>NC_087548.1:3523101-3823101 GCF_963921805.1 Phalacrocorax carbo | reverse complement strand
GGATGCTGTGCCTTGTGTGGACCAAGTCACCTTTCAGGCAAGCCACTTGGGGTCATCACCATGCTTCTGGTCCTGCGGTGGAGGAAGTCTTGCAATGAGACTGTTGTTTCTTCCTTCTCTCCGGATACCTTCTTGTGTCTGTTCAGCAGGCAAAGGGCTGCCACTCATATTTGCAGGGATGGGAGAGAAGCAGCTTTCTTCTTCTGCCACCTCCACCTTCGTCGCTGTCTGTGGGTGGCAGCATCCAGAATAGCAGTGCTTGCTGGGAATATGATGGAATTGGATTTTTTCTTCCCAGAAAATGGCAATTGATTGAAATGGAAACTTGGCCTAAAATACATATTTTCAGGAAAATGTTTCTGCCAATGGATTTTCATATGGAAATGAGAGGGAAGGTGATAGCCAGTAGTCTGGTAGGCTTCGGTATCTACCAGATTCAGGGCTTTTAGGTTTGCTGTGTGAGCAGTTAATCACCTTGGGCAGGTCTTTCCTCCTCTGCTTCAGCTCCACGTGATGCCGTAGCAGGGAGACGTCCACGTGCCAGGAGGTGTGCAGGCTGATGGAGCAGGAGGCTGGAGAAAACCAGGGTGTAGCTGTAATGTTAGAGCCAGGTTTAGAAAGCCAGCCTGGATCTGGCCTAGCCTAGGTCCAAGGAGATATAATCCCAACCAAGATCAGCGCTTTGTGCAGGCAGGTCAAACCCCCTGAGGATGGGTGGGAGGAGGTACCTGCCCAGAGGGGTGTTGGAAATGGCAGAGCAAATCTGAGAGTCAGTCTGTCCTAGTGTTGTTCTGGCTTTTTTTGCCATTGAAACAGCCAGGAGCTGCTCAGCAAGCGGCTACAGCAGCTGTGCCGGGCTGAATCCGTGTGTTTTTTTTCATCTTGGATAATGATAATGCTCAGCAACATGGGAAACAGTGATATAAGGAGCAAAATAAAATAATTAAAATCAATATTTAACATAACATAAAAGAAGATAATTCTGTGAAGTCACTGGTCCAGTTTTGCTTTTCTCGTTGCCTTGGGTGCGTATCAAACCCGGCATCTCTCCCTGTGCCCACTCCTTCTCCACTTGGCACAACACACATCTGCCCATCGTGTGTACCAGGTGGTGATTTTTTCTTGATTGATGTATTTCCAAAGTTATTATAAAGCAGGAGGAAACAAATTGTGGTCAACATCAGTCCCAGATTTAGCAGCAAAGGGCTGGAGGGGGCTCTAACCCATCTGAGCATCCCACTCCTCCCATGCCAGGTCACTCTTGTGTCTTTACCTGTTTGGCTGAATGATGCTAAGAGATCCAAATTAAGTCCAGGAGTAATGGCCAGAGAGCAGCAGGGTGTTATCCAAAAATTGAGGATGATGGCACTCCTTCTGGGTTAGGGAGGTCTCTTTCAACTTGCTTTCTTCTCTTGGCTCAGCACTGCCACCCCTACCAACAGATCCAGTAGACTGATTTGTACTGCAATGTCATCTACAATAATAACTGGCTTCATATTCAGCTCTTCATAGCATGAATGCAAAATAAATAATATGTCTCATATCTCCAGAGAGTCCCGAAGTGCTTCCCAGGAACATGTAGCCAGTCTTGGTGTGATGGGAGTATGATGTCCATTGTGGAAAACTGGGAAGAAATGAAACGTAAAGGTTGAGCAGGGTGTGCGGGTGACTGATTTCATGTGCAAGAGCATAGAAATACATGCAGAAGGGATTTACTCAGCCCCAAACTGCACATCTTTTGAAAATGTCTTGATGGGGCAAAAGGTGACAGATCACTACACGTCAAAAGCAAAGTGCTATGTGAAATTAAATAATTTAACATTACATTTCTAATTGTAAAGGATTTCGTCTTTCTCCAAGCACAGGCGTTTTTTTCCAACCAAAATAGTCGAACGCATTCACATGATTCATGAAATATTTTGGTCAGGCCAAAACTGGGATTTTTTTTTTTTTTGGTGATGCATTTAGGCTCAGTAGCCCTGGCTGGAAACAGACCCGGGTATGAAGTGCAAAAGACTGGTTGCAGCTGCCTTCATGTAAAGTAAAGGGGTTGCTAGTACTGATATATGATATACTATCAATGTCAATATGGTATATTGATATATGGTTGATGATATAACATTACCTAGCTCCAGTCCTGGCCCCTCCACCATCGGATATTTTGCCATTAATTAAAAAACCCCCAACACTTCAGTAGAACACTTGCTCCAGAGCTGGATTTATGTGTCTCTAGCATCTTTCAGACTAATCTGATTCCTGGACATAAGGAGCTCAGCTCACCGGGCATCAGTGAGCTGGGGAATTACTCTGCTGGGGTGTGATAAATTAGGATCAATGTGATCCCCTCCCAGCACTGCTGGCGCCTGGGGCCAGATTGCTTCCCCCCCATCTGCTCCCGACAGATGATTCTGTTTTGCAAGGGCTTGTTTGTCCCTTTCTCTTGGGACTGTGATGGCAACAGCTCAGCCCCACCAGAGGATCTCATAAATTAATGCATTAACCCATTGAGCCACCCTACTAGCACCCCAGTATCTATAGTCAGCATCCCTATACCCCGCTGGACATTAAAGCAAGCAGCAAGGGGTTTTCCTGCAGAGCAGGCAATAAACTAAATAAACTGTCTTTTTAACCTGGCTCCTCTTATATTTTCAGCTGTTGACAAGGTGCTCATGCTCGGGGGCTGCACATGTTCACAGCTTATCTCAAGGGACTTGTTTTGATCCTAAAAGAGATGCCAGTGCTGCGGCACGGGAATGCTGTCATGTCATCCCCCTCCCTGCGGGCAGCTCCTCTAAAGAGCATCCCCCCAGCTGGCATTGCACTATTTCAAGCTCTAAGGGGATCTATCAGGAAAACTCTGGTTTGAATTTATCGCTCATTCTGTGTTTTGGTCCCAAATCTTGGCTGAGTTTTAAGTTTGCATGCTGCGAACCTTTCAGGATGCTGAAGGGAGACGCAGAAAGGGGAGTTGTGGGGTGGGCAGCTAGTCAAGCTCAGGGAGAGGCTGCCATGCGGGGGCTTGGTGCTGGGGGGGGTCATTTGGGTTTGATTTTCACCTCATTGTGTTTGGTTTGGTGTTTGGTACAAGGAGCGATTTTGGGCTGCGCAAGCCCTTGGGATGGACCTGGCCAAATTGGGCCCGGGGAGCTTGGGTGGATGGGGGCATGCAAGAACACCTTGGTGGGCACATGTATGGTTTCTTCACCCCTCTAGAAACACCTTCTTAATTAATAAATTGAAAGTCTGTCTCCTGTGAGAGGTTTTTGCTTGTCATAGTTTCACTCACTGGCTTGTACTGGCTGCGGTGCTTTTCTTTTTCAGTGGGGGGGAGGGGCATTAAGCAATGTGCCATAAACCCTTCATATGTAACATAAGTTGGAGTGTTCCTCTGTTGAAATGGCCATGTTCTTTATAGCAGAGCTGTGTCTGCATCTGAGCTATGCAGAGCCAAGTGTATTATTAGAGTGGACATCACTGGGGCTGTAATTGTACACTCCTCCCCTTAGCAACCATGGCCAACAACAACACATCAAATAGAAGGCTGATACCTTCTTTTAATAAAAAAAAAAATTAAAAAAAGCCAACACAAAATGCACATCTCAACACACCAACACAGAGCAGCAGAGCTCGTTGCAGAGTGCACGCCGGCATCCAGCCCGAGCCAGCACCTGGGACATCCCTGCAGTTGGAAATGCCTTGGTGCAAGTGGAGGAGGGCTATTTGTTGCATACCCTATTGTATACCCTATGTCATACCGTAATGCATATCCTATGGTACACCCTGATGCATACCCTAATGTGTACCCTATCATATACCCACACAGGGTTTCTTCATCATCTTAGTTTAATCTCTTGATGCCCCAGAAATGGTCCTTCCTTGGTTTGGTCCTCTGCTTTGCTCTGGCTGTAGAAACTTGAGTCGAATCCCGTAGGTTTTGGCAGAGGTGCACTTGGGTTTCATTGGACTCGGCTGGGTTTGAGATGGTCAGTGTTACTGCTTCTGGAGGAGTCAACCAAGATGGTGGCCAAGCTTATAAACTAAAACCTGTTGTCAGCCCAGGCAGAGGATGGAAGAGGAAAATTTAGGTTTGAACCCTTCTTGGGATGTAAATGTTGTGACATTGGGTACTAGAGAATCAATCAGGGTGCAAAGGGAAGTGTTTACCATGCTGAGCATGAGGATTTGGGAGGAATGAGCTGAAATCTCTCTTTTCCCATAGGCTTCCTCATCATTTGAGCAAACGGCTTAACCTCTCAGTGATGGCAGCCCTTTCTGCATCGTAGGGGTTGTGAGGATAAAGATACCGAGGGGATACTGTGGGAATTGGGCCATGGAAGTAATGCACATGGTTAATGCTGAAAGGCAGATTTTTTTCCCCCTTAACGTGATTAAGGTCTGGGTCTTTGGTGGGGAACAGTTTGTGGTTTGACAGAGGTGGAGGCAGGAGGATCCGAGCGCAGCTGGAGAGCATCTGACCTGTACGCCATGTCCAACATTGATTGCAAAACCCATTGGCCCTATTTTTAATTTAATTTAATTACAGATGGTCCAGTTCATGCACAGAAAACACAGTGGTACCACTTGTCTTGGAAAAGGCATTGCCCAGGAGACACCAGAGAGTTTGCTTCACCAAAAGATAGTGGGAAAAAAGGTTGCAAGGTTCCTGGAGCAAACCCCAAGGCCAGAAATGTGTGTCTTGAGTGCCGTAGCGGTGAGGGTTGGCATGCTCAGCTCCGTGGAGCACTGCCCCATCCATCTCTCCAATCTGTGCATGAGCCCAACGTTGCTGCCTTTGGTTTCTCTTCCAGAAGGGTTTGATGAGCTCTTCCCAAGGTGAGGTGGTGATTCAAAGAGGAAAGCCTCCTTGGCTTGAGCTGCTCCCCACCACTCTTCTCGGGAGGATGAGGGACATCTCTGTGGTGAACCTCAGAGTGAATGTGTGCATGGGCTCTGCCTGCCACACAGGAGCCCAGCACAGGCAGAGAAACAGCAAATGATGCTGCCCTTGTGTAAACACCTTCATTTGGGGGTTTGCAGAAACTTGCAGAGCTTGGAAGCTTTTTTCCTTACATTTCTGTGCTGATATTGACAGCGCTGGCCTGGTTTTGTACAACGTGGTGGGATTCACCAGCGAAAGCTGCCTGCTAAATGCAGCTTTGCAGATGAGATTTATTTTCTATACATCCAGGGAATTCAAAGGCAATTCTATTCATGCACATGCTTATATACGTAGTATATATAGGGCTTGGAGGGGGAGAGGGAGCACAGCCCTGCAGGGGACTCTGAGGCACATCCTCAGCTGCCTGCATCCTCCTGCTCTCAAACATGGAGAAAAGGAGTGGGAAGGAGACGCATTCCCTCTTGTTTGCCCCAAATTGTGTCTCTGAAGATGCTCTGTAACTCTGGAACAGGGTGTTTTTTATTTTATTTTTCTTATTATTTATTTATTATTGTTTTATTATGTTAATGATTTTATCTTTTATTAATTATTTATTATCATAATTTTGCATAGCCATCTGGGGCCAAACATAACCCATGCAAGTGTCAGCAGCGGGCAGGAGAGGGAGCCAGGGGAGCGGGCTGGCACCCTGCCCGCACTGGCAGGTGAAGAGCAGAGTCAGGTATCAATTAGAGCTGGCCCTGCCCTTACCTGTGAGCCTGGCCAAGCCATTGCCATCTGCCCGTACCAATAATGCTCACTCAGCTTTGCCGTCAAGGTTATGGGAGCCACTGGCAGACAGGTTCCATGCAGTTCTGTGAGTTATTGGAGAGCCCTGGATTAAATATGGAGTTGTGTGCTTTAAACTTGCCGCTTTTCCCAAGCGGAGCGACTGCCGTAGGAGCTGTCTGGCTCCTTTGCAGCCTTTCCATGACATAGGAATGTGGTGGGGGCAAGGGATCGCCAGGCATCACCTTCTTGGAGGCTGATGGTGAGATGATGGGGGGTTTAATGGAGCGCAAAAAGGGTTTAACCCAAGATCTGGGGCTTTAATGGAGTGCGAAAAAGAACAATTTCTCACTGATAGGAAGGAGGGGATGATGACAGGAGCTTTGCCCCACAAGCACTATGAGCTCTCTGAGCTGGGAATAGCTGAGCCAGGACCCAAATTAAATTGGCTGCAGGGTTGCACTGCACATCAGTCCTCAGCCCGAGCACAGGAGTAGGTTTCAGGGCTCACAGCCCCTTGAGTTGAGTTGCAGGTGGAGGTAGCCACTCTGCACAGAGAAGGTGTTTAGTTTTGAGTAGCAGAGCATCGTGCATTTGAGCAATTGATGGGAAGCAGGACTAAGTTGCAAAAAAAAGTCTTAGAGTTTAAAGAATGGCATATTTGACTCACATTCAATGTGCTGTTAGGATTTTATATTGCAATGCTCAGGTGTGTAATGATAAAATAGCCATCACCCCATCACCTTTACTCTGTAAATAAGTTGTGTGTGGTTTCTCCTGGCTCCTTTTCACCCTCGAGGGGCCAAGGCTGCAAAGTGGGGACCAGCCCCTGCTCTGGCACATGGTGCGACCTCAGGGATGGTACTTAGTGTCCCATTGTCTCCGCTGGCCAGTGGCTGCCCTATCTGCACATCTTCCAGTGGTGGGACTAAGTGGAGGTTCCTCTTGGTCCTGCAGGCTGGTGGTGAGCAATGTCAGGAGCATCCCTGGCTGAACTGCTGCCTGCTAAAAGAACAGCCAAGTTCTGACCAGGGGGCTTTGGGTGGTGAGACACGTGCACACCCTGCGCAAGGGCTGCAGCATGAAGGCAACACAGAGCAGAAGCTCCGCCAGGCTCTAGGCAGAGACTGCAGACTGCGCAGCCTGCCTGCAGCTCTGGGCCAGATCCAGGCAGCTGGTTACCGGTGGGGTGGGCTCCTAGCTGCTCCCAGCCATTGCTGGTGGGTGGGGATGCTCGGGGCCACACAGGGTCCTCCTGGGGCTTGAAATGCCTGAGGAACCCCCTCCACCCACTACGTTGGAGGCGGGGGAAGTACTTCAACATTGAGATCCCCTCAGACCAGGCTGGACTAGCATCAGCTCCGGCTCT
This sequence comes from Phalacrocorax carbo, assembly GCF_963921805.1. Classification (NCBI taxonomy): domain Eukaryota; kingdom Metazoa; phylum Chordata; class Aves; order Suliformes; family Phalacrocoracidae; genus Phalacrocorax; species Phalacrocorax carbo. The sequence goes on along the minus strand of NC_087548.1, from coordinate 3,816,064 downwards.
CCGTTTTCTCCTGAAAGGCACAAATCCAACCCCAAGATGTGGGAACATGTTCCTGTCAGCCCAGGGCCTCAGCCGGCCTAAGGCACCCTCCTGCCAGACCATCTGCTCCTGCCTGCTTCATCGTAAATCCAGCTCAGGCTGCTACAGCTGCCCCAAGGTGGGGTTTTTGGGATGCTGTGGGGTTGGAAGATCCCTGTTGCTGGTACCCGCAGCCTGCCATCCCCAGCCCTGCTCTTAGCTGGTTTCCTTTGCCTCACCTGGGGGCAGGATTTTCAGAGGTTCACTGGCACCCTGCAATGCACTTTGAAACATCCTTCTGGCAGAGGAGTACACTGGAGAAGCAGGTGCCAGGGACGTCACCTCCTAAGCCAAGGCCAGAGCAGACACAGATGCCAGCATCAGCCCAGAGCTAGGGTTTGGGTAGGAGGATATTGGATAGGGCAGCACCTCTTTTTCTTTCCTGGGAAGGGGGGAAAATGGGATAGCTTGTGCTTTGTGCATCCCTGGCATCACTTGGCCACAGGCGCACAGGATACGGGGGATGCTCTAGTGCTCGCCAGCACGAAATCTTTTTTTACGGATTTCTAGCTGAGCCACAAGAATTTGTACCAAATTCAATTTCCAACTAAGTGGGCTTGATTGACATGCTCAAGCACAGGCTGCCCCAAGAGGATTTTGGCTGGTCTTTACAGCTGGCCTGCTGTGGTGGCACCCCAGAGGGACAGTCCCATGGGACCTGCAGCGTGGGTGTCGCATCGTGAGTACCCACAGCATCCCCCGGCCAGGCTTAGGCTCAGTTTTTTCACTGCTGGATGTTTTTGTGTGTAGCTACCTGTCCAAATCTGGATTTGGAGAATCAATGCTGCTGTGGAGTCCGCATCCCCTTTACCTCCCCCATGGGTATCATTTTGCACAGCCTCATCTTTTTCTGCTGCTGCCACAGCCTGCATCTGATCTCTACCAAATCCAGATTCATGAGACTTGGTAGCCTGACAGAGACTGAACATCCAGCAGTGAAAAATGAGATGCATGAAGAGTGTTTCAGGCCCCTGTCCTACCCCTGGCTGGCAAACAGGGCTGATACTGGTGCAAAACACAGCATCTGAGTCTTGAGGACAGGAGCAAAGGAAGCGTGGCTGGATGATGCCACCTCATCATCACGTCCTCTGGTCTCATCAGTGGTGCTGCTGTCCATGGGGTCCCCCCATACTCTCCCCACTCACCAAGCATCCAAAACCAGTGCTTTTCCCTTCCCAGTGATAAATTCCTCCTCTTTCTCTTTCTTTCTTTCTTTCTTTCTTCTTTCTTTCTTTCTTTCTTTCTTTCTTTCTTTCTTTCTTTCTTTCTTTCTTTCTTTCTTTCTTTCTTTCTTTCTTTCTTTCTTTCTTTCTTTCTTTCTTTCTTTCTTTCTTTCTTCTTCTTTCTTTCTTTCTTTCTTTCTTTCTTTCTTTCTTTCTTTCTTTCTTTCTTTCTTTCTTTCTTTCTTTCTTTCTTTCTTTCTTTCTTTCTTTCTTTCTTTCTTTCTTTCTTTCTTTCTTTCTTTCTTTCTTTCTCCTTTCACTATTGCTCTGCATTTTTGTTTTTTAATAAAGAGGAGGTGGGAGGAGCATCTCTGGCAGTGCTGGGAACTCAAACCCAACCTCCAGTCCAGGAGCAGCAGAATCTGAAAGCGAAGACAATGAGAGCAAAGCATGCACTGGCTAAGGAAACAGCGTCAGGCTGGAAAACCAAAACTTTTCCATTTCTGCTTCATTAATAAGAATAAGGTGTGTTTCCCTGCACCCCTTTAATATTCCAGCCCATGCTGTCTGGTGGTCTTACACAGTAGTGCTCATAGTCAGCTGCTCCACCAATATGCTGCAAAATATGCTATGGTAATAATGAGTGTCCCTTTAGAGATAGAAAGTTTGGAGGGATCAAGGGGTTTTGCAGGTTAATGATGTTTTCCACAGCTCTTCCAGCACAAATGGTAAGCTTTGGAGGTGTTGTAGAGTGCTCCATACCTGCATGCTACAGGGAGTAAGCAGAAAAGATTAATGCAACCTTTACATCCATTTAAAAAAAATACCAAAATATATAATTTGCTATAGCAGAAGCTCCCTGGCTTCACAGGATTTGTAAATATTAGCCCCTGAGAAAGATTTTTCTGAGCTCTTCTGTGTAAATAACATTTTTTAGCAGACTGGTACTTCACCTCCAAGTCGCGGCTTTTGTTGGGCGTTTGCCCCCTATCACAGGGAGCCATGAGCTGCATTTCCAAAAGGGAGCTCCGGCACTGGTACCCAATGCCTGTCAGATGCTTGGCCACAGTGGTGGGAGAGAAGGGGTGAAAAGCAGGCGGAGGAGATAAGAGGGTTGTCAGCCCTAGTGCTTTCCAGCGTGTTTGCTCAGTGATGTTGAGTGCTGGGCCAGAGACACCACCTCCTGCAGACTAAACAGTTGCAATGTTTTCTCCCATGACCAAAAGAATCTAGAAAAGGGTCCCCATATGAAACTTTACACGAACTCTGGGTGCCACGAATATCTCTGCCTGGGAGTCTGTTGACTCCTCCAGTTCCCTCCTTGCCTGTGCGGTTCAATCTCTGGGCAGATGAAGGGAAAACCCATCCTACGATGAATCTGTCTGGCTGCTTGCAGCACCCCTGGTGCTCGTCCACCCGCTACATTTTCATGTGTCCATCTACTTTTTTTTTTTTTTTTTTGCTTTCTTTTAAAGGAGAAAGCCAAGATCTCTGGCCATAATAGAGTTCTGGAGCCCTCAGCACAGGACAGACATGGACCTGTTGGAGTGGGTCCAGAAGAGGCCACATAAATGATCATCAGAGGGCTGGAACACCTCTCCTATGAGGAAAGGCTGAGAGTTGGGGTTGTCCAGCCTGGAGAAGAGAAGGCTGCGGGGAGACCTTATCGTGGCCTTTCAGTACTTGAAGGGTGCTTAGAAGAAAGATGGGGACAGACTTTTTAGCAGGGCCTGTAGCGATAGGACAGGGCGTAATGGTTTTAAACTAAAAGAGGGTAGATTCAGACTAGATATAAGGAAGGGTTTCACCACCGATGAGGGTGGTGAAACATCCTGGAACAGGTTGCCCAGAGAGGTGGTCAGTGCCCCATCCCTAGAAACATTCAAGGTCAGGTTGGACGGGGCTCTGGGCAACCTGATCTAGTTGAAGATGTCCCTGCTCACTGCAGGGGGGTTCGACTAGGTGACCTTGAAAGGTCCCTTCCAACCCAAACCATTCTGTGATTCTATGATGGTTCTATAATGCCCCATGCCTCTTGGACCTGTTTGTGGCCATCTGTGTGCATTGAGGTCTACCTGAAGGTTTTCCACTTCCCTGTACCACCCAGCTCGGGGGCTTCCACCAGGTTTCAGGGATGGGAGAAGGCACTGGGGCTTCCTTCATTCATCAATCCTAGCTTGCAGAGAAGCAGAGTTTGAACATCCATGTCTTGTACTCCACAGCCAGCTCAGCAGACTGAGGATCCCACCCCATGGTAAAGTACCACCAAGCACATACCTGCTAGAAAGGTCTTAGCATCCTGCAGGGAAAGCATCCTGCTGCAAGCTCCAGCTCCTGGGCACGCGGGAAATTCCCTCTTAAGACTGAGCCGGCCTAAACCAGGAGCGCCCATGCAGAAAAGCTCCTGATGGCAAACGGGATTAGCTGCCTGCGTTTTTTCCCTGCCTGGTTTCATTCATCTGCAGGCAGGCTATTGTTTCAATGGGCACTGTGGCGATTCACGACACGGACTCCGTATTCATGCACAAGCAAACTTGAAGTCGTTTATTAACAAAAGAGCAGCCTTAATATAGTCTGCCTCCTGAGCTAGTATTTTTCCCTTCTCTCCGCCTCTGAATGTGTTCTATCACACTAGCTCCATATATGGTATAAACATAGATAAGTGCGCTCTCCTGCTTCGGTGCTCCAGCTGTGCCCCTGACCTTCTGTCCCGCATATCAAGGCCTCAGTTCTGTGTTTTTGTGGGTTTTTCTATCCCACAGCTTGTGTCCAATAAGGGCGATGAGATCTCCGGTGCTGTCACGGGAGGCCACATTCACTTATTCCACAGGGCACAGCTTTATTTCAAATGCAAGCTGCATTTCTTCAGCCACAGTGGCTGGACGAATCAGCACCTGCCGCCATGGCCACTTTTCCTCCTCTTATATTCCTCTTTGCAAACTTGGCCCATCCCCATACACCCCTCAGCACCTCTGCCTTATAAAGAGGACACATTGCATGTGTAGAGCTTAAAATAAGAATGCAGCCTGCTGCTAAAATCCAGCTTGTCCCTGGTGCATTCCCCCAGGCTGCAAAGCTGGGCATCTCCAGCTGTGGCATTTGCAAGCAGGATCCATCCATCAGCCTCTATCAAGGTCCCAGTCCTTGCCCTGAGTTGGAATTGGGCATGGGATGGTGTTGGGGCTCAGACCTTGCCCTGATGCAGGGAAGGGTTTGAAAACTGCCCATCAAACCATCCCCACCCACATAAAACAGCCCCTATTCACTTGCTTGGTGGATTTCTTCAAACCAGCATGGTTTTACACTGAGCTCATGCTTTGGGGAACACGGCCCATGGGCTGGGAGATTTATATTAATATATTTTTCCACACAGTGGGAGTGCCAGGGCTGCTGCAGATGCTGGGATAGGCAGGGATCCGCTGTGTTTGATCCCCTCCCTTCTTACCACCTCCATGTAGCAGAGAAGGGATTGCTGACCTGGGGATGGGATGCTCTCAGGGACATGGATGCTTTGTCCCGGTCTCAGGGAATGGCTTCCTGGGAGAGGATACACAGTGTCTCCCAACACCCAAAGGTGACCCAAGGTTTTCCCACACACACTTGCAAAGGCAAAGGGAACGTTGCTGCCTCAGGGTTCCCACAGCACAGGGACTTAAACAAATACAACGAGGATCTTCTGCAACACTCCAGAGGAGCAAGCCTGCTGAGTGGGAGCTGCCTCCTCCAGGCACTACAGCCATGGAGTGTCTGCAGGGCTGGGTCGAACAGGCACCCCAGCTGCTCTTTCCAGCAAGGAAATTAATTTGTATTTCTTCATGGTCCCTTGTCCCCTGCCAGTCCCTCTCCATGGGACTGAGAAGCTGGCTTCTGGCTCTCAAACATATCATTAGTTCCCTATGTCCATGTGTCCTGCTGTGTGTCCATGTCCCTCTGCTCACTGTAAGGTCTGTCTGGGGCAGGCAATGACGTTTTGCTGTTGGAGTCTGTCTGAGTTCATGGGATAACAGGGATTTAAAGTAGTGATAAACTGCTGTTATCCAGCTAAGCTGACACCCTGGCACATGTTTGGAAATCTAGAAAGGTGCTAGATAGGAAGGGCGACAATAAAAATTAAGTAACGAGGAAGACAACTTTGTCACCTGGGTACAGCTGAGGAAGTGCTGGCAAACGTCCTCTGGTGAGGCAAACGGCGCTCCCAGAGCATCCCATTCTCTTTTCCACAGATAATGCTCTGTGCATTATCCCACTTGAAAATTATTTTGAGAAATAGTCCTGAGATAACATGGTATAAGCCTTGGTATCTCAGTGGAGATGTGAATGTGTTCTGGTGGAAATGAGATGACCACTTCTTGGTGAAGTAAAAAGAGGGGCCAGCAGAACCACTACCATGGACTTCCAGAGGGCAGACTTTGGCCTGTTCAGGGCACTGGTTGGGAGAGTCCCTTGGGAGGAAGCCCTGAAGGGCAAAGGAGTCCAGGAAGGCTGGGCCTTCTTCAAGAAGTCTTGCAGGTGCGGGAGCAGGCTGTCCCCAAGTGCTGCAAGATGAACTAGTGGGGAAGACGACCGGCCTGGCTGAACAGGAAGCTTCTGCTGGAACTCAGGAAAGACAGTTTACCACTTTTGGAAGAAGGGGCAGGCAACTCAAGAAGAGTACAGGGATCTCGTTAGGTCTTGCAGAGAGAAAATTAGGCAAGCAAAAGCCCAGCTAGAACTCAGCCTGGCCACTGCTGTAAGGGATAACAAAAAACGTTTTTACAAATATATTAACAACAAAAAGAGAACCAAAGAAAATCTCCAGCCTCTATTGGTTGGACGAGGAGGGGAACATTGCCACCAAGGATGAGGAAAAGGCTGACGTACTGTCTTCTTTGCCTCAGTCTTTAACAGTCAAACCAGTTATCCCCAGGGTATTCAGCCCCCTGAGCTGGAAGGCAGGGATGAAGAGTGGAATAAACCCCCCATAATCCAGAAGGAAGCAGTTTATGACCTGCTGCTCCACCTGGACACTCACAAGTCTATGGGGCCGGATGGGATCCACCTGAGGGTACTGAGGGAGCTCGCAGAAGAGCTTGCCAAGCCACTCTCCATCATTTATCAGCAGTTCTGGTTAACAGGGAAGGTCCCAGACAACCGGAGGCTTGCTGATGTGACACCCATCTACAAGAAGGGCCGGAAGGAGGATCTGGGAAACTACAGGCCTGTCAGCCTGACCTCGGTACTGGGGAAGATTATAGAGCGATACACCTTGAATGCACTCACCAGGCAAGTGCAGGACAAACAGGGGATGAACCCATGAACCCAGCCAGCATGGGTTCATGAAAGGCAGGTCCTGCCTGACCAACCTGACCTTCTATGACCAGGTGACCTGCCTAGTGGATGAGGGAAAGGCTGTGGATGTTGTCTACCTGGACTTTAGCAAAGCCTTTGATACTGTCTCCCACAGCATCCTCCTACAGAAGCTGGCAGCTCATGGCTTGGATGGGTGTACTCTTCACTGGGTAAAAAACTGGCTGGATGGCCAAGCCCAGAGAGTTGTGGTGAATGGAGCTAAATCCAGTTTGTGGACGGTCACAAACGGGGTTCCCCAGGGCTCACTTTTGAGGCCAGTCTTGTTTAATATCTTTATCAATTATCTGGATGAGGGGATTGAGTGCACCCTCAGTAAGTTTGCAGACAGCACCAAATTGGGCAGGAGTGTTGATCTGCTCAAGGATAGGAAGGCTCTACAGAGGGATCTGGACAGGCTGGATCAATGGGCCGAGGTCAATTCTATGAGGTTTAACGAGGCCAAGTGCTGGGTCCTGCACTTTGGGCACAACAACCCCATGCAACGCTACAGGCTTGGGGAAGAGTGGTTGGAAAGCTGCCTGGCAGAGAAGGACCTGGGGGTGCTGGCTGACAGCCACCTGAACATGAGCCAGCAGTGTGCCCAGGAGGCCAACAAGGAGGCCAACAGCATCCTGGCTTGTATCAGGAATAGTGTGGCCAGCAGGAGCAGGGCAGGGATCGTGCCCCTGTACTCGGCACTGGTGAGGCCACACCTCTAATATTGTGTTCAGCTTTGGGCCCCTCACTATAAGAAGGACATCGAGGTGCTGGAGTTTGTCCAAAGAAGGGCAACGAAGCTGGTAAAGGGTCTGGAGAGCAGGTCTTAGTGAGGAGCAGCTGAGGGAACTGGGGTTGTTTAGTCTGGAGAAGTGGAGGCTGAAGGGAGACCTTATCGCTCTCTACAACTACCTGAAAGGAGGTTGTAATGAAGTGGGCGTTGGCCTCTTCTCCCAAGTTACCAGTGATAGAATGAGAGGAAATGACCTCAAGCTGCATCAGAGGAGGTTTAGATTGGACATTAGGAAAAATTTCTTCACTGCAAGAGTGGTCAGGCATTGGAACAGGCTCCCCAGAGAGGTGGTGGTGTCACCATCCCTGGAGGTATTCAAAAAACATGTAGACGTGGCACTTCAGGGCATGGTTTAGGAGACATTGTGGTGTTGGGTTGATGGTTGGACTTGATGATCCTAGAGGTCTTTTCCAACCTTAATGATTCTATGAGATTTGCTCCAATTCAGCGGTAAGCTCTGCTGACCCGTGGGACACAGTGTCTTCCCAGGACGTGGATACGTCTCAATTCTGATGTTTTCCCCTCCATTAGAGAAAAGAAGGCGGTGATAACAAGAATGCAGAGGATTTCCTTTGGGCTGCCTCTTCCTCTCACTCTGCTTTCTCTGCACTCAGAGCGTCATTAAAGAAGATTTTTGCACCAGGACAAAATGGTGTTTGCTGTTTGTGGTGTGCAAACCATGCTACTTCACCCTCCTGGTCATCTGGCAACTGCTAGGTTAACAGCAACACTTTTCTGTTTGCACATCCATCATTATGCTCCCACCTGGGTGCTTTAAACCTCAACTAAATCAATAATTAACTGCTTGTACCTCTGCAGCCCCTAAGGACCTCAGCTACATCACTGGCTAAAGCTGTGATATGCCCATGTTGGGTGGGTAATTGCTGTTGATCACAGATTTGGAGCCAGATGGAGATGTCATGGTGAGACCAGGGGGCAGGAGGTTCAAGTGACCACCCGCTTGGTCACCTCAGGATGTTTGGAGACACAGGAAGTACCCACAGCTCCTATTGGCTCTGGTTATCAGCTGCCTCAGTTACTCAAACCTGAGGAATTTAAAATTCATGGATGTTCCTAATCCTGGGAGCATCTCCTTTAGAAGGACCAGGAGTTTTCTGACCTTACTTTCCCCTTCCTGCCCAAATCCTTTTGAGAGGAATAAGCACTATTTGTGTCTGTCCGATGGCTGCAAGATCTTTGGTGAGTTGTTCTTGTAGAATTGGTCAGTGGCATTTAATGGAAGTTATATATTGTCTGGTGGTCAGCTGATGGGTGGTAGGTGTCCACAGGGTGGTGGTCACAGTCCTGGTAACCTGGACATTCACCATGCGATGCATTTTGGAGACCTCTGTGATTAGAAACATTCACAGAGCTGTGGCCATCATGAAACCAGGTCCATGCTGAAGGCCACCATTAGGGTTTGCTGCTCTTCCCAAAGTGGCAAAAACACCCCAAGAAGAAGCTAGTGTACATTCATCTGGTGCAGATCCAGCTTGGAGGAAATAGCATAATGAAAGTCTGTGAGAGTGAAATGCCTCATGGCTGGGTGAAGCTAGGACCTTTGCGAAGCTGGGCACAGGGTGTCATCTGTAATTTAAAAGCTTTATCTGCTTTAAATGTCAATAGCTCCTTTGTTGGAGTAATAATAATTGCTGTGATTTGCATGTCTCAGTCACATGCCCCAAAGCACTTTGCAGAGGAAGATGAGTAAATTGTTCCCATTTGCCAGCTGGGAAATCAGGATACAGAGGTGATGGGAGCCCACACAGGACTGGAAATAAATCTCAGTCTCCTGTGCTGCGGTTGCCCAGTCCTGCATGGAAGTTGTTGGCTCAAAGCAGGTTTTCTGTCATCATCTTACTCTGCTTTGTCATATTGTCCCTGGGCTGGCGGTAGCATGGGCTGTGGTGGGATCTCAGTATGGTTTGGTCCTCAGGGAGTATCAGCAGGGTGCAGGCAGAGAGGCCTGGAGTGTTGCTGCAGGTGGTTGGAGGAAGAGCAGAGCCCATGGAAAAGCTGATGGTCCCACCTCGTGTCCCACCCTCTCTGGTGTTTTAGTACAGCAAAGGAGCTTCTGTAGTGGTGTCCATGTGGAGTGAGATGTTCCCAATGAAGCTGTGGGTGGTAGTTCTGCTTCAGAGGTGCTCGGTGAGACCCCGAGCATCCATGGGCAGAGGTGGTCGATCACTTCTTGGTGCTGCCACAGGTTTCTCCAGCACCTCCTGAGCTGCTTCTGATCACCAGTGCTATAAACTACTCATCTTACTGGGTTATGCTCCCCAGAAAGCAAAGCTGCACTCCAGAGCCTCCTCCAAATCAGGACCTAAATACCAGTATTATTTAAATTATAAATGGAATAATACAGCAATGTTAAGTGTGCAAAACATCGTTTATTGGAGCTCTTTCTAGGAGGGAGCAGGTGGAGGGTGTGCTTCTCCAGGAGAGCAACAAGGGATGGATGCTGTCCCAGCCTCTACCTGCCAGCTCCCTCCTCCATCCCATTTTATTTGTCTCAGGCCCTTTCCAAAGAGCCATTTAAGGCTCCAACCTTTTGTAGCACATTGCCAGTAAGATCAAGTATTTAGCACAGCCTCTCTCAGCTTTTTATATAGTGCCTAGCACTGCTATCTAAGCATTATATATTTCTGACTCAGTATTTCCTGCCTTTTTGACGATGACTGAGTAAACAGCAGAGCTTCCAGAGGAAGAGCCCTGTGTTTACAGAGCAACAAACCCAAATGTGTCTTTTATTTTTTTTCCATCAGAAGGTGACGATGCTTAAATTAGCCCTCATTTTTATCCCATGCTAAACTTTTGCCCTCTAGCTTGCTGCTGACAGAGTCAGCCATGAGCCGGTGGGCCCAGATCTGGGGAAAAGTTATTTGGGACTCATCTTTAAAAAAGTGTGGCAAAGTCCCAAGGGATGAATTTTCAGCTGCAGCTGTCTGGGCTGGAGCAATGGCCTAGATCTGATGGCAAAATGCTGCTTCTCATCCTGCTTGACTCTGCTGCCCACCAAAAATGGTAGAGGATGGATTTTCCTCCTCTCCCATGGCCAGTCCTCTTGGCTCTTCTATCTTGGTCCTGCTCTTGGACCAAGAAAGGATAGTATTGCATGAGCTGCATCTACACTGAGATGAGGAGTGGGCTTTCACTTGGTTGCAAGATTGGAGAGCCCCAAGATAAGGACATTTTCTATTTCCATTGCTGGCAGGAGCTTCAGCCAAGCTTGGAAAGGGTCCAGCAGGGGATGTCAGAGGGTGGGCTGAGCCATGGCCCATCTCTATCATGCATGAACACAGGCCACCCCTGACCTACCCATCACACGTGGTGAGGCCCAATGTGATGAACATGCTTAGCCTTCAGGTTTATGCCCCAAACTTGTGCTGTATGAGAATTCTTTAGAGATCCCCTTGGCACCCCCCTGCTTGCCACATGGTTTCCCAATGAACTCTTCTCCCAAACCAGGCGGAGAAGGGAGGCCAATCCTGTTACCTGGTATAAATACATTTTATTTTAAACTATAGGCACTGAAGGAAGTTCATCCAGTAAATGCACCCAGATTATCTACAGGCCGGGGTACCCCCAAATTAGTAATACAATTCATGTTTAAAAATACAGCCAAACTGATGAAAGATAATTTACTTACTGCCTTGATATCACCACCTAAGCATGGGGCAAGCCACTCCACAGATTATTTTTGTATAATTCTGTGAGGCATTTCCAGAGCAAATAAAGTTCACTGGGCAGGGCATTGACCTGGCTGGCTGGTTTCAGTGCTCTTCAGCCTCCTCAAGGCTTCTCATCGGTGCTGTGGAGGTCTGTGGGTCAGGGCACAGCTCCATTGGATGTGCCCTGGGCACGTGGGACATGGATTTTGTTCTCCATTGAGCCATTCTTTGCTGCCAGGAAGCTCTTCACCTCTCCCACATTCTTGGTCTGGCTCATCTGTTTCGGTTGCAAACCCTTTGGAGAAGCAATTAAGTTGCTCTCCACATTCTCCATGCCCGGTGTGATGGGTCGTGGGTCCTGCTGGGAGCATGGCCAATGTGCAGCCAGGTGAATCGCACCTGTAACTCTGTTGACCAAATTACCTAGATAACAGCAGTGGTCTCCTCAAACATGGACACCCCAAGGGAGGTGGGACACCTCTGCACAGGCGGTGTTTGTGTTGGCTTGCCCATTTGCGTGTGCCATGGTACTGGTCAAACCTGCCTGCTGAAAGCCAAATTTAAGGACAAAGCTCCTTGTGCCACCTTCCTGCTGCCCACCGTGACACTGGTGAAGCACTGCCCTGCAGGGACAAAGCAGATGGGTATCTCAGGATGCTTCAGGACAGCCCTGGTGCTGCAAGTCTGGCTACTGTGGAGGTTCAGCTCCTGGCAATTCCAACTTTTGCCTGTAGGCAGGCATGGTTCAAAAAATGTAATTACTACCTCTGGCAAGGTGCTTCTCCTACTTCATTGAAGGAATCAGTATAACCTCCCCTTTTGCAGAGTACATGCAGATGATATCCTTGTGCACCCAGAGAATTGTTCCATGGGTACTGGCAAAATTTGGCCCAGCCTGAGGCTGCAAATGGAGCAAAATTATTCCAACTACGGTATCATGTTCTGGGTCAATATGTTCACGGTGACCTCTGCATCCATCCCATGTTCTGTCCCCCACTCCCATCCTTCATGGGGGTCCATAAAAGTCTGTACAAACCTTTTGGTGATGTAGAGGGGTTGGGAGAGGACCCCAGTCCCTCCTCTTTTGTAAGGGTCATCTTCTTCAGCTGCAAAATTGGGGGCAGAGTGTTCATTGATGTCTCTGCTGGGTGACAGATAAAAAAAAGAGGGTGCTGGGTGGTGGCACCCCTTCCTGTCCAGCTCCCATCCCAGTCCTGATGAGTTTCATTTGGTGTTTGTTTAATGGAAATTTTTTGGTTGGTTGGTTGGTGGGTTGGTTTGATGGGGTTTTTTACAGAAAATATTTTTTTAAAGAGAAAATGTTGAAGAGTCAGTTTTCTCTTTTGCAAGGCTGTGAAGCGGGATGATGTGTTTAAAGCAGGAATGGGAAGGAAGAGAGTTTCCTGCAGTGGTTTTTATTCTTTCATAGAATCATCGAATCATCAAATGGTTTGGGTTGGAAGGGACCTTTCAAGATCATCTAGTCCAACCCCCCTGCAATGAGCAGGGACATCTGCAACTAGATCAGGTTGCTCAGAGCCCCATCCAGCCTGACCTTGAATGTTTCCAGGGATGGGGCATCTACCACCTCTCTGGGGAATCTTGGGCCAGTGTTTCACCACCCTCATAGTAAAAATTTTTTCCTTATATCCAGTCTAAATCTACCCTCCTTTAGTTTAAAACCATCACCCCTTGTCCTGTCACAACAGCCCTTGCTAAAGAGATTGCCCCCATCTTTCCTATAGTCCCCCTTTAAGTACTGAAAGGCCACAATATGGTCTTCCTGCAGCCTTCTCCAGGCTGAACAACCCCAACTCTCACAGCCTTCCTTCATAGGAGAGGTGTTCCAGTCCTCAGATCGTTTTTGTGGCCCTCCTCTGGACCTGCTCCAACAGTCCCATGTCCTTCTTGTGCTGAGGGCCCCAGAGCTGGATGCAGCACTCCAGGTGGGGTCTCACCAGAGCGGAGTAAAGGGACAGAATCACCTCCCTTGCCCTGCTGCCCACGCTTCTGTGGATGCAGCCCAGGATATGGTTGGCCTTCTGGGCTGCAAGCACACATTGTGGGCTCATGTCCAGCTTTTCATCCACCAGTACCCCCAAGTCCTTCTCTGCTCTCAATCCCTCCATCCCCCAGCCTGTATTGATACCAGGGGGCTGCCCCAACCCAGGTGCAGGACCCTGCACTTGGCCTTGTTGAACCTCATGAAGTTCGCATGGGCCCGCCTCTCCAACTTGTCCAGGTCTCTCTGGATGACATCCCATCCTTCCGGTGTGTCAACTGCACCGCTCAGCTTGGTGTCATCTGCAAACTTGCTGAGGGTGCACACGATCCCACTATGTCATTGATGCCGATATTAAACAGTAGTGGTCCCAATATGGACCCTTGAAGGACACCACTTGTCACCGGTCTCCATCTGGACATTGAGCCATTGACCACTACCCTCTGGATGCGACCATCCAGTCAGTTCCTTATCCACCAAACAGTCCACCCATCAAATCCATCTCTCTCCAGTTTAAAGAGAAGGATGCTGTGGGGGACCATGTCAAAGGCCTTACAGAAGTCCAGATAGATGACATCCGTAGCTCTTCCCTTGTCCACTGATGCAGTCACTCCATCACAGAAAGCCACTAGGTTGGTCAGGCAGGACTTGCCCTTGGTGAAGCCATGCTGGCTGCCTCGGATCACCTCCCTATCCTCCATGTGCCTTAGCATAGCTAAGGATCTGTTCCATGATCTTCTCCAGCACAGAGGTGAGGCTGACAGGACGGTAGTTCCCAGGGTCCTCCTTTCTACCCTTTTTAAAGATGGGCACAATGTTTCCCTTCTTCCAGTCCCCAGGGATTTCACCTGACTGCCATGACTTTTCAAATATCATGGATAGTGGCTTAGCAACTACATCAGCCAATTCCCTCAGGACTCTGGGATGCATCTCATCAGGTCCCATAGACTTATGTATGTTCAGGCTCTACAGGTGGTCATGAACCCAATCTTCCCTTACAGTGGGAGGGGCTTTATCCCCCTGGTCTCCATCCTGCAGTCCATCGGCTTGGGAGGGGTGAGGAGAGACATTACCAGTGAAGACTGAGGCAAAAACGTTGAGTACCTCAGCCTTCTCCTCATCTGTTGCTGCTAGGCCACCATTCTTGTTCATTGGGTGGGGTATGCTTTCTTTGACTTTCCTTTCCTGGTTGACATACCTGTAGAAGCCTTTCTTGTTATTCTTTGCATCCCTTGCCAAGTTCAGCTCCAGCCACGCCTTGGCCTTTCCTGACCCCATCCCTACACAACTGGGCAGCATCCCTATATTCTTCCCAGGATACCTGTCCCTGCTTCCACTGCCTGTGCAGTTCCCTCTTGCTCTTTAGTTTGACCAGCATGTTTCGACTCAGCTATGTTGGTCTCTTCCCTTCTTTGCCTGATTTCTTACACCTGGGGACTGAGAGCTCTTGTGCTGTATGGAATGCATTCTTAAAGATCTGCTAGCTCTCTTCTATTCCCTTGCCCCTGAGGACCGTTTCCCAGGGGGTCCTGCTGACTAACTCCTTGAAGAGCTGGAAGTGCTTTCCTAAAATTTAGGGTCTTGACTATACTCCTAGCTTTTCCCGTATCCCTCAGGAGTGTGAACTCCACCAGTGCGTGATCACTGCAGCCCAGGCTGCCTCCAATCTTGATGTCACCAATGAGCTCACGTGCATTGGTGACCATCAGGTCCAGTATTGTATCCCCTCGGGTAGGGCTGTCTATTACCTGGCTCAAGAAGTTATCCTCAACGCATTCTAGGAATCTCCTGGATTGCCTACAGCTTGCCATGCTACTTTTCCAGCAGATGTCAGGGTGGCTTAAGTCCCCCAGTAGGACAAGAGCCTGCGAGCATGAAGCCTCATGGAGCTGGAGGAAGAAGGCTTCGTCAGTAGGCTCCCCTTGATCAGGCAGCCTGAAGCAGACACCAACCACAAGGTTCCCTTTGTTGCCTCTGTCTCTGATTCTTACCCATAAGCTTTCGACCTGCTCATGGTTATTCTTCAGGGACAGCTCTTCACACTGTATTGATTTTTTGATGTAGAGAGCAACGCCTCCTCCCCTCCTTCCTCACCTGTCCCTTCTGAACAGCCTGTAGCCATCAAAAGCCACATCCCAGTCATGGGATTCATCCCACCAAGTCTCAGTAATGGCAACTAGGTCGTAGCTTTCTAGCAGCATGGTAGTTTCCAACTCCTCCTGTTTGTTTCCTATGCTGCGTGCATTAGTGTAGAGGCATTTCATCCGGGCTGTGTCTCCTTATCGGAGCACCCCTTGATACACTTGAGGTGTTTCATGGGAGTTTCCTTGTTGGCTCCTATTACCTCAGGAGCACCCAACTCATCGCCGCAAGACTTCAACTGCGCTGCAGTGCCCCCAGCACGCCCCTGGGCAACAGGTTGAGGACTCATACTAGCAGCCTGTCCCTCTAACCATTGTGTATCGTCCCACAGCTTCTCATAGTGCCAGGGGATGGAGAGTTCTCAGGGCATCAAGGAAGAGCTCCAGGGTTCAAAGGTTGCTTTTTGAACCAGGGCAGGGGTGGCCAGTGGGTGACCTTATGGGTGGGTGAGGCTGGAGGTCCCTGTTGGTGCAGACGAGGGGTACAGGATGCTCTCGCTTGGGTTTTTTTCTAATTTCTTGACTTTTTAATTTTTTTTAATTTCAGGAGGTCATTTCTCTTTGACTTTTTTAAAATTAAAATTCAAGTGAAAACTCCAGAACGAGTAATTTGGTAACCCTGGGGTGATAACCTGAGCTGGCAAATAACTCTCTCCTCCATCACCACCCTGGGACTGGCTGGATAATGAAAGGACGAACTCTGCAAACTCCCCCAGAGAGTCTGAAAAGACCCAACAGGATTTGGCTGCAGGTTGGCTTTGGAGTTGCAGACACAGTTGGGCAATTGCCTTATAGAAATGGGTGTAGAGAGGAATTAGTTATCACTGGTTAATAAGTGCCTCGGTTATTTTACAAGTCTTTTTCCTGCATGTGCAAATGTATTTTTTTTTCCTTTTGCAATGAAACATATAAATAGCTCCTGTCTTGGATATTCTGTGCATACGGTTTTGTCATGAATATAATCATCACACTTTTGCCTGTCTTTCTTTAGCAGCTGCTTTACCTACCTTTGTTTCAAAAGAAAGCTCTCCCATGCACTGTACAGGGCATGAGAGCGAACTTTGGTGTGGTGGCTTTTATATCTCCCTGGATTTGCAGAGTGCAGCTGCAGGTCAGAGCATTCGCAGCAGCAAAGCCAAGAAGGCCAACAGTATCCTGGGCTGCATTAAAAGGAGTGTGGCCACCAGATTGAGAGAGGTTATCCTCCCCCTCTACTCAGCCCTAGTGAGATCACATTTGGAGTGCTGCGTCCAGTTTTGGGCCCCCCAGTTTAAGAAGGATGCGGAACTCCTTGAGCAAGTCCAGCGGAGAGCTACCAAGATGATCAGGGGACTGGAGCATCTCCCTTATGAGGAAAGGCAGAAAGACTTGGGTTTGTTTAGCCTGGAGAAGAGAAGATTGAGAGGGGATTTCATCAATATCTAAATGGTGGGTGTCAGGACGATGGGACTAGGCTCTTTTCATTAGTGCCCAACGACAGGCCAAGGGGCAATGGGCACAAGTTGGAATATAGGAAATTCCACCTCAATATGAAAAAAACTTCTTTCCTGTGCGGGTGACAGAGCAGTGGAACAGGCTGCCCAGGGAGGCTGTGGAGTCTCCTTCCCTGGAGACATTCAAAACCCACCTGGACGTGTTCCTGTGCCCCCTGCTCTAGGTGTCCCTGCTCAAGCAGGGTGGTTGGACAAGGTGATCTCCAGAGGTCCCTTCCAACCCCTGCCATTCTGTGATTCTGTGAAAGCCCTTTGTCTCAGGCAGTAGGAATAAACTAAGATGAAAAAGATATAATTTATTTAGTTGCTGGATTTCAAATGTTGTGCAACCTGCACTGGGAACACACAGTGTTGAGAATGAACTTGTCCTGTTCTTTAATTTTCCCCTACTTAGTGTCTACTAATTTTTAATATCAAGGAAAGGGCACTATGGAGACAGCAAGCAAAGTTGCATGGGACATCTTGCAAGAAGCTCTGCAGCATTGCTGAGAGCCCAGGGAAATCCTCTTGGTGCTGAGAGCGATGCACTCTCTTGTGCCATCCTCTAGAAAGGTTTTTATTTGCTTTTCTGTGTTGCCCCTTGCTCTTTGCCACATGCTCCCAACACACACATCCCTTTTCGTATCCTGCCTTTGGGCAAACCCCTTTTTTTCTTCCCAGCTGGAGGACTGATGGGGAAGCAGGTCTCTCCCTGCACACTTCCACCTGATGTTGCTCCATAAATCACATCATTCAAATAATCCTTGGTCATGGCAATCACCAGCTCAGGAGCAGGGTGACCTTTTAATGCCAAGCCCGGGCTGTCCTGATCTTCTTCTGGTTGGGCAGGGAGCCAGTCTCTGCCATAATTTCATGAGACCCCAGGGAGCAGCCAGGCCATTAGGATGCCCCCGGTTGGACACTGGGTCTGCTGAAGATACTGGAATGAATGGGCTGGGTGGGTCCACCTGGACTATCAAGCCTGGCATGGCCACCAGCATTCATTGCCTTTCCCCTGCATTTCATTTAACCTCTTTGTTGCTGCTTTTATTTGATCTTGGCTGTGCATATGGAAAAGAGTCCCTGTGTTTATCTGAGGGGTAGGGCAGGGCACAGGGGACACCATCTCTAGCACAAGCCATGACAGTTATTGCAGGGGTTGCTACTATTTCTACAGTACCTGCTTTCTGGTGGCTTTGCTGTTTTGAAATTCCAGCCACTCTGCGTTGAGTAATCTCCCCACTGTTACTAAAGAGTCAGTCTGTCTGTCTTCCTCCCCCCACCCTGAGTTTCAATTTCCTCCTAATTCTTTCGCTAGACAGCCGTTGCCTCTCCCATGGCGATGTGGCTTTGCTGATGCAGCCTGTTGTCTCTGTCCCTCTTGCAGAAGGATTTCACCATGCGGGAGGAGTTGCAGCAGCGGGACGTGGAACGCTGGCTGGGGTTCATCACCTTTCTCTGTGAAGTCTTTGGCGCCATGAGGAGCAGCACCGGAGAGCCCTTTCGAGTCCTTGTCTGCCCCATTTATACCTGCCTCAGGGAGGTAAATGCCTTCAGAGTTTGTCCATCTCCACCTGCAGGCCAAGCCGTTGCATTGCAGTGCTGAGGCACCCATGATTCATAGATGTTTGCTTTATGATTCCTAGAGGTTTGCTTTGCCAGGATCAACGCTTCTCACCTCAAAAGTACCTACATCTGCAGGGGTGCTTGGCTTTTCCTCCATATTGTGTTTCTGCTAATTAAAAGCACGTGTTCCAAGCAAGACCCCTTTGTCCAAGGGTTTGCAAAGTCCAACAGTTGGGATTGCAAATCTAACATTTGAGTTTGCACATCCCAGCATTGCGAAACTCCCCACCAAAGGGGCTTAAAAAGCTTCTTAAAAGCAGGTGAAGCCACCTGAATAGATGAGACAGACTGAGGGGAGGGAAGAGGGGGAGAGGTGAGGTCCCATATGTCCTTACTTCCCACCTAGTGCAGCAGAAACCCAGCCCTGCCACCGGGGTTGGGACATTTCAGAACCTGAGCTCCTGATGGGCTCATTTCAGAATTTGCGGGAGTGGCAGAAACCTCGGTGAGGACAAATAGGAAAGGCAACTCAAGTGTTAATGTTCAATCGAGCAGGAGAGGGCTTTCTCCCATCCTGTTTTAAAGCTGGCTTTGTCTCCTGCTGTCTGCAGAAGACTTCCTCAGAAAAATCTGCCTCGTTGCCCAGGGTTGGAGCTGTGAATCTCAAATTGTCAGTAGCGCTTTTGTCGGGCCATAAATAACTCACTGAAAAATAAGTACTCCGCTAGACCTTGGGCAAGGGAAGGATGAAGAAACTGCCAGCGATTACTTTTTTACATGCATGGGAACTTTTCTCTGACTGCAAACACATCATAAACATTTTGTCTTCACAGTAATATTGTGGGTAGGGTTCACAGACGGTTCCTGTAGCAGTGAGAAAGAGTCCGGGCATCATGATGAGGCACACATATCCAGAGGAGGAGGTGGGATAGGGATGCTAAGAATAGCCTAACTTCTCAAAAATCTCTGCCCACAGCAGTATGTGTCACCTTATGGGGAATATCTTGGCATCTAGCAAAGTCCCTGTTCCCCTCTGCTTCCCATCACAGTCGTGACACAATCCAGCCCTGATTCTGCCAGGATTTTTCCCTGCCCACTCCTTTCTGCCCTTGCCATGCTGTCAGTCCCTCTTGTCACCTTGCTGGTATGTGGGGACATGGTGGCAATCTAGAGGTGCGCAGAAGGACATGAATTTCATGTATCAGGGATATATTTTGCTACAGGTCAGCTCCATGAAAAGCCTTTACTAATTATATCAAGATGTCATGCATAAATTTGCTTCTTAAAAATACATCTCTCCGTTCCTTAGCAGGACAGCTGTCCCTGTGTTGTTTGTCAGAGAAGATGACTCAGCTTAGTTGACATGGGTGAGCCTGAGTCTTCCAGCTCTCCCGCCCCAAAATGGTTGATCTGCGAATGCTTGTTCTGTAGGGTTGTGACCTTGACCCACGCCATTCCTCTTCCATGGCTCTGGAATGGGTTTTCATCTTGCCACCATTTTTTGCCACCATCAGCTAATCCTGATGCACAGGGCCAGCTCAGGAGAACAGGACCACCTATTTATCAGCAGTGATAGGTACCTGGCTCCGAGGTGGTTGCCAGAGCCAAAGCCAGGCTGTAGATGCAGCCGAGGAGGTGGTGGTGAACTCTTCCAGCTGCACCCAGGAGACAACAAGGATATTTGCACAGGCTGACCCTGCCAGGTGCTCCGTGATATGGTGGAGACTCCCTAATCGTGCAGAGTGCTCATCCCCTGGTGAGTGTCATGAAGCACATGGGCTGGTGTCCCAGGGCAGGAGGGGATATCACCATAGCCTATAAGGTTTGGGACCTCCACTTGCCTTGGGACAAGTTCAGAAGGTGTAATAGAACTCATCATGGGGTTTTCCCCCTTCCTGCTGATCAGCACATACATCCCCGTGTACAGTTTCAGCCCCTTGCTCCTAACTCCTTCCCCCTTGGGCATCCCCCAGCAAAGCCCCTCTGTGTTGCCCACAATCATGCTTAGCTCCCTCTGCTTCCATCCACCCATCCTTTGGCAATGAATCACTACCAGAAGCGAGATAACATCTCTCTCTCTCTGCCTGTCCTTTCAGCTCTGCTTTTTAGTTCTGTCTTTTTTTTTTTCCTTTTTTCCTTTTTCCCTTTTCCTTTATAGCTTTGGCAGACTCAGCGAAAGGTCAGCGAGGGAGAGAGCAAGAGGAAGGGGAAATTTGCCTGATGACTGAGGCAGGAATGTCTCTTCCCTTCCCCCTGCAAAGCTTCCTCTCTCCAGCTCCTTTCCTTTCCCCCCAAATAAAAGCTTATTAACACCATCTTTAGTTGTGGAGCTGGACCGGGTGGAAGGAAGTGAGGATGGCAGCAAGGACATAGGTGCTGGGTGTCCCAGTGAGGAGGAGCTGGGGATGTGGCTGGGGCGTCGAGTGGCAATGCCAGTGTTATTTATTGAGTGATGTGGATGGATTGGTTTTGTGGGCTGAGAAAAAAAATCAAAAGAGAAGTTCATTTCAGGAGAGGCTAGAGTGATAAATGCTGGGGTTTGCTGGTTAATTGAACCAGCATTCGTCACTGTCCTTGGGGAAGCAGGCAGACCACTGCATTTTGATGTCAGCCACAGGAACGGGTGTTTAATCACGACAAAGGAAATTTGGGTCAGAGCTGCTGCCTCGCCCGGGCAGTGTTTCGGGAGCCAAGGGAGTGGCTGTGCCCCTTGGCTCAAACCTGGTCCATGCTGAGCCCCCATCCTAGGGTACCATGCTGCATCCTCCTCTGCACCCATCGCCTGAGCTGCCTGCTGGAAAACAGGGTTGGGGAGAAGGAAGGATCTACCACCGTGTCTGACATGGTGACTGCCTCTCCCAGGAGCTGGATCTCCAAAGAATCAAAATGTTTAATTTCCAGAACCATTCTGAGGGCTTGAGGTGAGATTTGTGCACAACAAGGTCTAGTGGGGTCAACATTGGCATTTTAGGCAAAGAGATGATTTGCCAAGAAAAGTAAAAGGTGGGTCCAGCTCTCATTAAAATGGTTTGATGGAGCATGGTGAATTTGGGTGGTGCTTTAGATCGAAACACGTTTTTCTGCTTGGAATAGTGTGTAGTTTAAGTTGGAGAAGGGAAATGGGATGCCCAAGCCCAGCCCAAAGATCAGCATTGAAGCTGGTCATGGATAGGGAGGGATTTTTACAGTGAACAGAGGAGAGCCCCTTTGCAATGAGAACCAGAAGGCTATTGCAGCCATCAAATCTGAGGAGCTTGGGAAAAGAATAACAAAGCAGACAAGTTAGAAAGAGCGAGCTTTCCTCCTATTCTTCCCTTGGAGCTTTGGGGAATCAAGGGCGAGCTGGAAGAGGGCATTTTTCCCAGGGAGAGGCTTTCCCTGGGGATGGTTGTGCTGCAGCCAGGGCACCACAGGCTTGGCCCTTCCTTGCTTCTGGCCCTGGCTGTCCTCACATGGGACCAATGGTGGCATCTTCCAAGATCATGTTCTCCCATGAGTCTTTTATCTGGCTCGATGAAAACACTTTCAGCAGTTTTAGGAAGTTGTCCTGGCTCCTGCACTTCATGGTCTAGGCAAGAGGGATGGCCCACTGTCATCTCCCAGCCCAAGGGACTTTGGTTCTTCCAGCCAGGCCGTATTTCTTCTTTTCTGTGGCCTTCGTCCAAGATTTCAGCAAAATGTAGAAAATAGGTTAAGACCAGGGACCAGCAAATGTCAGCTGAACCATCAGTGGGGCAGGAGCACTCTAGAGCCCTGTGCGTGGTGCAACAAGTGCCCCATGGCTACTGAAGGCATAGAGATAATAAATAATATTATTTGCCATCTATTGTTCACTGATTATCACCACTTTTTCCTTTCCTACCCTTTTCCTAAGCATGGTTGGAGCTGGCTAGTTTTCATCTAGCTCTGTGCTGCCCATGGCTGCATGTGTGTCAATGGGGTTGGCATGGGCCAGCCCAGCTCACTGCCCTCCCGCCTTCATCCCCTGGTGCAGCTGGGGAGGAGAAGCATTAGGACTGGGTCCTGAGGGACCTGGCCCAGCTCTTGGTGATGGCTGAGTTCTGCAGGGAAGGAAGGATTGTAGACAGCTTGGAGCCACGGTCATGCTCTGCAGAAGCTGGGACAAATGAGTAGTGTTGGGAGCTTTGGCTCCTCGTGTCTCAATCTTATCCTCAGCGGATGTTGTTGGGACGCCAACCCAAGAGATGTCTCTAGGCCTGGGAGCTGCCACCTTCCTGCCAGCCCTCTGACAGGAGGAGCTGCTTCCAGCCAAGGTAGTTGGTGTTGAGTGCTGCTTTGGATGCATTTGTTTATTCTTATGATGCCATTCAGCAGTCAGACCTGGCTTTACAGCCAGGTAACCTGAGCAGTTGCCTAAGGCAGCAGAGTGAGGAAGTGGAAAAACTGGCTTGCAGGACCTAAAGCTTGAGAAAATGCCAGGTATGTCACTGTGGTCCCCTCAAGGCACCTTGCCGATTGGGGTTCCCAATCGGCAAGCAACACAGGGTGGGCTCTGCCCCCCTCACCCCCCATAATAACCCTATACCACCCCTTACCCATGCCCCTGTGCTCTTCTCCTGTTCAGGGCTTGTTTCTTGTTGAATGTTTAAGGTTCCTCTTGACTCCTTCCTCCAGCCCACTGAGGTCCCTCTGGATGGCAGCTCCTCGAGTACATTGAGTGGTCCCTCCAACTTGGTGTCATCTACAAACTTCACAAGAGTGTGCTCCTCACCTCCTCCAGGTCATGGATAAGGATGCTAATCAGGGCAGGTCCTGGGATAAATGCCTCAGTACTCCTCATCACTGGCCCCTAGGCAGAGTTCAGTTGTAACCCAGTAGCTACAACCCTCTGAGCCCAACTGTCCAAACAGTTTTTTACCCATCTGGTTGTCCACACATGATGTCCTAGCTTGTATACAAGGGGACTGGATTCCAGGGTTGACAGGGAGCAGCCTTGCTGTGGCACCGTCCCGCTCTCAACACCCACGGGCGCATCAGACAGGGCTGTTGGGGCAGGTTCAGAGCAAACTCTGGGAAGCAGCTTGTCACAGAGTGACTAATTAAACTGCAAAACTTCTTCATGCAGCAGGCTGTGGGTGCAGGACAAATTCACGGCGGTCCTGCCAGCTTGAGGGGGTTATTGCTGCTGGGGCTGGGTGGGTACCCTGGGGGTATGACCCTGAGCATCACCACCCATAAGGGAGCTGTGGGCATTGACTTGACCCAAGACTGATGCTTTTGTGCCAACCCTGGGGACTGGGGGCAGCGCCCAGGAGCGGTGAATCAGCCCCACAGAGGCAGCAGGGAGCAGACCTGGCAGGCTGGCAGCAGGCAGGACAGTTGCTCCTCTGCAGGAGTTGTCTCCTACCTCCAGTCTGGTTGGCAGAGACAGTCCCATTTCAGTATCGCTTAAAATCTTGGCACGCTCCCATCACTTCCCTGCCTTGGTACACGCTGCTAACTGAAAGCCTCAGGGTGGTGGTGCAGGGAGGATAAATACTCCCCGTCTAATTGCTTTTCCCCACGTCCGAGTCTGCGGTGCAGCATGTAGATGGGTATCCACTCCCCTCCCTTCTCTTAGTGCCTGTTATCTCCTGGGGCCATGCTGTGTAATTTAGCAAAATAGTTTAACACGGTAATTGATGTCTGAACTTCAAGAGGGCACTGCCTTTTCACTGTCTCCTTCAGAGGAAGAGAGAGGAAAACCTTCCCAGCTGCAGTCAGATGAGCGAGGAGGGTGGTGCTGTTTGGAAAAGAAGATTGTATCTTTTAACGTGTTGGGTTTGGGTTTTTTTTTAAATCACTCTCACTTTTTAAAAAGCATCAACCTTTTGAGTCAAAAAAGGGTCTTTGACAGTATAATGAGATGCCAGGATTTTTAAGATTATTCTCCTAGTCAAAGAATGAGACAGAAATTTTCCTTTATCAAATGAGCAAAGGCACCAAGGGGGCCAGATCCTGACCCTGTGCCACCCTTCCACCCAGGTAGCTCCATGAGGCCAGATCTGACTGGAGAAAATAAGTCCTCTGGGAAGAAGGGGACTTATTTCCTCATAAAAGTCCCCTTCTGGTCCTCCCATCTGGTTCTGCAAAAATCAGTGGTTTCATCTCCAGTCTGGCAGGACTGGGACAAACTGGGAAGTGGTTTGTAGGGGGAAAGGATGGAGAACGGATGAGGGATGCAGGCATGGGAGGGAAGGGATTCCAGGGAAGGAGGGAGAAAGAGGAAACTGGGGGTCAGGGACATGGGAAGGGAAGAGAAATGGGGAGAGCAAACAAGTGGGGAAATGTCATGGGATCCAGAAGAGAAGGACTGAAGACCTGGAATTGCTGGGAGAAAAGTCTGGGGTACACTGATGTGGACCTTCAGAGATGTGGCAGGAGGTAGCATGCAGGAGCAGAGGTCTGCAAATAGAAGAGACAAGCACGTGTCTGTCTCTAGGACCACACTCCTGGCAGGGATGGATGTCCCTGTGCCTCCGTGCCTGGTGTGCAACGAATAAATAAATAGCCATGCAAAGAGCTCACACACACACAGACACCCCACCCCCCCCCATAGCTGCACTGGCAAAAACCCTCCTGTGAATGTAGCTTGTATGGGGAAAAAAAAAGATCCCTTTAATCAGCATCATTTTGGTCAAAGGTTAGAGTTAAGGTGAAGGAGATCGGGTGTTATTTGGGAGCAGATGAGGACAGACCAAAACAAGGCAGGCTGCATGATGCCTTTGAGCCCAGCTGCTCTGTTGAGTATTTTATGTGCAGTAACATATTTTTGGAAAGCTACGGGACTTGTTTAGTCTCAGCATTAAAACCGTAATGGCATATTTCAAATAGGGGAGGGGAAGTGCAACCCTTGTTTCTCTGGGACCCATGGAGAAGGTAGAGGAAGCAATTAGGGCAGATAAAGAAATGAAGCTAGATACCATCTCACAGGATGGTCCCTCCTCCTTGTGTGGCTTTGATTTTCTCCTTCGCCCTCCATACCAGGCGTTGTTAGTTTCCAAAAACCCTTTCAATGGGATGTAAGCACAACTATTTGCATCTGCCATGCACTCTCTCCCTCCGCAGAGCCAGGAAAGTGGAGAGCGTCTGGTGAGCCAAGGCGGAGCCAGTCGCAATCAAGCACGATGGTCTCGCCACTGTTTCTTTCCATGTTTTGTGTTTCCCCAGGACCCTTGGGATGAGATCACATCCTCCTCTCCCAGGGTTGTTATGTCTTCAGCCGGGCAGGATGAAGGTGGCCATCTGGGTGGCTCAGTCTCCCTGTGTGCACAGACTGGGTGGCTCTGTCCATCTGTCTCATCCACTTTCAGAAAATGGGACACACTTCCGAGTAAGAAACCTATCCCACAAAGAACACCTTTGGGATGTATTTTGA
The DNA here is from genome assembly GCF_963921805.1 of Phalacrocorax carbo. Taxonomy (NCBI): domain Eukaryota; kingdom Metazoa; phylum Chordata; class Aves; order Suliformes; family Phalacrocoracidae; genus Phalacrocorax; species Phalacrocorax carbo. The sequence continues at coordinate 3,790,475 of NC_087548.1, read as the reverse complement.
GACACTGGAAAGATCTGGGAGGTGATCCTTTGACTCGGAAACAATTAATTGAATATTTCAATCATTGGTGGCCAATGTATCAATTGGAAAGTGGGGAGAAATGGCCAGGCTACTGGCAATATAATACCATCTTGCAATTAATGTTGTTTTGTAAAAAGGGACGGTAAATGGTAAATTCTCCCAAGAGACTAGTGGGTGTGATTTGCACTGCTACTGTTGGATTGCAATTGTTGGTTGATGAGTGACCAGATTTTCTTCATCGTCTCCAGTGATTACCTCTTAATGGTTTCCACCTTCACAGGAATCCCTTCTGCTGTTCCAGATCCAGGAAGAGAGAGTCATGTTTCATTGTTTCCCTTGTCTACAGCGGAAATAAGTAGGAGTTTCCCACAACTGGGTACAGGGTTTTGTTCCTCTGGCCTTAATTCAGTTTGCTGTTAAGTATCTCTGAGTTCCTCAGGAGCCTGACAAGGAGGATAACCAACATTTTGGTTTACTCCTCACAATAAACAAACTAATCTCTTCATACCATCCTTCCAGGGAGTCCTGGTTGGGTAATAGAAGAACAGAAGTCTCCTCCTCAGCTGAGAGTAGCACATCACTGTAAAAGGAGTAGGTGCCACCAAAAAAAACTTCTTCAAGTTGCCCAAAATACATTAGGGAAAGTGCCTTCTATGGACTCAGCTCTCAACGCAGCCATGCTGACGCGAGCAGCTTCAGCCTAGAGCTCCTTCCCCCCGTGCCACCTCCTCTGGGCAGCTGCTGTGGGACCAGCAGTGACCCAACGGAGCAGCATGAGTTGCTGTCAGTATGTTCTCACCCAGGCTGAGACCAGGCCAGCCAAGTCAGGGAACTGGGAAGAGGGACCCCTCCATAAGACACATGGGCTGGTGGTACCTTGTGCATCTTCAATGGGCTTGAAGACTTCACCAGATCCCCAGAGAGGCATGAACAGAAGGCCATGCAGAGAGAAGCACCATCACTAATGGATGCAGCCTGATGCAACCTGCCTCTTCCAGCTCAACAGGCTTTTCGGAGCCCAACAAATAATGTTTTGGAGCACGGCAGAGCCTGTGCCTCGCGCAGAGATTAGCACAGGCAGCTCCATAAGGGAAAGGTTTTCCCTAAAAATTTGTGTTTGGGCAACCTCAGCATCAAATGGGTGAGCAGAGAAGATGCCACTTATGCCTGTGGACTTCTAAAGGGCTTCTTTTTCCAAGTGCTCACTTGTTTCTTCTCTAGCGAAAGGTCTCACCTGACTTCCCTAGCTCACAGGGTATGCCCAGAGAGGGACTCGATACCCCTTTAGAGAGGGCAGCACTGGTACAGCTTGTTGGTGGGAGCAGGATCAGCCCAGCTGTCCTGATGTCCTGGGTCGAGGAGCTAATACTTCTACTGGGAGCAGATTGTAGAAATCCTGAAACTGGCCTTGCTGGTGGAGTGTTTTGTAATTACTCATCCCCACACCCTCATTTGTACTTTGCATTTTCCCCAGTTTTCACCACCCTCTGCCTTGTGACAATAAGAAAAGTGGAGCTGTAGCAATTGCTTGTAGCTCAGGGAAGTGCGTGACTCTCCCCATGCAGAGCAGCTGAGCAGTCCCATGGATCTTATCTCAAGCATCTTCCTTAAAGGCTTGCAACAGTAGGTCAATAAGGGGCTGCTAGAGAAGCTGAAAATTGCTATTGATGCCTTTCTGTGGAGAGCCTGTGAAGTGCAGCAGAACTGGCTTGTGCTCCCAGGAGGACCCATCTAGCAGACTGTGGGGCTTCCAGGAGGTTTTTGGGGAAGGAATTCCCCAACTGTGATCCATTAGACCACCAAGAGTGCCTGCAGAGCTGTGTCAGCAGGACTGTGCACCCTGCGCCTTAGCAGTGTTCCCGGTTGTAGGGAATGATCATAGAACCATAGAATCATCAGTTTGGGTTGGAAGGGACCTTTCAAGGTCAACCCCCCCCACCGCAGTGAGCAGGGACATCTTCAACTACATCAGGTTGCTCAAAGCCCGTCCAACCTGACCTTGAATATTTCCAGGGATGGGGCATCGACCACCTCTTTGGGCAACCTGGGCTAGTGTTTCACCACCCTCATCATAAAAAATTTCTTCCTTATATCTAGTCTGAATCTCCTCTCTTTTAGTTTAAAACCGTTACCCCTTGTTCTATTGCAACAGACCCTACTAAAAAGTCTATCCCTGTCTTTCTTATAAGCCCCCTTAGCCCTTATCAGGGTCTCCGTGATGATCCTGACTGCAGAGCTGGAACAAATCCATCTTGTTGAGGACACAAGTCCACTGTGGCCCTTCCCAAGGGCTTCTCTGGTTAAAAACAGGACTGGGAAGCACCACCTCCTCTACACCCTTTCAAGTACAGTATGTTCATTCTACTTAAGCTCTGAGTGCCTCAAGTAGCTGGTTTTTTCCTTCTTCCTAATCAAAAAGTATCCCTGTTTTCACCCGTTGCCTCATTTTACACCAGTGAGCTGGTTGCTACACCTGGATAATGTGTTTGCAACATGTTGGTTCCTCTGCAGTCGCGGTCCATGCTCCCCAGGGGGAATACCAGCAGGCATCTCCTCGTGACCTACACGTTAGATGAAAAGCATACCTGTGGGCAGGGACTGCAGAGCAGTTACGAGGCTGGAGCTTCATGCCCGAGGCTGTCTGGATGTCCATGCGTGTTGCCAACTGGATGGATGAACCTGAGATGCCCATCAGGGAGCTGGGGCAAGTGGCACATGGGCTGCGGTCAGTCCAGTTTTCGCTGGGTCTCAAAGACATCCCAACCTCACCATGGCTCTGGGTGGATATTTTCAAGCCTTCTGTGCTTTCTCATGGAGTCATCACCAAAGCATCAGAAAACACTGCATGCTAAGAGGTAGTTTGTGGCAAGCGTTGCTTATATGTCATTTTGCAAGCAATATCATACGCAATAATTACTACTGTGCCTTGCAGGAGAAATATCGTTGCAGCTGGAAAGGGTAATGTATGCATTGGACTGCTCCCACTCCATCTCCCAGGGAGAATTGCTGAAGAACACAATTAAACCTGCATGGTTTGGTGATAAGGGACAGTGGGGAAGGTTCTCTGGTCCTGCTCATGGCGTGGGCACCCCTGAGAATACCAAGTAAACACTTTAGCTTCTCAGAAGCCCAGATGATCTCAGAAAGCAGATAATAAACCCAAATAATTGTGGGTATGTGAATTCCATCAGCTTAGCTCTCTGGTTTGCTCCTGGTGGTCTGTACCGCATGCATGTGCATCCATTACTGTTCAGGAGGACCAACCTGGTTCTCTCTGTGATGAAACACAGCTGCAGTTTTGGGGTTTCTTTGCCCCTTCAACTGCCATTGCATGCCCACCCCATAGGGCTTATGATGCTTACCTCTGCAGAGCTGTAGAGAGCAGGTTTTTGGGGCCACAGAAACCAGGGGAGACTGGTCCCAGTAGCACACCATAGAAACCAGTTACACTCAAGAGCCACCCTGCAAGGCACTGCAGTTCCCCCACCACATGCAGCACTTCCAAGAGCAGACCCTACAATTTATTTTGGATTGCTTATGAAAATATTTAGCACCCAGAGCCCACCCATGCATGCAGAGGACCTTGCCCAGTGCTCCATCTCTCAGCAGGACACAGAGATTTGGAAGAGGAGGAGCCCGATATCTTCCACCAGTCTGCAAAGCTGCTAGTCCAGCACCAGAAACAAAAGTGAGAAGCCTTTCACAACCGAGGTTGGGTATTATATGACTGGCTGGACAGATCATGGCATGCAGCCTCCTCTCTTAGGAAATCAAGCAGACTCTTTGTCTGCTTTCCAGCAGGAACCCAGCTTCACCCGATACAGGGGAAACCAGCTGGAGAGCAAAGGGAAGTTTTTCTCGCAGACAGCCCCAGCCTCCGGGGGATGATTACAGGTTAAACTGAGGAGCATGTGAGTCTCAGCTCACCTGCCCTGTTGTCTGCCTCGCACTCCTTTTTTGACTTCTTAGTCCACATTCATCAGCCGGTTTGAACTGTGTGGGAACCTGGTGGGGAGAGATGGAATGGTGCCCATGGTGGGATTTGGGCAGATGCATGCAGCAGGGAGGAGTGGTTATAAATAGTTAAATGAATAATAATTCTAATGTGGGAGTGCTAATTTAATGAGTATAGCATGTGTATGTTAAAATATTTTAAGTAAATATGAATTAGATTGCAAACAATGAATGTAATTGGTTGGGTTCAGGTTTATGGTCATGCAAGTGCCGGTACTTCAGGGTTGTGATTTCCCTGGAAGTCTCAAAGTACTTGCACCACTTTTTCTTGCAGTGCCATCAGGGCTGACATGGGGGGGGGTCAAAGAGCTTTGGAAAACACTGTGCTCTTGCTGAAGCAACCACCCTGCTGCTTTGGGGTGCCTGGTGCTTACATGGGACATCCATGGGTGGGTGAATGGGGATGAAGCACCCTTTGAGAAATGCATGCAAGACATCATTGCTGGGTGAGGACATTGATGGCAGGACCCATGGCAGCATGGTCCTTGCAGTGTGACCCTTGCTGTCTGCCTTCAGCAGCAGTTCAGTGCCCATGCCAGGCTAGGGAGAGTGAAGAGGGCTCCTCGCTCTCCTCCTGTCCCAGCATGCAGGGGTCAGCAGCAGATAGCTGGTGCCTACATCCCAGGGAAGCTCCAGAGCCCCCCTCCAATATGCTAGAAACATAGTTATGATCAGGAACATGCAGAGAAACAGTGACATCTTTCTGATCCTCCTGAAGGCAGATCATTGCACTGATGCAGGTGGCCAACAACCATCTGGCCATGGACTTGGGACTCTGGTTCCTGGAGCACTAGCAGATCTACCTGATGGGCCCTGCTCTGCTGCACAGGGCCATGCCTGGGTTTGGTGGGCAGGTTGTGGGCTTCCCCAGCCTACATATCACACGCAGAGGTTGAACTGCGGCCCTTGAAACTGGCATCTCTTGGTGCCTTGATGGAGCAGTGGAGCACACAGTGCCTCAGTGGACAAGGTGGAGCATGTGATGCCCTGATGGACAAGATGGAGCACATCCATTCTCCTTGTTCAGCCAAGCCACGTCAGATGAGCTCCAGGAGGGCAGTGTGAAGGTGGAGGGTGCCTGCCCAAGTTGGGGGGTAGGATGTAGTCTCTGTTTCATCATAGATAAATAAGACTATTCCCCATTGGCCAAATATCTGAGCAGTCTTTGACAGTCTTCGGCATACTCATCCTCACAACCACCTTCTGAGGAAGGGAAGCGTGTCCCAACTCTTCAGGTAGGAAGCTGAGGCAAGGTAAGCCCAGTGAAGTTGCAGCCTTTCCTTGATCACATATCCCTGGCAGAGAGCAGGATCGTCAAGAAGACCAGGGCACAAGAAGGGCTGGAATCGGGCCACCATAGGTCCTTCCTAATCAACCCTAACTCCACTTTTCTTGCTTTAATTTTCACATTATGCTCTTTACTAAAGAACAGCAAAAATAGGAAAGGTGAATATATATTTAATTTGCAGCCCTGCTTCATGCCATGCTCACAAGCTAAATACCCCAGGAGTGAATTTCTGGACTACTGCCTGTTTATATTTGCCCCTAACTTATTTTTTTTTCCTTGTTGTTGTTGGATTCAAAATAATCTCATGGTTTTTTTGTGAAGAATCTGTGAACTGCTTGTGAAAACTTATCTCAGAGCATGTGGCTTGAACTTAACTAACATTTTTCAAACAACTCAACAGAAAGATAAACTTGGGGGGGTAACTGTTGCATGTCTTCAAAACCCTGGCTGAACCTTTGGGTAATGCGAGAGAAAAACTGATGGACCGCATGCTCATCGAGATGCTGTAAACATTGTCTTCAAAGCAAACAAACTGCTGTCTGCTGAAAATAGAAGAGGGTGAAGACAAAACTTTGAGAGCAATGATAATTCCTTGAATTACTGCTTTTTTTTCCTAGCTATTTTCCAGCAGTTGTGGAGCTGGAAACAAAGAGGTGTTTATTTGTAAAGGAAAGGAAACAAATAGGGAAGGAGAAATTATAAGGCTGAGAATCAGAATTGTGATTTGAACTAAAGGATGTGACTTTGGAGCACATTTAGTTACGCGGAGCAATTTTTATATGGGCAGTTTTAATGAGTCCAACCATTTTTCCAAAGTTTGTCTTTCCAATTTCAGATACTAATAAAGCCAGTTTTCCCAATTTTTCTCCTTTTTCTCAGTGTTTAGTCCATGCACTCAGCTCCCCACTGCATTCAGGGATTAGCTCAGGGCCAGGAAGGCTTGTTCAATCCGAGGCGATGGAGTGGAAGCGGCTATAGCTTCCAGTGTTGCTGGCACTGGTGATTTTATCAGCTGCCTCATGGTACAGTGTTTTTCATAACAGTCCAGCTCACTCTGTTGACTGATTGAGAATCTCAGTATTTTTTATCTGCTTGAAAAACAACCAGAGAACTGTGCTTTCTCTTGTGGTTTTAGCAAAAAGCCTGAAATGGCATCTTTGTGTGCATAACAAAGTTATAAAGGTGAAAACAAAGAAAAACACTTATTTTTGACCTGGTTTCAGGGGTTCTTGCTCATGGTTTCAAGGTCTGTGGAGTGAGGCGTGCTGAGCTCCTACACTTTGCCATTGCCAGGTAGAGCCATTGACCCTCACTGCACATCCTGAGTCTGAACCAAGAGGGGCGAGCATCTTCCTTCACCCTCTTATGACATGCACAACAATGTTTTGGGTCTCTCATGAAAGTTGCTTGTGCTTACAAGCTCATAGTTGTAATATGAAGTTCATGGAGAGCAGAGCAGGGTTGGAATTGTTGCACTGCAGACACCATAGTTTCGCTACAACCCATTGCACTTGCACCACTATATAATCAGGCTAGAAGGAGATGTATTAATTACAGTGTATTGGAAGTAATGCATTCCCATCTGGTAATTTTGTGGTTGTTGGCAGAGCATCCCCACAGGGACAGAGAGGTTCGGTGGTGGGTGGCTGCCTCTCGGGCAGAGCCCTTCCCTTCCAAACAGCCACTCCCAGAGCTGTGCTGCTTGAATGTTGTCATCTGATGGTTGCATTTAGTTGCCGTGTATGTGAGATGAGTGCATTTTATCATTGCCTGCCATGGGATAAAAAAAGCAATGTAACCTAAATAAAACTTATTCTAAAAGACGGTAATCTAAATTATCTACATTCTGTCCCGCTTGCTGGCTCTCAGCAGCAGATACACTGGTGATACCCTTCACCCCATGTTTTGTCACTGTTTATCTTAATTTTTTGTTTTGATATCTTTCCTCCCCTCTTTCTGATTTTCTGTCCTTTCCTCCTGGAAGTGGCAAAAGCCAAGCTGGACAAAGAGATGGAAGAAAGGTCATAAGGGAGGAGGTCACGCATTTCTCACTACCTCTGTCTTCTCTCTTACAGTTGTTGCAGTCTCAGGATGTGAAGGAAGACGCTGTGCTTTGCTGCTCCATGGAGGTAGGGAAGCACCTGCACCATCTGCCACGGTCCTCATTGCTTTGGCCCTTGGGTACTTGGCTATGCACGTGCCAAGCAGCTGTTAGATGTTTCCATACCCAAACAACCATGTTGCCTCTTTGCGTTATAGAATCATAGAATGCTTTAGGTTGGAAGGGACCTTTAAAGGTCATCCACTCCAACCCCCCTGCCATGAGCAGGGACATCTTCAACTAGATCAGGTTGCTCAGAGCCCCGTCCAACCTGGCCTTGAATGTTTCCAGGGATGGGGCATCGACCACCTGTCTGTTCCAGTGTTTTGCCACCCTCACTGTAAAAAATTTCTTCCTTCTATCCAGTCTAAATCTCCCCTCTTTTAGTTTAAAACCATTACCCCTTGTTCTATCACTACAGGTCCTTCTAAAAAGTCTGTCCCCATCTTTCTTAGAAGCCCCTTTTAAGTAGTGAAAGGCTGCAATAAGATCTCCCCACAGCCTTCTTTTATCCTAACAAACAAGGAAGGGCTGGTTGAGGATGTGAGAGTTGTGGGTAGCCTTGGCTGCAGTGACCACAAGATGGTTGAGTTTAGGATACTGCGAGGTAGACGCAGGGCTATGAGTCGGGTTACAACCTTGGACTTCAAGAGGGCCAACTTTGGCCTCTTCAAAGACCTGCTAGGAGGAATCCCATGGGCTAGGGCTCTGGAAGGCAGGGGGTCCAAGAGAGCTGGACAATATTCAAGGACCACTTTCTCCGAGCTCAAGATCGGTGCATCCCCAGGAGGAAGTCAGGCAGAGGAGCCAGGAGACCTGCATGGATGACCAAAGAGCTTCTAGAGAAACTCAAATAGAAGAAGGAGTTTCACAGTATGTGGAAAAAGAAACTGGCCACTTGGGAGGAATATAGGAATGTTGTCAGGGTGTGCAGAGATGCGATGAGGAAGGCCAAGGCCCACTTGGAATTAAATCTGGCAAGGGATGTCAAGGATAACAAGAAAGGCCTCTTTAAAGACATCAGCAGTAAAAGGAAGACTGGGGCTACAGTGGGCCCACTGCTGAACAAGGAAGGGGCCCTGGTAACGCAGGATGCAGAGGAGGCAGAGTTACTGAATGCCTTCTTTGTCTTGGTCTTTACTGCTGAGACTGGCCCTCAGGCATCTCAGCCCCCAGAGGAGAGAGGACAAATTGGGACAAAGGAAGACTTACCATGGGTTGAGAAGGATTGGGTCAGAGATCACCTATGCAAACTGGATCCTCGCAAATCCATGGGCCCCGATGGGAGCTGGCAGATGTTCTTGCTGAGCCACTCTCCATCATCTTTGAAAGGTTGTGGAGGACAGGAGAGATGCCCGAGGACTGGAGGAAAGCAAATGTCACTCCAATCTTCAAAAAGGGCAAGAAGGAGGACCTGGGAAACTATAGGCCAGTCAGCCTCACCTCTGTCCCCAGAAAGGTGATGGAGCAGTTCATCCTGGAGGTCATCTCCAGGCATGCAGAGGACAAGAAGATTATCAGAAGTAGTCAACATGGATTCACCAAGGGAAGAGCATGCTTGACCAACCTGATAGCCTTCTGTGATGGTGTGACTGGCTGGGTCGATGAAGGGAGAGCAGTGGATATTGTCTATCTTGACTTCAGCAAGGCGTTCGACACTGTCTCCCATAGCCTCCTCACAGGCAAGCTAAGGAAGTGTGGGTTGGATGAGTGGACAGTGAGGTGGATTGAAAACTGGCTCAACAACAGAACTCAGAGGGTCATGATCAACAGAGCAGAGTCTGGATGGAGGCCTGTAACTAGTGGTGTTCCCCAGGGGTCTGTGCTGGGTCCAGTCCTGTTCAACATATTCATCAATGACCTGGATGATGGGATAGAGTGTAACCTCAGCAAGTTCGCTGATGATGCCATGCTGGGAGGAGCGGCTGATACACCAGAAGGCTGTGCTGCCATCCAACGAGACCTGGACAGGCTGGAGAGCTGGACCGAGGGGAACCTGATGAAATTCAACAAGATCAAGTGCAAGGTCCTGCACCTGGGGAGGAACAACCCCATGCACCAGTACAGGTTGGGGGCTGACCTACTGGAAAGCGGCTCTGTTGAGAAGGACCTGGGAGTGCTGTACAGGGCAGCAAGCTGACCCTGAGCCAGCACCGTGCCCTTGTGGCCAAGAAGGCCAACGGTATCCTGGGCTGCATTAAAAGGAGTGTGGCCACCAGATCGAGAGAGGTTATCCTCCCCCTCTACTCAGCCCTAGTGAGATCACATTTGGAGTACTGCATCCAGTTTTGGGCCCCCCAGTTTAAGAAGGATGTGGAACTGCTTGAGCAAGTCCAGCGGAGAGCTACCAAGATGATCAGGGGGCTGGAGCATCTCCCTTATGAGGAAAGGCGGAAAGACTTGGGTTTGTTTAGCCTGGAGAAGAGAAGACTGAGGGGGGATTTCATCAATACCTATAAATATCTAAATGGTGGGTGTCAGGACGATGGGACTAGGCTCTTTTCATTAGTGCCCAACGACAGGCCAAGGGGCAATGGGCACAAGCTGGAACATAGGAAGTTCCACCTCAATATGAGAAAAAAACATCTTTCCTGTGAGGGTGACAGAGCAGTGGAACAGGCTGCCCAGAGAGACTGTAGAGTCTCCTTCCCTGGAGCCATTCAAAACCCGCCTGGATGTGTTCCTGTGCCCCCTGCTCTGGGTGTCCCTGCTCAAGCAGGGGGGTTGGACAAGATGATCTCCAGAGGTCCCGTCCAACCCCTACCATTCTGTGATTCTGTGTGAGAGTTGCTCCAGCCCTCATATCATTTTTGTTGTCTCCTCTGGACCTGCTCCAACAGGTCTATGTCTGTCCTGTGCTGAGGCTCCAGAGCTGGATGCAGTACTGCAGGGAGGGTCTCACCAGAGCAGAGTAGATAAAAGACATCACCATGAGATAAGAGATGGCCCTTGAGATTCTTATCACTGGACTTTTGATGCATGCAAATGGATGCAAAAAGTTTGGTAGCTGGGGTTCCATCACAAAATTATATCATCCTGGTTCCTTCAAATCTCACCCTGCATTTATTTTTTAAGTGCAAAAACACCTGTATTGGAGCAAAAGCTGCCCTGTGGCTCACACGGAGTGTTTTGCTGTGCTCAGCAGCAGCTTTGCAGAGAAATGCTGGTACAAGTATAGCAGAGTTTCATTAACTTCTCTTTTGGGAAGTGATTGGCCAGTGGGGATGGATTCTTTCCTTGCAGAGAGCAGTTGAAATTTCAGCCTGAATGGCTGCAATGTGACAAGCAGCCAAGGAGGAGAGCTGGCATTTTTAAGGTTAGGACTTTGGGGAGCTCTGCGTTCAAGCCCAACGAGCCTTCCGTGATGGTGGACTCATTGCTGTCCACTCCAAGCTTAGACCTTCTCCTCTGTGCAACCACCTACAGCTTATGCTGCTCCATGGAGGCTCTCCAAGGAGTAATTTTTTAAAAAAAATTCCTTGACTGTCCTCAGAGAAGTGGCACAACAGGTATAAATGCAGATCTCAGCAGGGCAGGATTTGTTATGCATACAGGAGGGCTCTGCTTATTCCGATTAATGACTGGGAGTCACTGACAGCTGTGAATCAGCAAGTAAACGAAGGGCCAGGTAGAAGGCAGGAATACCACATCACAGCCTGCACTTTGTTTTGACAATAGCATGATTTTTAGGTGGGATTTTTTTTCCTAAAGCAATCCAGCATTGCTGCCTTTGAAGTTACTGGGAGCTAAACCATTCACTCCTCCAGCAGCCTGTTGCAGATGCTTTTGAAAACCTTGCCCTTCATGTTCAGCTCTTGGAGCCTGCTGCTGGGTGGTTTTGGTTTTCAGAAGCCACAATGCCTTTAACCTTGCTTGCCCACCCCGCTGCACTGAGCAGGGGAAGACTGGAGGGGTGGAAGGTGTCTACAAAAGCTAGCAGGGTGTTTTAATCTCATAAAATCATAGAATATCTCAAGTTGGAAAGGACCCCTAAGGATCAATATGCCATGGTTGTCCTCTTCTTCTCCTCCTGACAGCTGCAGAGCACTGGCCGGCTGCTGGAGGAGCAACTACCTGAGATGATGACGGAGCTGTTGGCGATAGCACGCGACAAGATGCTGTGTCCCTCTGAGTCCATGCTGACGCGGTCCCTGCTGCTGGAGGTCATCGAGCTGCACGCCAACAACTGGAACCCCCTGACACCCACCATCACACAGTACTACAACAAGACCATCCAAAAATTGACGGCTTGAGGGGCAGGGCAAGGCGGAGTGGGGAGGGACAAGAAGAAGACATGCACCTTGATGGGATCCAGCAAAAACTTTTCCAATTTAAATCCCCCAGCAGACCAAACCCCAGCATGCTCAAGAATATGTTCGTAGGGTGGGGAGGGAGAAGCATATTTCTTTTTCAGCTGCATTGCCAAGTGCCACCCCTCTTCCCTGACGTGGTTTTGTTTTAGACGGTTCTTTTTCTGAATTCATTGCTCAAGCAGCAGCAACACATCCTGCCAGGTTATTGTTTGGCTTTCGAAAGAAGATGGAGAATTTGGGGGGAAAAAAACCCAAACTAATCCAAGTGGGGGCTAGTATTATTTTCACACCATCCTCCTGCCTTACCCCGGCCAACTGCCAGGAGACAGCAGGCAGCAGATGTCTTGGGAGGACAAAGCCAGACACACACTACACCAGGCCCTCATAATTGATGGCTTTTGTCAAGCGAGGCTTGTGTTAGATCCCCCCCTCTTCTTGTCTTCGACTTTCTGTGTGCGTCCCCCCTACTTGCCACTCCTTCAAAAGCAGATCGGAGAGCAGGATGACTTTCTTATTTGCACTGGGTTTTCTTTTTCTCGGGCGTTTGTACTTTCTTCTTATTTTATTGTATCATTGAACAGACAATTGCAAGCAGCTTGGAGATGGGGAAAGCAATGCCTTCCCACAAGATGACCAATGATGTGAAGATGCTGAAGCAGGAGAATTTTAAAGGGGTCCAAAAGCCACTGCAGAAGTAACATAGCCACCATTGTCTTGCCAGTAACCTCCTCGATGGATTGAGAAACATGTCCTCATGCTGGGAGCTCTAAGAAACGGGGGATTCTGCAGCTCTTGCTGTTCAAGTCACTGTTATCCCTCAGACACTATAACCCATTTAATTTTTTGTAATAATTTTTTTCATTTCCATTGAAGGAGTTTTTTATTGTAATTACTGTCATGGTTGTAATTATACATTTGAATCCAGTCCTGTTGTAGTCCAGCCTAATAATGTACAGGGCAAGGGAGAAATGAAGGTTTGATGTTCTTCTTTGGAGGCTGGTAAAGAGAAGACAAGCAATGTATGGCAAAAAGGAGGAAAAAAGAAGAGGAGAAAATAGGAAAAGCCAAAAATAGAGGTTTTGAGCCTGGCTTCTAACTACCTGAATTTGCTATCTGGTGTTTCTAGGTGTGTGGCGTACAGGAACAGCTCTGTCCTGTGGTTGGTGTAAGTGGCACCATGTCCTCGAGGGATGGCTGACATGTTCGGAGGGGGAGAGTTTGCTCGGGGATCCCTGGGTCACTCTGGGATCCCCAGGTTGCTCCATGCTGGAGCATCCCAAGGGAGAGGGTGGCTGCAGGGGGGTGATGGTGAGATGCCACCTGGGTGAGGAAATGCCCAGAGGGCAAGGAGGCTGGTACGGCGGGATGCACCACACCATTGCATTGCTCACCGAATCATGAACAAGACTTGGCAGTCTCCTTATTTGCTTGTCTAGCGATGCTTTTACCTACTAAATCACTTCTGGTGCTTATTTCGGCAAAGCATAATGGGGGTGCGAACTGCCCCATCCTGTCTGCACGGTGGAAGAGGAGCCAAAGGAAGGCACGATGCTGGGAGCCCATCCCATTTTCTTCCCATTATTCTATTTACTTTCCTTTTCCAGTGATAAGAAGAGAATTTATGCTATGGCACTAGCATGCATGGACTCCAGACCAGGCAGACTGGGCCTCAACTCAGCAGCTCAAACCCATTTTTCCAAGCAAAACATTGAATTTCTGGTGGCTTGTAGAGAAGAGAGATTTCACCCCAACCTCTTTGGATGTGCAGTATGTTCTTGGACGCCTTATGAATGTGTTGGTCTGTCCACGATGGGGAGGAAGCTTTTGCTGCAAAATTTAAAGGGCAGAAATTTTCAGCAGAAAATGCATTGCAGGAGATGAGAGTCCTGATGCTGCGGTTCAATATTATTTGAATTTTCATCTCGTTGTCTGCTGATGTAGTTTCTAATCTGCACATGGTGCAAGAGCAGTGAGCTGGAAACAGGAGCTTCAGTTTTCCTGTCTACCCAGAAAGCAACAAAATTACTGCTGGAAAATTATTCCTGAATGCACCGGACTTGTCTGAAAAAATTAACTTCTGCTTCGTGGATTTGAGCCTGGGAGCTTCGTGTGGTGACGGCACATTGCATTGGGTCAGCTTTGTTAGTAGCAATGGGATTTGATAGTATTAATGAGCAGCTGAAATTGATTAAGGTGGTAAAGCCCATCAGTATTATAATGCTCAGGGTTGCACCCCTTGCTCTTGGCTTTTCCTGCTCCCTGATTTCTCAGGGAGTGGAGGAGAAGGGGATTTAACACCCATCACAGCATGCCCAGACACAGCATCAGTCTTCTGGGAGAAGACCTGAAAACCAGTTTTGTCTTGATTTTTTTTTTAAAGGAAAACAGAAAAGTCCTATAACGGGGGCACAGCCTGATGGGTCGGGGTGCCAGGGACCCTGCCAGCAGCAATCCGGACCACCGCTCCAGCCCCTGCTGCTTCTCCCTTCCCCCAGAATTTGCTTTCGGGATGTAGTGAAAGAAGAAAAAAAAAAAAAAACAAACAACCCCAGAGAATTGGAGGTTTTGCTTCTAAAAACCTGAATTTTCACCCATCAGTTTATCAGGAGGCATTCAGAAGCAAGGAGTAAGCCATGTGGCAGTATTTCTGCCTAAGCATTTCCCTACCTTTACCAGCTGTGAGGGTTTATTCAAGTTTCCCACTGGGGTGCAATCCTGCAACCCCCACCAACTGGGGCTTGGCCCATGACTTTCCCCTCCAACACTGGGATTTCTCCCACCAAAGGACTTTTATGTGAAAGCCATCATTTTTTAATGCCTTGCCATTTATGTCCGCTATTAACGTACGTTCATCCAGCCATTAACCGCTTTGGTATGTCAGTCACTCCATTGTTACGTGAGAATCAAAAGCTTGACCGAAAATGTTTTTTTTTTTCCCCAAAATTACGTGCTGCCAATGGTATCTTTCTGAATTCCATCAGTAGGAAGGGCTCATGGCATCATTAACCATGGGACAGTGTTGGGAAAAGAGGTACCACAAGGTCATTTGATGGGACAGGATGGGGAGCAGCGTTGGGAAGTTTTGGTGATTCCTCGTGAGAACACCTAGAGATGTCATTAAGTATTTTCTTCTCTTTTTTTGGCTTTCTTTAGAAACAGTCGTCAAAGAGTGTAATTCTACAATGTGCGCTTTTGAGGGTGTGAAACCACTGGCTACACTTCCCCAAATTAGCCAGATTTGATCTTCGCCGCTCAATAGAAGTATCCACGTGGGGTTTTAATATATTTTCCCCATACAGATACATCAGCAAAGGGGAAAAATAACCTCCTCAGGCCAAATATGTTTGGGGCCAAACCTTGGGCTGGTGTAAGGGTTGACGTGTCTGTGGAGGAGCCATGTTTGCACCACCGCCACGCTGGTCCCCTTTCAGATGCAGAGCAGGTTTGCCAGCTCCCTACCAGACTCCCCAGCATGTAATTCACCTCATTCCTGGTGACATGTTTTTCCAAACTGAAGATTTTTGCTACCCGCCAAATGATTTGCTCTGTTTCCCCATGAGGGATTTCATCCCTGTTTGGAGAAGTCCCATCTATATGGAGGTGAAATGAAAGTGGGGGAGAAAAAAGGAAAAGTAAGTATTTTGATTGGTTCCCCTTTTCCCCTGAAGGAGATTAATTAATATCTATTCTTGGTATGTTTGATGACTTTGAAGGAAAACTTGTCAGAATAACTTATGATTTATTTTCATGCTTATTTTTATAACATCCCTCACTTGGAAGTCTCTCAAAATCTTAAATATTTTTTTTTATTTCCCCACTGGGTATTTTATGGCTTTCCACTAATTTTCCTCTTCTTGGTGTTAGCCAGTCCCAGAGATACTTTCAGTATTTTTTCAGGAGAAATTACACTAAGGGTTGTGAAGTCCACTGTCTACAGCCAAGGGAGATGTGGTGTCCTGCAGAACATGGAGTTAACACTAGCAATTCTTTTTTTTTAAATGTATTTATTTGCATTTGAAAAAGCAACATTTTTAATTTAATCATATTTGTTAAACTAAGCGCTTTAAAAAAAATTAAAAATTTTTAAAAAGGGAAAAATGTTTTGAGGAGAATAAAGACTAGATATTCATACTAGCGAAAACAAACTCATCATTTTCAGCATTTCAGAGACTGTTAAAAAAAGGGAGCTAATAACTCTTTGTGGCAATTCAGTCTTTGTTTATAGAGCATTGAGACCCACTGTATGCTATAAAATGCATCATCTGAGTAATAAATGTTTAAAGCCTGACATTTCCCCATCTCTTTGTGGGTATGCGCTATCACTTGTGATGGTCTGGAAGAGACCTTCCTTTTGTTTAGGATGAAAGAAAAGGAAGATATGGGGAGGGAAAAATATCCCTAATGGTGTCTGCTTGGAAATGTAGCAGAGGGACAGATCCTTCCCTCTGTGGGGATGGCTCAGCCCATGCTCCTGGTGCCGGGTTGGACCCTGTGCAGTGCTGCAGGTCCAGATGGGGTTGGTCCCTCTCCCCATCACTTCTCACAGGGGTGAGGATGAAGCCCATGGGAGTGGTGCAAAGGGCTTGGAGGTCTGTGAGTGATAGATTGGGCCCATCTCCTGGCCCTGGCTCCACAGCCACCTGCTCCCCAGCCTCTGTCCCAAGGGAGTCTCATAGAATCATAAAGGTTAGAAAAGACGTCTAGGATCATCAAGTCCAACTGCCAACCCAACACCCCCAGGCCTCCTAAACCATGCCCTGAAGTGCCACATCTACGTGCTTTTTGAACACCCCCAGGGATGGTGACTCCACCACCTCTCTGGGAAGCCTGTGCCAGGGCCTGACCACTCTTGCAGTGAAGAACTCTTTCCTAATACCCAACCTAAACCTCCCCTGACACAGCTTGAGGCCATTTCCTCTCGTCCTATCACTAGTGACTTGGGAGAAGAGACCAACCCCCACCTTGCTACAACCTCCTTTCAGGTAGTTGTAGAACTACCAGATTTCCCATCTATTTGTGTCCTACCTCAGCTGGACCTGAGTCTGTTGGAGGACAACCCCCTGCCATTTATCACATCCATTTCACCCAGTGCACACAGCAGCAACGAGGGCTCGCAAACCACTTCTGCCTTTTACCGCATTCAACCTCCTTTTTAAAAAAAAATTTTAAAGAAGTTTTTCTAAGAAGTCTCCTCTGGAAAACCCTTCTCTAGCCCAAGGAAATTAATTTTTGGCTAATTGAAATGCATGTGTTGGCCTGGAAAGCCACGTGGGCCACTGGAGGTGAGCATTTTGTGCCTGCATGTCATCAGGCTCTGGCCAGAAAACTGGAGGTGAAACAGTTCCTGCTTTTGAAGACATTTTCTTGCGAAATGCCGTGACTGTGTGCGTGTGCTCAGAGCTCACTGCAATGCAGCCAAGCTGCAAAATAAATATAAAAAGGAGGTAGAAGAAGGTGGAGCCATGACAGAGGCATCCCCGCTGCTTTCTGGGGGCTCAGCTCATTGCTGTAAAGCCATGAATAAATAGATAAGACATTAAAATGAGGTGCAGGCCACTTGCAACAAGTGCAAGTCACTCAGTGCTCCATGCAACCCCATATCTGCTTAGGGAAAGAGTCTTGGGTTTATTAAATGCTTCTTGAGTTGTGCTGCTGGCTTTCAGGATCATCTCCTCTTGCACCTCCTAGAAGCTAGATGTTAACGTTAAAGTCCATGCAAAGCATTTTATGAGAGTGCCAAAAACCTCACTTTTTCTGTTCTGCCTGCAGTCAAGGTCTCAGCCATTATAAGCAACATCCACGCTGGTAAATTAGACATAGCCAAGGTCAGACGGTGGAGAGTGACTCACGTCCTCAATGTAACCGAGCTGATCCATGATGCTTGCTTTCCTTTTTCATAACCCCTTGTATTTTATTTGCCCCTGAAAGCCCATTTCTGCTGCAGCTCCCTGGTGCAGCACACCTAGGCTGGGTCCCCTGCCTGGGGGACAATGGTGTCCCCACACCTGATCTGTGCTGTACTGACACAGAAGGTAGATTATATGATCTACCAAGCAGCATTACGTGTGACGTGGGGCATCACCTGATCCATCCTTCTGCCCCAACCGCAACAGCACCCTTCTTGGGGGAGTTTGTTCAACCTGCTCATAAAACCTTTGGTGATGGAGGGCAGATTGCCCATTGCCTCCCCAAAATGTCTTGTGATGGACAATGAGGTCATTCTTGGATGTTTGCATAGGGCTATAAATTAGAAATCTGTAAACACCACCACCCCCACCACCCCCGTTTAGTCCTTCGGACAATCACCAGATGTTGCTTTGGGTTGTTCTGATGACAGTGCAGGGAAAAACAATAAGCTGGTTGGTGCCATCTGCTGCTGAAAAGCTGCAGTAGGAACTGGTCTTGTTGTGTTACTTCTAATTACTCCTGGGTCCTGCAATTTCTGTTGCTGCATCAACTGGGTGGGAGAAAGTTTTGCAGCAAATGAGACAAATCACTGCTGATAAATGAGGGATAAAACCATCCAAATCTCTCCTCCAAAGCCACCCTTTCCAAGGATGCATCCCTAAACATCCCCATCAACCGTCTCAATTTACAGCCAGACCCTACAGCTCCAGGGTGTGCTGGAGCTGGAGTTTGGCTTGTTCCACCAAATCAAGGTTGTAAGTGTCTGGGCCAGCTTCAGAAGGAGCTTATCAACATTGGAGTTAGGCTGGGGCAGCCAAGCCAAGAGCGGGGATGGTCCCTGGGCCCCTGGAACCACCAAGATATATTAAATGGGAAAATAACCTGCAGTAAACACAAGGTTTTGGAGCAGATGGATGGGCGTTGGTGCAGATCTGAAGCTTTCAAGATGCAGGAATATTTCTGTAAATTCCTTGCAGCTGCCAAAAACCCAAACAGCAGCAAATAAAGAAACCCCATGAATCAGAGTAAGTTTGCTTGGCTTTCCTAAAACACAGCAAACCTCAAGTAGCCAGGATGTTCTCCTCTTCCAGCAGCTCCACTTCTAATACTGAATAATAAGCAGAGTTTTTAAATGCTCATACTGGTGGCAAAATGGATAACAAGATAAATCCGAAGTGACAAAGCACGTTCACACCTGTAACAGCATTGCTGCTGTGTTTGCAAGCTGAACTGTAGTTTAAATGATTATTGCTTGGGGTGCAACAAGAACAACGACGATATTAAAACAGTAATGCACATTACAGGGCTATATGGCCTCTTTGTTTTGGATCCTATGTTGTGATCACTAATTATAAAGCTGGAGACTTGTGTGGCTATGTAAATGTGACTACTGAGCCTAGATTTGTCTATCCCACTCCTCAGGACTTCTCTGAATTAATTCCTAGAGCTGGATTTCTGCAAAAAATATCCCATCTTTGAGCTATAATTACTGATTTAAACATTTCCGGGGATGCAGACACTGCCCGTAACTCTTGGAGAGTTGCTCTGGTTATCCTCACTGTTAAAGATGAGCGCAGGGTCTCAAGGATGGATGGTCCCAGAGCAGGCCACCAAAATGGAGCCTTCATAGGGAGGTTTGGCTTCCTCCACCCTGTGCAAAGGCATTGCTCCCCTCAGAGCTGCAGCCTTCGGCAGGGGGGTAGTGGTGTTGCAAAGGGTGAGTTGGATGCTAAGCCGATGCCTCATCCCATGCCAGATCAAAGCTGGTTAACCATTTCCCACCAGCTGTAGCCATGCCACAGAGTTAATGGGGAAAAAATGCAAAGTCCCTCTCAAGAGAAATGCTGAGATTTCAAAATTCCATTCTGTCCTAAATCGTCTGTGTTTTTCACCAAACAAAGAATTTTGTTTCAATGTATGTTATGTTGCTGTAGCAATAATATTTAAACAAAGTGTTTGGACTTTGTTAGCACAAACCTTTTCAATAACTTCCCATAGAGCTTTCCTGTTGAAAGTTTCCACTTTGGGAAAGTGATCACAGAATCACAGAATCACAGGTTGGAAGGGACCTCAGGGATCTAGTCCAACCTTTCTAGGAAGAGCACAGTCTAGACAAGACGGCCCAGCACCCTGTCCAGATGACTCTTGAAGGTGTCCAACGTGGCCGAGTCAACCACTTCCCTGGGGAGATTATTCCAATGGTTGACTGTCCTCAATGTGAAAAATTTTCCTCTGGTGTCCAATCGGAATCTCCCCAAGAGCAACTTGTGTCCATTCCCCCTTGTCCTCTCCATGTGACTCCGTGTAAAAAGGGAGTCTCCATCTCCTTTGTAGCTACCCCTTAAATACTGGTACATGGTGATGAGATCCCCTCTAAGCCTCCTTTTCTCAAGGCTGAACAAACTCAGTTCTCCCAGCCTATCCTCATATGGCAGCTTCCCAGTCCTCTGATCATCTTGGTGGCCCTTCTCTGGACCCCTTCCAGCCTGTCCACATCCTTTTTGTATAGTGGGGACCAGAACTGTACACAGTGCTCCAGGTGTGGCCTGACAAGCGCTGAGTAGAGTGGGATAATGACTTCTTTCTCTCTGCTGGTGATGCCCTTTTTGATGCAACCCATCATCCTGTTGGCCGCCTTGGCTGCAGCAGCACACTGTTCGCTCATGTTGAGCTTTCTGTCCACCAGGACCCCCAGGTCCCTTTCCACAGAGCTGCTCTCCAGCCAGGTGGATCCCAGTCTGTGCTGCACTCCCAGATTATGTTTTCCCAGGTGCATGACCTTACACTTTTCCTTGCTGAACTTCATAAGGTTCTTGCTGGCCCACTCCTCCAGCCTATCCAGATCTCCCTGCAGAGCAGCTCTCCCTTCTGGAGTGTCTACTTCCCCACTCAACTTGGTGTCATCAGCAAACTTCATCAGGCTACACTTGATGCCGGTATCCAGATCACTTATAAAGATATTGAATAACATTGGGACCAATATCGATCCCTGGGGGACTCCACTAGTGACAGGTTGCCACTTGGAAAAGGAGCTATTCACCACCACCCTTTGGGTGCGGCCTGTCAGTCAGTTCCCCACCCACTGCACAGACCACTTGTCTAGGCCATAATGCATTAATTTCTCCAGGAGGAGACTGTGGGGGACCATATCAAAGGCCTTGGAGAAGTCCAAGTAGACAATGTCAACTGCCCGCCCCGATGCAGGGGGATGGTGAATATCTGATAGGAGCAATCACCTCCACCATGTGTTGCGTGGTCCTGGGCTTGCTTCAGCCTCTGTGCCTCTTCTCCCAGCCCAGCTGGAGGGAAATGCATTGGCATTTAATGTCTGCCCCAACACGTGTCATTCTTAGATGTCCAAATACATGACATGAACATGTGGCCTCGTGGCCAAGATGGGGAGGCAGCTGCACAGACCACACTGGTGCTGCTGGTGTCCCCATGGCAGTCATTGTTGATGGAGCTGTGAGAAGAAACCAGGTCCTGGAGCAGATCAGTGCCTTTGCAACTGGTAGAGATATAGTGAATACAGCCAGCTGAGGAACTGGACTGCAATGAGTGTCTGCATGTGCGTGGGAGGTGGAGAAAGCAGTCCATGAGATTCCCCGGCATCTAGAACCTGTGCAAAGTCCAAATGGGTGGTTATAGAGACCATTCCCACACTTGTGCAGGCAGCACTGAGCCTGGATTTTACTTGGGGGATACTCAGAGGTACCAGTGGGGTCCCCAGGTTTCCTGGTTCAAGAGACTTTTGCTTCATGCATGTATCAAAGAGGAGGTCTTTCTGGC
This sequence comes from Phalacrocorax carbo, assembly GCF_963921805.1. Lineage (NCBI taxonomy): Eukaryota > Metazoa > Chordata > Aves > Suliformes > Phalacrocoracidae > Phalacrocorax > Phalacrocorax carbo. Next base: position 3,769,042 of record NC_087548.1, on the reverse strand, counting down.
TGTTGTCCTGTGCATGGAGAGGGGGGACAAGCAGCTCTCTCTTTCCTTTAAAAATGATAATAGTGAGCTCTGCAGGAGCCTGGGCTTTCTTGGCACACAGCCCCATGCTCCGGCATCAGATGTGCAACCCTCTGTGCAGGAGCTGGAGCCAGGGTGCTGTGCACATGTGGGTCATGAACAGCATCACCCTGATGTGCCATGGTCAGACATCAGCTGAGCTGGGGGTTCCCCAGGTCCCATGTGTCAAACACAGGCAAATTATCTTTCATTGGCACTTTTTTGTCCATGGGATAAAACCCGAAAGAAATACTGATCAGCATTTACTACTCCCTTCCTTGAGAACATGTCCTGAATCCTAGTGGTTCTCCTATACATTGGACCTATCACAAGTAGGGAGAAATCCTCCTGTGTACTGTTCAGCCATGCCCCAGAGCTGCATAGCTCCCTTACTGCAGGTGAGTGTGTCCCAAACAGGCCCCAGCACTGGTGCCAAGGGGAAATCTGTGTTTTGATGCATTACAGAAGGACCCATAGCAATGGGATGGATCTGGTCTCCTGGAGGTTCATCCCCTCCAGCAGCCTTGCAGGACCATCCTCTTCACCTCCCATCTCCTCTCTAAACCCTCCTGGGAAATCAGGGAACGTAGCTGGGGCTTGGCCCTCCCAAAAACTCCCAGCCCAACCTGGAACAGAAACCTCCAGGCATTTCTCCTGGTCAGTCATCCCCATGAATAGAGAAGCTACACTGCATGTCCCAGAAGTTAATGCCACCAATAACACACTGGGACGAGAAGAGGACCCTTCAAGCTCAGAGATCAATTTTGAAATTACATTTTTTGATATTTTTAAAATTTGAGCTCCAAAAGAGCTCAAAATCACCTTTCAAAGCAAGTCTGGAAGAAGCCAGATTCAATAAATCAGCGGCTACGCAGCATGAAGGTGGGAGGAAAATAACTGCATCAGGAGATGGGTTACCAAAAACTTGTCTAGTGGTAATTACACGTCATCTGATGAAAAACTGGTTTGAGGGCAAACGCTGTAAAATATTGATCTGGGGAGAGAGAGACAACAATGGTTGTGAAATCCAGTTCGTGGATTGTTTTACAGCTAAGGTAACTTCTATCCCTAGGGCTGTGTTTTAAACTCGTGCAAGAAATCAAACCCCAGCTTGCAGGCTGGTCTGCTCTTCTTTTAAAGCACAAGAATGCAACGTATTTGTTAGTAAACAAGGTTTTGTGCTGATTTCCTAAAGATAAGTGCAGTCTTATTTTTTCAAGGCAATGAAGCATTTGGGAGAGGGATTGTGTTGCATGTGGAGACTGCAAGTGGTTTTTATAATCACTGCATGGACACATCTTCCTGTATATAGTCTTTATAAAAAAATTGCATTTTTGCTGCTTCTGTGAGCACTTAAAAGTCACGCTGTGGGGGCTCACCACTTTCCCAGGTGCTAAGCTAAGGGGTGCTAAGCTGGCTGTGCTGCTCGGATTCTGGTTTTCAGCCCAATTTACCCATATTTTTCCCCATTTGCTTTCTGTCCTGTAACTTAAATTTCCCTTTGCTCCCTCTGTGTTTGCAGACAGGGCTCCTTCCCCTCTCTAGTTCTGTGCTGTCACATTTGGCCACCTCAGCTCCCTTTCCACAGCTGAGGATGTCTTCTCCGAGGGGATGATGAGTTTTCCTTGCGCCAGTCCCCATTTGCACTCACCTTTTCGGGGACAGGTGACCATCCCTGGTCCCTGCAGTTCCCATTTAGATCCCCAGCATCTTACACAAGGGCTTTCTCCCTTTTTAAAACTTTATGCTGCTGCAAACCCTTTGCCTGGGTTTGCATCCCAAAATCCCACCAGCAATTGCCACCACCCTTGTGCATCGATGTCACCCATGGAAATGCTGCAAGGACGTTGCAGAGAGCTTCATATTCCCCTGCTCCTCCATGCACAACCCATTGCCTCCCCTAATTATCCCCTCGTCCACTTCACCTAATTGCCCCTGTGGCGCTGGATCAAAGCGCTGATCCTAAGGGAAGCAATGAAAATAAAAACAGAGGAGCCCTGAGCAAAGGAAAGTCCAACAGCAGTCATCACATGGAGACCTTGCCCAGCCCAGGGTGGCCCTGGTTGGACATGGCAGGTGACAACCAGCCCCGTGGAATGGTGATGTACCTTGGCCACCTCCAGGAGATGCTCCCATGGGGTGGCTGGGGCACGTGGCCTCATGCTCGCTTGTCCCACCTGGATGTGGCAGCTGGTGGGCAGGGTGTTTTGGGACACCTGGTGGGGCTGGCAGAGGGGCGAGGGTCAGAGCTGGCTTACACCCACTGTGCCATGCCAGAGCGTATTTTCTGGTGGGAACCATCAGGATAAAATTAGAAGTAGGTTGAACTTTATCTATGACTTGAACTGAGGCTGAACTCAGCCCTGGTTTGTTTTGGTTTCTCCAAGTCCAAAAGAGTTCGCAGGGAGGGAGGCAAAGGGGGGGGCACTGGATTTTTCTTTTTAACTTGCTCTTTCCATGATTTTTCTGGAGTTTGACTGCCTCATCTGCTTGGAAAGGCTCTTCTCACAGTATTTCCAGTTTAAGATGGTCATGTAGTGGCTCAAATACTGCCAGAGTCATTTATTTCATGTCAGATATTTGGGGCTGGGGTAGTGCAGGGCTGACCAAGCCTTCCTTGTGCTTAGACCTGGGTCTGGCCCAGCCCAGCCCAGGATGGGGAGGCAAAGGGGAAAAATGGAGTGGTTTTGGTGGGTACCACACTGTGCAAAAGGATCACAGTACTCCACACTGGGGATGCTTTGAGGGCTTTTTGGCACAGCTTTGTCCCGTGCCAACTAGATGGGCCTCCAGTCAACCTTCTAGCATCTCCAAGGGGCTCATATGGACCTGACACTACTCCTAATCATCAGTTTTCCTATGGCCATCCCATAGTGGAGATAAATTTGCTTGCCTGGATGCGTGCCAAGGGATCTGGGAGCTGGAACCATGCTCTATGTCCCTGACTGCGGCCCCCGTGGGTTGTGCAAGCTGCTGGCATCCATGTGAAGGTGTGTGGGTGGTGCAGGGAGCACGTATGGGACTGTGCACCTCACTCAGGGTGTGACAGTCCCCTCTGGGCCATGGGAGCTGGTGCAAGCAGCAGCACAAAGACATAGTCGTGAAGGTTTCACATTGGACCCCTAGCAGAGCTGCAGAGGGACAAATGGCACATCACTCCTGGGCAAGTTGTGTTTCCCAAGGAGCCAATCATCTCTTTGCAGAACAGATGGGACACTTTTACAGAGTGGTTATGTCACCTCCTAAATTACTCAAGAGTTAGTAGAAACTTTACCAAAACAGACCTAATTTTAACAAAGATGCCTCCAGATCACTGACAAATTTAGGGAATGCACAGGGCCGACTCATTTCCTGGAATAGGAGCTACTGGAGAAAAAGTCCCTCCAGGCTGGTTCTTAACTATGACACATTTGCTAGCCATTCAAGGACTACTAGGAAACATGTGTCATTTCTCTCTGTGAAGCTTCAGACAGCGTTTCATCATCAAGTCTGACTGCTCCATGAAATAAAACCAGCTAACATTTACTCACAGCAATATAACCTCTGGTGTTTACATAGATGTGTCACAACGGTGATTTTTTTTTCCCCTCCCCAAGGTTTTATATACAGGTGCAAAGTGGCTTTATGCCTATTGCACCTTGGTTTCTTTCCTCCTTACTGGGTGACCTGTTTTGTCCCACAAAGGGTAGCACAGACTGTGGGTGTGCCCAAGCTGCCAGGACTGTCAATGAACTTTGGCACCTTAAACCATGGAAAACCCCACTTGCTGGAGGGAGGGATAGGTGCCGGGGGGGGGGGGGGGGGGGGTGGAGGGGTGTGTGTGGGTGTGTGTCCTGGAGATCAGATTGTCCCAGGGGATTTGCTGGGAGTCCCATGACAAGCCTGGAAGGGAGCCCAGATGGCAGGGCACCACCGGGCTTTCTACCCAAGGTGCTCAGCCGGAGTCTCTGGAGGACAACCCATGGCCTCTGTCCTTTACTGTCATCTTTGTCTGTGCAAACCCCAACCCCACATCATCCCAAGGTCTCGCCAGGGGGGTGATTTGCACCCTACCACGAAGGACCACCTATGCATGGGTTCAGGGCACATGGCAGTGGGTTGCCCTAGTGGAAATCCCTCCCGTGTTTGCACCGCTGGTCCCAGGGGACCATACCTGTGCTTACCTACAAGGGGTATTTACCACAGTTTGACCCACATCACTCATCCCACAGGCAGTTACCTGACCTTGCTGCTTTGGGGTGTTTTTTAGGACAAGTCTTGATCTCCGGCCATGACCCACTTTCCTGGGCTGCTTCAGCTGCACGAGCCACCCTATTCACTCCCAGTTCATAGGAGCTGCAGCTTTGGCCACCAGCATCATCCATCCTCCCCAGCCTCGCAGGGTCATCCCAGGTCCTCAGGGTCTCTCACCGCTTTGTTTCGCCTCCGAGGTGTCAGATAGGATCTCAGCGCCAGCTGTTTTGCAGGCAGATGAGGAATCCAGTGCTGCAGAAGGTTTTTTTTTAATCTCGCCCATCTCAGCTTCGCCATCCCTGTGAGCTGTCTCTAGGAGACCTTGCCCAAGTGCTCCGTCTCCAGGAAATGCCATTATCAACCGCCCCCATCGGCCACTCCATTTTGAGCTCCCTGCCTCGCTCCTGGGGTGCCCGTTCCCAGTTCAATTTCTACTGGAAGCAGATAAGGCAGAGGAAGAAGGGCTGGCCAGCAGCCCACTCACCCTGCTGCTGTCCCCCCCGCCTCACCTCACAAGGGACAGATGTCGGGGGGGGGACGACGGATGGACACTGTCAGAGCGGTACTTGCAGCCCTGCAGCCAGTGGGTGGGCACAGCATGGACAACTCAAACTCCCCAGCCCTTTGGGACAGCCAGGTTGCATTGGGACCAAAACACCTGGGGTAGGTTGGGGTGATGCATTCACCCTCCTTCTTGGGAGTGTACACCCAAAACTGGCCATACAGGAAGAAGGTTCAAGTTCAGGCTGGACTAAAGGGGCTTTTGCATTGCTCAGTCCTTTATCCCTGTGCACACTGTAGCATAAGGATTTTCCTCCCCAAAAGCTCCAGCACAACCTCACACCTCTTTTCCTAAGCAACCCCTTTGCACCCATCTCCCCCCCTCCTCTGTAATGTCAAAAATGACCAGATTAGTGAAAAAAATAAAAATAGGTGGAAATGATGGTTAGGGACCACCCATTTAGTCTCCCAGCTGGTCAGTGACAGCTGACTGGTGAATGCCTTTAATTAAAACTAAATGGTTAATAGGAAGCTGAGCAAAGGTCTCCCGCTTGGCTCCCAGCGCAGGTGCCAATGGAAATTGTGCCGAGGGCTGACATGTTCAGTGTCACAACAGCCAGCCTCTGCTGTGTCCCTTTGCCAGGCCACTAACGTCACCATGAAATCTTGCTCCCAAACACTGCTGCCCTGGTGCAGATTAGCCTACGCCTCTGAGGTGGGACATCGCCATGGGCATCCTCCCATCCATGGACCCCTTTCCAAAGGGGTCTCTTGTCTCCGACTTGCAGTTTTGGTAGGAAATGGTTTTTAAGTGCAGAGTAAGTTATATTTTTACTATTGTCCATTTGTGAACAACAACAAAAAAAGGAATTACCCAATACAGAGCAGTTTCCCAAGGTTGCGAAGCAGGAGGATGGAAGTAATAATTAAACGGCAGTGGCTGGTGGGGTCTTTGCACACCTAAAACAACCTGGTCTAAGGGCCACTTCTCAAAGGTACCTGGAACTTATAAAAGAAAAGATCTTGTCCTGGCCTGAGGGAGGGAGAAAGGGGGAAAAAAGAGGAGGAAGGCAAAGCAAGGAGCAACAAAGCCACCAGTATCCCACAGGGAAATTCATGCCTCCTTCCTGGCCCTCTGCTTCCCCTAATGCCTGAGCATCTTCTCCCTCTCAAGTAATGGGCTCACAGGACATGATCAAGCATCTCAGAGACCCAAACTCCCCTGGGATCAGGGGCCCCTTCCCAGATCCAATGTGTTGCTTTGGAGAGCAGGACTTTGGGGGCACTTCACTGCTCTGCCCATCATTAGTGGAGGTGCCTCGACTCCAGAATGATGTCCACTCCATTGCCACCTCACTTCCTCCCACTGCTTTAAGCAATGATGGGCTTGAAACAGAGCCTCAGAAAGTTTGATTTGGGATCATCACCCTTGATGGAGCTGATACCACAAAAAATGCTAGTGAAGACGTAGTTAGATGTATTTTAGTGTTGATTTTACTATCAAATGGCCTGAATTAAAATCGGCAGGAAAGTAAATGGAGCTCTTTGACCAAAACCTCTGCAATGAATGCAGACATCTCCACCAAAAACATACCATTCAATCAGGAATAAAAGTGCACTGCATTGTTTCAAAATCCCTTTTTGCATTCAAAACATCCTTAGCAGACATGCAGTACATGCACAACAATTTGCTGCTTTATCATACAGATCCCAGGCCAGGTCTTCAACTGGAAAAAATATTTCTAGTTGCGTGTATTTGAGTAGGGCTGGACATTTTTATTCTAGCAGGGGGTCTGACATCCTCTGTCTGAAATGGAAACCCGCTGTGCACTGTCGTCTGTTGCTTATCTCACTGGTGATACTGTTTCTGTAGTTCCAGGGTCCTTATCTTCAGCAGAGTCAACTGTATACCCAGAGCTAATTGCAATAAATAACACACAATACTTTTTCTTATCAAAATGTCTTTGTGGGGAAAAACATAATTTTAAAATGGATAAAAAGTGGTGGTCTTGTCCCTGCTTTCATTTAACACCTGGCTGGGCTCTTCCCTGCCCAGCACAAATCTGGGGACTTCACCCTGATTTTCCACGGGACCCTGCAAGTCAGGATTAGACCAGTTTCTCCAAAACCATGTAGACCTCAGAGGAACCACAAATTTCTGGTATGTGTTTCACACCTCCTTGGGAATGAGGTTCTCAAGCATGTCTGAGCCATGGTTAGAAAGTCTGGGAACCACTGAGCTGGTTCTCATTAAACCCCCCCAAGATCCCTATGGTCCTATTGCAATTTGGTGCTGAGAATAACTGTTCTTAACACACCCGTCCCTCACCTCTGCAAATCCATAAAGAGCTGGCCGATGGCCGGACAACAGCTATTATATTATATAATAATGAGAAGAACAAAGATATTATAATAAATAGTATTTACCTGAATAAGTAATGTCTAATGAATGCTAGATAATGATTTAGTAATAAAGGTGGTGAACAGAGGGGGTCTGGAGGAGAGTGTGTGAAGTGCTTAGAAAATTAATAGATATCCAAAAAAAGAAGCTTGAAGGACCTGGGGTTGTTCAGTCTAGAGAAGAAAAAACAGCAAGGGGACACAGTAAATTGTAAAATATAGCTACTGAGGAAAAGGAAATAAACTCTTCATAATCACAGAGGAAGGGCTAAGAAGTCATAGGCTTAAACTGCAGGAAGGAAGATGCAGCCTGGGTGACAGAGGGCAGTTTGCCAGAAGAGGGGATAATTAAGGCCTGGAAAAAAATTGCCTGAAAAATAGTAGAGTTGCACTTGAGATTTTGAAGCTCAGGTTGGAAAAACCCCTATCACACGTGGTTTAAGGATAGATGAATTGCCCTTGGGTTTAGGGGTAGATTAGCTGATTTTTCAGTGCTCTCTTCCAGCCCCATTTTCTATTATTCAGTTTATTTTTCTTCCTTGATTGGGTTGCATTTTGAAATTTAAGGAAATGTCTCACTTTAGCATTTTTATCCCTTGTCTGCAGACCAGTCTTCCTGCAGGGAAGACGTCTTCTCCTCCAGCAAGGCTAACAAATCGCTGAAGGACACACACTCCGCACACACAGGGGGGCAAAAAACTAACAGCAAACCCCAGGGATTTAGTAGGCATTATTCCAGATATTTAAGGTCCAATGCTGAACAGATGGGAGCTCAGTTCCTAAAATGTCGTCTTTCAGAGAGATGTACCCAGTACCAACCCTGAAAACAAGAGGCGAAGACTTGTTCCCACAAGATGTTATGTATCTGTCTGTAGCGCGGGCTTTTGCATTCCTGGCACAGATAAAGACCAGCATAAGCACGATAAATCATTTTTACGTTCCTCAAGCTTAAGCTCCAAGGACAGACAAAATGATAGTAAGATGGTGATGAAGAAAAAAGCAGACAGTGCTTTACATCTCAGAGCTTTTTATGGAGGAGGCATGTGGCATGGAGAAACACTCTGACTAAAGCTGGGTCTGGTGAGCCTCGGCTTGGGAAGGTCCCAAAAATGAATGAGGTTTTAAGGAGGGGTTACAAGACAAGGGTGAGCAAGGAGTGGTTAGGAGGAATTTTAATTAACATCAGCATTTGCAATGTTACTTAATAAGGTCCAAAAATCATCTGAGAGCAATGAAAGCTGAAACCAGCATTTTCAGAGCAAACAGAGGCAAGTGTGGGGCTGGGGGAGCAGGGCTGTCTTCCTGGGACATGAGGGACACCTGAAGAGGTGGAAGCTCCCAGAGAGAAAAGATCAGAGATGTGGTTTTGGGGGATTGCTGGGTCAAACAGCCCTGGGTGGAGGAAGGGCTGAGCATCCCCAGGATGGGAGATGACCTGCGCGTGCTGGCTCCTGTGGCTATGTGCAGCATAGGGGCAGCAACAGCCACCTGAGGTGGCATTTAGGGAGGTAGGAGACCAGCAGCATCAGAAACTGAGGCCCTTTGGGGACCCAGGCACCCCCCAGCTGAGATGCCAGGTGCTTTGAGGGTCTACTGCTTGGTTTAAGCACCTTGCAGAAGCAGCCGAGTCCTGCATTTGCAAAGGGATGCCAATTCAGGCACGAAATGGAGGAAGCTGACTTTGGTGAAGGCAAGGTGGTGATAGATGGGCACCCAGATTTGTAACACGAGGATGGGGACAACCATGAGACTACAGCAGTGCTGCAGGGGGACAGTGACCACACACCACATGAGTCCATCACACCTACCATGAGCAGCTTTGCCCCCCCAGGACACTGGCACGCATTTTGGCCCCACTGGAGAGGACACTGTGGACCACAGTGGGGGGTTGCCAGCCCGAATAACCCCAATGGTGAGCACGGGAGAGAAAGCCAGGCTGGCCTGTGCATGGTGCACAGCATGCCAGCCTCGACTGTTCAGGCTCTCCCTGTGCCCTAACTTGCCAAAGGGGTTGTTCAGAGCGATGACATAATTACAGTTTCAATCGCAGATTAATAAGAAGTGGGGGTTTTTTTAGACAACTCTGAGGCATGCCTGAACTGGAAGGGTATTTCACCTCTCCACTTCCTGGGAGCCAAGGGTGCCATACCCTCTTTGATGTCTCCTGGCGTTAAGGTTTTACAAACACTGGCAGTGGCAGTGGCAGCAGCAGCGGCACTAATGTGCCTGCTGTAAATACCTTTCCCATGGCACGTTCTCCTTCAGGAAGACACGCAGTGTTCATCTCCAGCACTCAGTTGGGCAATGGGTGTATAAATAGACTGGGGAGAAGCCATCACCAGCTTCTGAAATGAACAGCTTTTGCTGGTGGAGGTAAGACATCCCAGATGCTGTCAAAGGAGCAGGGGCTGATAGCTGGGTTGAAGGGGAAACTGAGGCGGAAGCAGCTTGCCTGAAGTCGTTCAGAGCATTTCTGTGATGTGAAAAACTTAGGGATGCATCCAAAAGGCTTCAGCAGTTGGAGGAACTGGCAGAGCGAGGCTACCATGGACCACTGCAAAACCATGAGATGCAAGGGAGAGATCACACCCATGGGCCAGATACCAAAAGCCAAGCTTAGAGTCCAGCTTTTAGGGTTCTGGGGCAGACCCTGAGGTCTTTGCTTTGCTACAACTGTAACCAGGGTGATGAAGTTAACCAAACATGGGTGCTGCTATACCATCCAACTGAACATTAAGTCTGGGGACAATCAGTGTATTCTTTAATCATTAATGCAATAGATAATGTGTTTCTGTCAGAACCCCTCTCCTTTCAGACTCAAAGCCTAATTTTTAGATCCCAAAACCCTCACTCCTAGTGCTCAGGGTCCAAACCTCTGTTTTAAGGATTAAATTAAAACCTCACTTTTAGGTAGTAATGATTCAGGGTATAAATGGTTGGGAGTTACTAATACAATCTAGTGCAGCTCAGCTAAGGCTGGGACCCAGAGCCGAAATTTATCCAGGATAAGGAGGCAGCCGAAACAAGAACAGCCTGCATGATGACTAAAGCTTGTTGCTTTAGGGAGTCAAAGAGGCCTCGAGATTCGAAGTACCTAAACAAAGTCACGATGACATTTGGCCTTAAGAAAAGCAGACATACAGAGCCATAAAGATAAGGAACTGCAGAGCAGACACTAAACCAAAACAGAGCAGCCCTCAAAGGCAGTACATACGTAATCTCAGAACTGAGTTTGCGCGAATACAAGGGTTAACTAGCGGACACAGGGAGGAAGAGTATGTCCTTCATCCAGAGAACCCTGAGACACCAACAGGCATGCGCAAATAACGTCTGAATAGGTATCTCTTTTATCAGAAAGCTAATGAATATGTATATGAAGCATGTACTTAACTGGCACAAAGAGATCTGACAGTATGCACGTTAGGAGGAGCATTCCCGTGCATCCAGGTGCAAATAAAGAATGCCTGCCTTTTAACACTACATTGGTGTTACAGGTTTATTCCCGATTTCGATGACACAACCACTCAAAGCAAAACCACAGAGAGGCAGAAATTTGTTGCTTCAGGAGATGATGGATATGGAAGGATATATCCATATCCAGTGTGACTTCTTGTCTCTGTAAGGTCTCCCATTTTTCCTCCTTCCCCATCACTTAGCCCAGGTGAATGTCTCACAGCATTCAGGTTAGGTTTCAGTGCCTGATGGAGGAGCATTTCATAACCTTGGGCATGTCAAGCCTGGGGCTGTCCCTCAGCTACTCCCATCAGGAGTCCCAGAGCCCAGCCAAGCCCTGCCAACCCAACCATCCAAAAAAAAAAAAAAAAATCACCCAGCTCCTCAGGCTGAATTAAAAGTCAGGATACTCCTAATAACCCTTTTTTTCCCCTCACCCATCCAGCCTCTGAGTCTTCACCCTGCACTTTTCAAATTTCTCCTGCAGTTGGAGGACTGGAGAGTTGTGTGCACTTTCAACTTTTTCATGCCCACGCAGCTTCTGGAGCTCTCAGATGCTTGTAAGCCTCTAGTAGACACCCAGGAGCCACCAAGCAGAGCCCATGGGTGGGAACCCTGCACAGAGGTTAAAAAAGCAGCTGAGATTTTGGAGCAGAAACATATGACTGTCGTGGTTTAGCAGCAGCTCAGCCCCACACAGTCGCTCGCTCACTCCCCCACCGGTAGATGGGGGAGAGAATCAGAAGGGTAACGCTCGTGGGTTGGGATAAGAACAGTTTAATAATTAAAATTAAAAGAAACAACAACAGAAATGCAATGTAAAGCCCCGGGGGAGGGGGGAAGGGGAACGAACCACCGAAACAAACTGCACGTGACACAACCACTCACCACCCACCAACCCGACGCCACGCAGCCCCCGAGCCGCAAACTGCCCCCCCCCAATATACTGGTCATGGCGTCACATGGTATGGAATGAACCTGCCATTGGCCAGTCGGGGTCAGCCGCCCCCACCATGGCCCTGCCCCTCCCAGCCCCCCCCCACGCGGCAGAGCACGGGAAGCTGTAAAGGTAGCCAACCCCCATGGTGAGGAAAATTAACCCTTTCTCAGCCAAAACCAGCACAATGACCAAGGTCTGCTGTTCCTGGTTGTTTCCTGCTCTTTGTGTCAACCATCTCCACTTTCAGGCCCATTTTAGACATTCCTCGAATTCTGCCTTATCATGATCCTTTATTTATTGCTTCAGCTGAGGTTGTCTTACTAGACTGTCCATCTCCACTGGAAGGAGGTGAATGTATTTGAAGTTTCTGAGTTCTGAACACCAAAATCATCTTGTCTCTGTCTTCTTAGAGTTTCCAAAGCTATGAGCAGGTCTTATCTGAAGATCTGTTCTCCTGCAACAAAAATATCCCCCAGGTGAGAAATTTGCCTCCTGAACTCAGTGTGACCTCCAAGAGCTGAAAGACTTTGGTTTAGGAGCATCGGGGTTGGCTCTACTGAAAATCAATCCAACCCTGGATCCATGCTGCCAAGAGTGGCAATGCATCCCTGCAAAAGACCGCAAAAGTCCCAAGAAATGTTGGTTTTATAAGATACCCACTAAAACATCAGTGTCTGCTAGTGGTCCAGCCTAACAGCTTCTCTCAGGCCAGAGCTCTCCAGGGGATGATCTCAACTGTGGGTTGAGGCCCCACTGTCCTTCTCTCCATGGGCAGCAGACGAAGCCAGCAGACGAAGCCAGCAGCACCTCCAACTAGCAATGCTGCTGCCTGGGCTTAGCGCTCCACCAACTGCAGCCTCATGTCCCCAAAAAAAACTTTTAAAAAGGGGCCTGAAGGGTTAAAGTAACAATGAAAGTTTTATGAGTCCAGGCTCCAGATGTAGGCAGGAAGATGAAAGCAATCCTCTCTGCCTGGTTGTGGAGGCACTAAGCCCTTAATAGCCCATCCTGCGGAGGCAATTCCCTTCCTCCAGCCCTGCTCAACTTCATCTCCCCACTGGAAACGGTTCGGCCAGGGACCCCGCAGGCAGCGAGTCGCTGCATGAGTCCTTTCTGTCCCACTGCTCGCTCTTGATCAATTATTAAAACCAGAAAATTCTCCAACCATTAAATTCATCCCAGCTTCCCCATGGCATGCTGGGCTGGAAAAAAATCAAACTGCAGGGCCTGCGCTTCCAGGGGAAGGAGTAAATACCACTTCCAGTGGGGTGTTTTGGAGTGCTGGGGCAGCTCTAGGGGTTTTGTTTTGTTGGCACCAATGTTTCTCTTTGGCTCCCATGGCCACCTCAGCCGAGCACCCTGCCCACCCGCTGCTCTGCGGGGTCCCACCACCCTCCCAGCTGCCCCAGCTCCCATCAAGATCAAGAAGGTTGGTTGCCCTTCTTTCACCTCCATTGGGGTCTAGTAAATGCCTTGACACCTGGTTTCTGCTTTCTTTCACTGGACCTCTTTTACAACAGCTTTATTTTCTGTTCTCCTCTTGCAAGCTCTCAGCCTTGGCTTGTCTTGCTGGTGGGAGGCAAAACTTGTTTTCTGACCCATTTTTCACTGGAGGTTGACTCTAAACTGAGCTAACAAGCTTCAGGAGGTGTGATACCTGGGGGACAGTTGTGTCCCTTCACTGATGGGACCCTGAGCTGTCCTTTCTTTGCAAATACCTTTGGGGTTAGAATGTGATTTTTTTCCTAATTTTAAGCATATTCAGATTGGCATTCTCATCTGGGCAGCTGTAGGGAATAACAGGGGACCCCCTCAGCTCTCACACAACAACTCCCAAGAGGTGTCTGGTGGCCCAGCTCCAGCTCTGGGTATGTACATGCCTCAGAATAACTTACATATTTTCTACAGGACAGAGGATATAAATACATCCATGGTAATGCCAGTCCTAAATATTGCCACTACAGCAAAAATAATAGTTAGTTCCTTGCAATATATAAGATTTTTTTCCTTTTTCCCATGTGTGTTGTAATCCTGGTAATTGACAGCACCCATATTGTCATCTGACTTATGCTGCTCTGTTCCCGTCTGATACAAAGAAAGACTGCGAACACTTCACCACCACTGAAAGCTAATGAAACCAACCAGATTTTACTCTCAGAGCTGCTCTAACACCCAGCGAGCCTCAACCTCTCTTCTTTTAGCCCTAACCCTTCACAGTTGCAAGACTGTACGTGATGGAGCCAAGAGCTTTGAGCATCTGCCCACAACATCAGAGTCAAGTGGGCTCAAAGGGGTTCAACACCTCTTGACTGAAGGAGTTCAGCGCTCTCACCTCCTGACGGTACCTACAGACTGAGCTGTGGTGGTTGGGTGGGTGGAGGAGGTAAGGACCCCTTCTTTTTCAGCTCAAATAGGTGTGCATTTACGGAAGAGAATGCATGGGCTTCCCATCCTCTGCAATAAGTATCTCACTATTGCGCATGCCACCAGGCACATGCCAGGGCTGGGACATCAACCTCCCTCTGCACAGGGTGTCTTAACCACTGAGGTAGAGTCCTGTTCCTGCTCAGTCCTGCTTTTCCTTGCTCATTGATCCAATGAGCATCTCAAAAGCCCAGCCACCAAAAGACCTTTGCCGCAGCCCAGATGGCAAAACACACCCTTGTTCTCACCACAGGGTCCTTCAAGGAGGGCAAGTCATGGCACAGCTTGACCTGCCTCTGCTCCAGGACAGCTGCTAATTCAAGTCTTCTCCCTCCACCCAACCTTTCTCATTTCTGAAAGTGGGAACTGAATTCACCCTCACATTTCCATCACACTTCCAGGCTTGATTGACATTGTCACAAGGTTCAGGAGTTATTTGGTGTGCATCTGACAGCCAGAGGGACGTGTGAGCATTGGAGCCTCTTGGCTTTCAGAAACCAGAGTGTTTAAAAAAAAAAAAAGAGGATGGTCAGATTCATCACCAGGAGTAATTTGGCAGTTTATGATGCTGGTCCAGTCAGCATGACAAAGAGGAAATGTCCTGGGCTTTTCCACCGAAGGTGATGACAGGGACCTTGGCTGGTAAACGTGACACAGTGGTGACTTCCCTGTTAACCACAAGAGCTACCTGAGCCTCTCAAGTGTTTTGGGTTTTGTTTCATTTTGTCTTTAAGCCAGCCAAAAATTTGTATGACTCACTGACGTGCCCAGCGAAGTCCCTCTGGTTCTGCTGTGCAAATGTGCAAAGGCTGGGCAGGGACGTCCTCCTGTCAAAGCCTGGTGACACAGTGGGGTCACGGGGGATAGACCTCTCCAACCATGGGTTGGGGGTTCGGGCCAGTCCTGGCCTTGCTGTTATCCCCATCACAACACCTCTCGTTGCCACTTGTGCATAGGCTGCTTGAGGCAAGGTCTTTTTCTTTATAATGCTTGGCCCAAAAAAGGCTCAGGACCCCATGTGAGTCCATACTAGTGTACAAATGGTACAGGAGAAGCTCCGTCCATCACTTCTTGCTGTGAACATTTCTCCCAATCGGTTGTTCCATCCCATGTTCATCTCCTCCCTTAAACCACCACAGATGTATCCCCACCGTGACATTTTCTCTCCAACTGTGTGCCCAGTAAACCAGGGTGTATTTTTAAACACATGTAGGCAACACAAAGAAAATGCTTTTTCCATGAATGGGTGGTTTTTATTAATTCATCTTAAGCTAGTTCTTCACCACTTTGCCTCCAGAGGCCCTTGCAGACCAGGACATGCATAAATATGCATAGACCCAACTGAGTTAAGCTCCACGGGGGCAACTTTACACCAGTGAACAGTGAGAGCAAAGTACAACCACCATAAAGCAAATGCTTTTCCAAGAACTCACTCTTTGAATTCTCTGGAGCTGCCAACCCATAACCACCACATTAGTCCTGAGGGCTGCATGGACAGAAGGGTCCATTCACCTAATGGGCTTGCAAACAACCTGTAGGACAAGAGCCCACAGATGCCTTGGGGAGGATGGGGAACAAGTCAGATGCTGAGGTCACCTAAGTAAGACAGGGATCATGGCTCTGCACCAAGATCCCAGTGGAAAGCCATTTGCAAATGGTTTATCCATGTGGAAAACCATGATCTGAAGATGGTGGAGTTTTACCTCCTTCCCTTGCAGCACATCAGCCATTATAGATGTTATCTTTTATCAGCAGCTGACACTTTTTGAGCATATTTCATGTATGATTTAGCAGCAAAAAGTTACATCATTTGACACTTTTTTATTGCACTCTTCAATTACCACCCTGCAACACTGGGAAAAAAAGGCCCAACCATGCTGTAATTTACTGTGTTGCAGTATATCATTATAAGATTTAGCACTGATTATGCTGAAGCCGTGGTCCAAAGCAAGAGTTCAGTTAACTAGAACAGACTGATTTCAGACATCCCAAATTTTCAGAGAAATCCTTTTATTAAAAAAAAGAGGAGGGAGGCAAGTCCCGCCAGCCACTGGGAAATCAGGACCTCAGACTGTCTCAACCAGCTAATGTCTGAACTTCTTAATTGAATGAGATTTCTGTAAGGTGATTTCCAAGGAGGGAAGAATGGAAACCACAGTTAAGCTGTACAGAGCACGATGATACATGAGGTCCCAGGGCCACCACTGCTCTGCTAGAAGATGTCCATGGATGTCCATGGAGCTGGGGATGCTCATACCTGGGGAGGTACCTGAATTCAGGTGCTGTGGGCATGGAGCAAGAAGGACATCATGTTGCTAGCCAGGAGTGACCTGGAGGCCAGGCATCAGCATTTTCATTTGGGAAGGAGCTGGCTCTGCCCTCACCCACAGATCCTCTCTCCAAGGGCAGGTTGGGGCTGTGGTTCTGCTCCTTAATCCGGGTGTTACTGGATCATCCAAAATTTGACCAGATCAAGAGTGGCCACATAACTTCATTTCAGACCAATTGCCTCCAGCGCTCAGGGTTTATGTAAGCGTGTGTGTTTAAGCCTGGCTTTGCACCAGCTGCAGAGGGACTCATGTAAAGTGAGAGTGGTACAACCAGACAAAGTGTCCGGACGGACACCACAATGCCAGCAAGACCATAACAGTTTTGGGCCCCTCAGTACAAGAAGGAGATCAAGTTACTAGAGTGTGTCCAAAGAAGGACAATGAACCTGGTGAAAGGTCTGGAGAACAAGTCTTATGAGGAGAGGTTGAGGGAACTGGGGTTGTTTATCCTGGAGAAGAGGAGGCTGAGGGGAGACTGTATCACTCTCTACAACTACCTGAAAGGAGGTTGCAGCAAGGTGGGTGTTGGTCTCTTCTCCCAAGTTGCTAGCGATAGAACGAGAGGAAACGGCCTCAAGCTGCATCAGGGGAGGTTTAGACTGGATATTGGGAAAAATGTCTTTACTGCAAGAGTGGTCAGGCATTGGAACAGGCTGCCCAGAGAGGTGGTGGAGTCACCATCCCTGGAGGTATTTAAAAGACATGTAGATGTGGCACTTCATGGTTTAGGAGACATGGTGGTGTTGGGTTGACAGTTGGACTTGATGATCCTAGGGTCTTTTCCAACCTTAATGATTCTATGATTCTATATCGGACCATGTTTATGCCAGGTTAGCTCTTTGCTTTATGTGGCTGCAGCTTTTCTGAGCCCTAAAGATGGGTTTACAGCATCAGCAAACTCCAGCCAAGGGGAAATTCTTCCTCCTTTAACCTCCAATCTCTGTTTCAACCTTCACACAACTTCCCACCCTGCATCCATCAGCCCTAGAGCTGAACAAGCTCTGGGTGAATGGAGACAGAGATGAGCTGCTGCTCAGCATCCTTCTGTCGTGTTATTTTTTCTTTTTTTTTTTTCATTGAATAAGGGCTAAAATTAGCTCAGCAGGAGGTGAAGACTGGAACATTTTAGCTAAAGCTGCCATAGTATTGAAAAGCCATAGTGCCATAGTTTTGCTGATTATTTCCCAGCTTTCTTACTGTGAACAGCATTGCCTGGTCTTTTATTTTGATAGATGAATGCAAGTAAAGACCCCAAAAAATAAAGTGCTCCACAAGGTGTTTCAGCTCATTCTCCAGACAATCACTGTAACATTTGACTGGCACTCCATGTCCAGCTGAAGGTCCAGCCAGCTCATCATGTCTCCAGCCATGGCAAGGGGTAGTCACATAGGACAAGGTATAAAATGGGGTGTGTGGAGGATATCCTAGCCCCAGCAGATCCTCACTGCACCTTGCAAGTGATACAACAGCCCACCTGCACTGCACCCATCATGGGGACACCTCCACAGCCAGCCTCTTACCTCTTTGCATTATCATAGAACCTTTCAAGGTCATCCAGGCCAACCCCCCCCCACCGCAGTGAGCAGGGACATCTTCAACTACATCAGGTAGCTCAGAGCCCGTCCAACCTGACCTTGAATATTTCCAGGGATGGGGCATCAACCACCTCTCTGGGCAACCTGTTCCAGGATGTTTCACCACCCTCATCATAAAACATTTCTTCCTGATAGCTAGTCTGAATCTACCCTCCTTTAGTTTAAAACCATTACCCCTTGTCCTATCACTACAGGCCCTGCTAAAAAGTCTGTCCCCATCTTTCTTCTAAGCCCCCTTCAGGTACCAAAGGGCTGCAATAAGGTGCCCCCGCAGCCTTCTCTTCTCCAGGCTAAACAACCCCAACTGTCTTATCCTGTCCTCATAGGAGAGATGTTCCGTCCATCTGATCATTTTTGTGACCCTATGTGTTTTGGAAAGCTGCTGTGGAGAGTGTTCATTTAGGGGTACAGTATTTCCATCCTCAGCTTTCAGGAGCAACAGTTTGTAGCTTTTGTAACTCACAAGTGGAAATCCTGAGAAACGGCAAGGTGAAATGATTTAGTCACATCTTATGGATCAATGAACAGGGACAAGAACCCACATCTCAATTCAAGGGACAACGTCAACTATGCTACGATTTGACTTCAGGGCTTTAAGCACCAGGTTATGGTACGTACCTCATGGAAGAAGGTGAAAACAGCTCTTAAACACAGAGTCCTCTGGTGTGCTCACATGGCTCATTGCTACTTTGGTGTCATACATCAGGGACAAAACTATCATCTCATCTCTTCTGGGTAAAGACTCATGCCTAGTTGCCAGCACAACAGCTTGGAGGTGGGAGAAGTACGAGTGAGCCCAACATTCCCTATCTTTTGGTTACTCCAGAGTAAAAGCCAACTTCTCAGCCAGATGACCATAACCCTAGTGTGGCCATCAACCTGGTGGCTCCTAGACTTGGCGGGATCTTTCTAACCCCAGGTCCCTACTGCCTGCACAGCCCTGCTTCCACAGATAAACACTACAAAAGCGCAGAGGAATCGACAGTTGGTTTTGCAATAAAGTCATCTGCTTCATCCTTCATCTGCAGCACCTTTGATGGTGTGTTGCCTGGGTGAGTGTCGAGGACACAGACAGGAGCACTCTTTCTTGAGCTTCTGATGCAAGCCATCAATGCTAGGTTGGCTGCTGGACCACGAAGGTATGAAGCAATTATTGGATATTTCAAGTCTGCTGGTGCAGAATGGAAAGGAAATGAGCCAAACTGTAGCGTAGATTACATTGTCCCAACATCTGCCCTTCCAGGTGTCTCTTAGTGCATATCAAGCAAGACAAGGTGGATGCATCCCTCATGCCTTCAGCCTTCAATGCTGACTCCCACCTGAAGGATGAGAGGTGAGAGCCTGGAAATTGAAACTCCCATGCAAAGCTCGCACATAATCAAAAGCCATTTTGAAGCTGGTTCATGGGTTCAGTGACATGACCCCAACAGAAGGCACAGTCCATTCAGAGCAAACCAAATACTGTATCTCAGTAAATCACTCTGAGTTGGGCACACCTCTGTTGAACAGAAAGGCACAGCGTTCAACGAACCCGGTCCAGATGCTCACAAGCCTGAGCTACTGCTATGGCCATCAACCACACAAAGGACAGCAGAGGCTGGAAGTCACATTCCTGGGGTCCAGGCACTGGAGGGCTCTTACAAGCCCATCTGGACCTTCTATTTCTCCACATCCTTCAGTCTCCAGGACTCTAGTGGTTTCTACTCGTGGTCCCTCTCCACAAAAGGCTGGAACTAGGTGTAGTGACCTTCTTGGCAGAGGACATGTGCAATGAAGCAGTGAACATCTGAAGGCAGGGTAAGCAGGGCAAAAGGAAGAATAACCTTTATTTCCAGAGGCATGGGAGATGAAGGGGGAAGGAAATAGGTTGAGGAAAACCTACCAAGGACTGGCTTTCCCCTCTTCTCCAATTTTCCTCCTTGCCTGGTGGCATGAGCCACCCATGTCCCAGGACAGAGCAGAAGCTTGGCCATCCCTGGTATTTCAGGGACTGGGACAGTGTCGAATGGGAGATGGGTCCCTAGCATGGGGGTTCTTTCAAGTTGAAATTATGAGAAACAAGAATAATAAAAATAACCCCAGCAGATTTTGGGCAGGGAGCCGGGCACCCCTGTGCAACCTGCCCTGATCCAGCCAGCCCCTCCAGACTTGGGCTGATGGGGTGCGTCCAAGCCAGGGAGCCCAGAGACACGTGCACTGAATCAGCCCAGTGGAGCACAAAACTCAGGAGTGACCCTATCTGGGTGCTACCCACACCGGAGCGGTCCCACACAGGGCTGGAGTGGGTGTCCCCACCACCAACCCCACACGGTACCCACATAGAGCAGCATCTCTCCTGCCTGCCTCATCCCCATCACTAAAAAAGCCACTCAGCACAGCCTGGGATCAAGTGTATGTTTTTATTTTTTAATGGAACATAAACTCCTTTAGAAAAAAAACATTCATCTGGATGATAACACCCATAGAAAAAAACACCAATGTTGTGTTCTTTTTGTTTTTTAATTTGGCATTTGTTATTTGCATTTATATTAAAGCAAAGTGCATCTTTTTTTTTTCTCGTTTATACACATTGCACAATACATAAATAATTATGCTTATAAAATGTCTTTATATTTACAAGTAATTTTATATATATATAACATAAAATACATTTTTTTCTTTAATAAATCTCAGGGTTTCTTTAAGGAGTCCTTTTATTGTGTGTGTTTTATTTCCAAAGGACTACAATGCTGAAGTTCCAATGAGAATGTTCTCTTGTTCATTTAAACCTTTATATTTAGAAAAATAGCTTATGTTAAGGTCTAGACATGCTCATTGAGCCAAGAACAGTGTAAAAGTATCATACTCGTGTATGAATTCAAGAAGAAATGAAAGCACAACTGCATTTCCAGATAGGATGGTAGCAGGATAACCTGATCTAAGCAGGTTACAACAGACCAACTATTGTGAACACTTTTTCTTTTGTTTTCCCATTTGTTTTCATTTCTTTGCTGGCTTGGTTTGGTTTTCTTTTAGGCTTAGGCTTCTGTCGCTTCGCATCTCAGCTCAAATTATAAAGCACGGGCTATGCACAGGGTTCCTCCGCTGTTGTTTTCTCCCCTTGCATCAATCCATGACCATAAACAAAAAAGCAATGGAAGGATGAACACAGTGACAAGACGTGAATTCAGCAAAAAGAAAAAGAAAATAAAAATTAAAAGGGTGGGTAAAGACCTGGTTGGGAAGGGTTTGCACCATCCTTCAGTGGCAACATGGGGTTAGCACCACTGGGGAAGGGGTCTTGGTGTCACCATCACCAGGGACGGCTGGTGGCAAGGGGAAGGTGGTGCGTAAAAAATACAGGTATCTTGTTTTATCCAAGAGAAGAAGCTGTAACATATAGCAAGTGGCTTCTGAATCCATCAATCACATAGGATAATCCTTTCAGAGGCGTGAAATAATTATTGTATGCAATCCACCCCCCCGCACCCTTCTCTCACCCTTCTGAGTTATTGGTCATTCATACTTTTAAAAAATAGATATATTTATCAAAATACCCAAGGCAAAAAAAAATCTTTCCATAAGCTATTTCTCAAAATGGGGCGGCGGGGGGGAACAAATAAAACAAAACAAAACAAAAAAGTTTGCATGAAAAGCAAGTACTCAGAAGGAAATAATAGCAGCAAAGTAGTGTAAATGTGATGAATCCACTCTGTCTTGAGTCATCAATTATTAAAAATAACCTCCAACCAGCACGGGCAACTGCTGATAAACTGTCTCGTGTAGCACTGTCCCCAGCCTTTCACAAAGCTGATCTGAACAGTAAATCCGGTCCATGGTTGCTGCATGAACTCATGGTCGTTGGGTCTCTG
The DNA here is from genome assembly GCF_963921805.1 of Phalacrocorax carbo. Lineage (NCBI taxonomy): Eukaryota > Metazoa > Chordata > Aves > Suliformes > Phalacrocoracidae > Phalacrocorax > Phalacrocorax carbo. The sequence continues at coordinate 3,747,258 of NC_087548.1, read as the reverse complement.
CAAGCTGTACGCCTTCTCGTAGTCAAAAGCCTTGATGGAAAAACCTGGAAACACTTTGTGAACCAGCAACGTCCTGGAGTCGGGGTTGTCCAGTGTGGCCGACTTGATGAAGATGGGGTAACTGCTGCGGTTGTACACCCACACGCCGTCCACTTCCTTGGTGAGCTGGATGCCATAGCCGATCTTGCTGCGGACCTTCTGTACCAGTTGGCTTTTGTTGTCCGAGTTGAGCTGTCCGAGGCAGAAACCATTCCCCTGAGGTAGATCATAGAAGATATCCAGGGAGGGCTCTTGGACAGAGTACAGCCGACCCACACGTGTCTTCTCTTCCCAGTATGCCACCACGCACCAGTGTGACCGATCCCCCGGCTCCTGAAGAACTCGGGAATCTACAGGAGAAAAAAATGGAAGAAAAGGAGAAATTGAGCACCGGGGCAGGTAATATGACCCAAAAGCGATGCAATTCTGGCAGGTCCTTGCCTGCCCATCCATGCACACACCAACACCCAAAGCACATCTACCGTTTTCCAAAAGCCTCATGTTAAGGCCACTATTAAGACCATTTAAACTGACCCATGTTTGGGGGATTCCCATGCTGCTTCAGTGCCTAGCTCTCGTTGGAGTTATGGGTCATAAATCACCAGGTCCACCTTCAGAAATGGCTTGAGACCCACCAGCAGCACCTGCAGCGCAGCCATCCCTCACCCAAACCATTACTAGGACTACCTTCAGTGCCAACAGGAGAGATGAGATGCTTCAGCCAGCTGCATCCAGCAAGACCAAACACCCTAAAACCCCTTATTTGCACTCATGAGATGATGGATCCATTTCCATAAATAACTATCTACTGTGCACAGACCCTGAAAAAAAATTAGGTGCTGCTAAGAAAAGCACATTGAAGGTCACCCCATGGGACTGGAGGGGACAAGAACTTGCCTGCTCTAGTTAATGGGACTTTTCCCTGCCCGCAGGCAGAGCCTGGGGTGATGGAGAGGATGGAGACATCGGATGAAGCCCCAACATGCAGGAAGCACCATCAGACAGTGGCAGGGTGGGGACCAGAAATCTCACGCTTGTTAACAAAAATGGCCTAAAAAACCTCAAGAAAACCCAGAAATTTATTCCCATAGCCCTTGCTTCAACTCCATAGATACCCTGTGCAAGCAGCAAGGATATGATGTAGTAGGAAAAAGCAAGGGGGGAGCTGAGAAATGTGAAAAAGCCCTGTTTCCTGATGGAGAATCCCTTTCAGGCTGGCGCTGCTCAGCAGGTAATTCCTTCCAGCCTCGGTAGGCATGTTAAGACCTGGGAACTATTTATCTCTACAATTGTATTTAAAAAAAAAAAAGTATTAAAAAAACCCCCCCAAGCTGGGAATGTGAGTTAGTGAGTACTACCAAAATAATCCCCTGCACCATGGGAGCAGCTATGGGACCCAGCACCCCAAAACTCTCCCTGCATCACCTTAGCAGCCCCCCAAATCTCCCCCCCAGCATGAGCAATGGCAGTGGCACGCTGGCTGCCCTGTTTTCTATATTTTTTGCTATTAATAAGCCTGTTTCCCCAGCACAGGCGTTCTTCTCCCGTGTCCAAGTTGTGCTTCAAGCCCTGCACTGTGCTTTAAAAAAAAAAAAAAAAAAAAAAAAAAGCCCAGCCACACATTTTTAATTTTCTCATTTCTATGCCAGCAAGGAAAATATTTCTCCAGTTGCTGAAGGGAGCTACTAAAAATGGGCCTGACTGTGTATGCCCCAAAATAGGGGCCCTCACTCCTGGGTGAAACCAGGGATGGGGGTTCCAGTGGCAGGGCGGGGGGGCGTGTGTGTCCCTGGGAAAACAGCCCAGTTTGTCCTTCCACCTCCTCTTTTCGGCCCCTCCCAAGACTTTGTTGCTGATAACCTTATATCCTGCTGAAACCTGGCACTGCACAAGGGAACAAGGGGGGACAGGGTGGGCAGCTTGGGTTAGCTCCCCCCCAACCCAAATGGGGTGCCCCCCACCCAAGGGTGCACCCAGCGGGGCAAGAAACACCCCCAGGATGGCGTTTCCCCCAGCCACCCAGGAGAAAGAGGAATTTGGGGGGGGGGCCTGGGAGATAGAGGCAATGCTCCTGGATCCGTCCCTATCTTGACCACCCATTGCCCCCCTCTGCTGCACTCTCCCCACTGACTGCCTGCCAGCGATGCTCAGAGCTTCTTGGGTTTTTTTTTAACAGCAGTTGAGGGAATATTCGAGCAACAGCCATTGAACCCTGCTGAAATTCCTATAGGCTTTTATTTATTTGAACATAAAAGCATCCCTTTCAGGAGGAGGCGGGGGAAGTGAAAGACTTTTTCACCTGATATTTGTGCTTGCATTAGTGAGGACCACTTAACAAGTAGCTCATTGCCACTTACAGAGTTATTTAATTGCCAAAGCATTTAAAAAAAAATGAACTGCCTTGGCTATGAATGAACAGATGAACAGACCTTTATGGAGGGCTGGAAGTTAATGAATGAATCCCACTAGGTTTTTAAATGACATGGGGTGACCAGACCTCAAGGACAAGTCTTAGGTAATCTAGGATATTTTTTTTTTTAAGGAGCCAACACCAGCACACAGTATAAATATGCCAGAGCCTCTTCCGTTTGCAGGATTCAGCTGTTGACTGGATGTCTAGTCAAAAAGCCATGAGAATATATAAGAGTTGAGTTTGGATAAACAGGATCAGGCCTCCCTGCCAGCCTCTACCAAAGCCGCTTTTCATGGTTGTTGCGACCCTGGCAGAGCCTCCCCGCTCCCACCCACCTCCCTGGTTCTGGCATCCACCAATGGAAGGGGTAGGAAAAGCCAGTGGCATCACTCGGGTGGCAGAGGCAGGAGAGGAGGTTGCAGGAGAGGAGGAAAAAATGACACAGAGATGCTTCCTACAGGGATGGAGATTTTTTTTCCCCAAAAGGCTTTTTTGGTGGCAATGACCATGGGTCTGGGAAAATGAAGCAAATAGGTGGATTTTGCCCCAAAATGCCCCACCAGGTTCATCTGGACCCACCATCCAACTCCCGTCTCCACCTGCCGCAAACCCACAAGAAAAGCTAGATCCTGGGAAATTCACAGCCACATCACCCTCAACGTGTTCTTGTGCGTGACAGCCCAGAAATGGCTGAGAAATGCTCTGGGATTCTTGTTTTGAGTTAAAAGCATCGTTTTTATGAGCTCCTTGGAGCAAACACATCCCTTTCTAAATGCCTGGAAAGCTTCCAGCAAACTGGGAGCATTCCCATATTCCAGCAAACAATGATAATGTTTAATGCTATAAACATCCATGCTATGATTTCTTTATTAAGCATCCCTCCATTTGCTGCTATCATTGGTTTATTATTATTTCCCATGGTTTGCATTGCAGCCTGCCTAGGGGCTCCATCAGGCTCCCCCCAGCTCATTGTGCAAGCTTATTGTGAAATAAAATATATATATAAATAACTGAAAATGAGTCTGCCCTCAGGAATTTAGAGAATTAGTCCTATTGATCACTTATAGTTGGGTCTACGGAGAATGGCCATCTGAAGCAGAGCACATTTCTGCATGAAGGGGAGAAATTAAGGCAATAGTTTGATACCCCAAAGTCTTTGGGGTAACATTTTTTTGAAGTTTGGTGTGGATGGTGATGAAGATGGTGATGCCCCAGCACAACCACGTTATTAAACATCACACTCCCATTGAAGAACTGATTTTCTTCCATATTTTTATACCCTCCTGTAAGTCAGGGCTGCCCTGACTTTTTCTGGTGCATCCCTTGGAGAGGAAGGAGCTTCCTCCACAAAAGCATCATCCCAGCTACTTCCCAACACACCAACTAGCATGAGAGGCTGTGAGATTTCCCACCACCTGCCTTGACCCTCATGAACATCAAGTCCTTCCCAAAATTGCTCAATAAAAGGCCACAGCCAGGATTTCTCTAGCTTCAGGTATGCACATGCTGCCCCTGGGCTCGGGGCATCATCCCACTCCAGGGAGGGACGCTGCAGAAAATGCTACATCCATACAGAAATCCTGGAGGATGAGACACTGGAGCAATAACCCCAAAAAATTAAAAGCTGCTGAAACCAAGAAGGTCCAGATGAGGGGGGGTATGGGAGATTCACACCATAGAAACACCTAAATTTATCAGTAATGGCCCCACACATGGTTCTCCCAAGCTGTGGCAGGAGGACTCACATCCCACATCGCTTGGAAGTGGCAGAAAATTTCTGATGTGGCTTTTCTCCTTCACACATGAACACTTTTAAGATGATGAAACCATGTCATCTGTACTTTTTTTTTCCAAGCTCTAGCAGTTTTATTAGGAGTTTGGAAAGAAAAAGTTCTTTTTTCATTCAGGAAGAACCAAAACATTTCAGCAAAATTTAATTAAAACAAACAAAAAACCCCAAACCAAACAAAAAAACCCACACAGAAATCAACAAACCAATGCAGCTCCTGGCGGGCTTTTGGATCTCAGCCTTGTCCGGGTGCCAAGTTCACGAACATAGGGGGAGGTGGGCTGGGGATCTTTTGTTTTGCTTTGTTTTGCTTTGACATAGCTAAAGGTTTTCCTGTAATCAACCAACCTCTAAAGAAAACAGCAAGTTTAGCACACACTGAGCTATCTCACCTGCCGGGACTACTCCCATCTGATCAAGTCAAGAGCTATCTAAATTGTCACTGATATCTGTGATAATAACAACTCATTGCTGAAAATGGGAATACAACTGCGTTCCTGATTAAGTTTTTAAATGCCTGTAATTGGATTTTTCTTCAATTATATTAGGATTAGATACAAATTAAATTATCCAACTGTAGAAGGGTTTCAAATGATGTATTTATGCTTTTTTTCATATATATTTACAGATTTTTTTTTTAAGAGCAGCTTTGACCCAAAGCATCTTCTCATGCTCTACCTAAACTTCTCACCATCACACTGCCTCCTCCCCCTCATTCCTCTGTGATCCCTGGGGCTGGATTTCCCCACCAAATATCAACCCTGATGTAATACACACCATGGCATCATCTACCCTGAACTGCTAACAAAAGTCTCCTCATTTTCACAGCCTCATAGAATCATCAAATGGTTTGGGTGGGAAGGGACCTTTCAAGGTCATCTACTCCAACCCCCCTGCAATAAGCAGGGACATCAACTAAATCAGGTTGCTCAGGTTTTGTGGTACCTTCACCTGGGCCACTTGCGGAGGTGACACTGCACGCACAGCCGAGATGGGTAAAGGCAACATATAAATTAATGTAGCTGTCCACCAAGAAATCATAGCACCGAAATGAGTTTGGTCTTTTGGACCTTTCCTAGAAGGACTAGGACCCAGATGTGAGCTCCTGGGGCAGCAAGGGGACCTGGAAGGTTGGTGAGATCCCTGCCTGGCTTCCCAGGAGGCAGCTTTCTCCTGGAAAATGAGCAGTGTGGGCACCACCGATGAACAGATGAACCTATGATCCTTCCTCCTTTATCTGTCAGCACAGGCGGAGGGCATCTGTGCTTAAAAAAAATTGGCTGGACTGGTGTCAGCACAACGTGTCAGCTGGCTGGGGCCAAGGCTGAGACCAAGCTCAGTGCGTCTCACGCCTGGTAATCTCTCTTGGCTGACCTTAAGTGGCATTTGCAAGCCTGCGGCAGAGCCATGCCCACCATCCCCTCCTGCTCATTGAGATGGAAGAGATGGAGACACAAACCCTGGAGCTTTTTATGGGTTTTTGCATGCTCTTCTTGAGGGTCCTCAGGGACCTCAGGGCACACCGGTTGCAGTTTTGCCCCTCGTGTTACTGGCAAGTGCTGTTTTTGCCAGATCTCAGGAAAAACACACCCCTGAACTCTTAACTCAAGAAGTGAACAGGCATTACATCAAGGTGAGGAGAACACAGAGTATGACGTGCAACCACACAGCTCATCAAAGCAAAGAAAAACAGGCACCAAAAAGGGAAATTTTACTTCCTTTCTAGCCTCTTGGGCAATTTACAGGCTACTTGGGTGGGGGAACAAACAAACAAAAAAACACCAAGAAAAATCCTTTAAAGCCAGATTTCCAGGTATGCTTTGAAAAAGCAAAAAAAAAAAAAAAAAAAAAAAAGCCAAATTAAAGAATATATTGTGCTGCAGAAAAGGGTCTTTGTGCCTTTAACGGAGTTTGTGGGCATCCTGGAGACACCACCCATGGCAATGTTTGCCCCAAACTTTTTGTATCTCCCTGCACACAAGGGCTAGACAGTTTCAGCTTCCTCAGCTCCCCCTGCTTCTGATGGCTGGGATGATTTCTGAAAGGCTAATTTAGAGGATGGTCATGTGTTAAGCTCCTGTTGTTTGCAGAGAAAATAAACCCTTACCTACTGCAGGGATGCCATCACCCAAGGTGGCCCCTGGGGTCCCTCCACTGCACCAACACAAGACCCCCCAAAGAGCTGGGACAGTCAATCACATCAACACATACTTAAGGAGCCCTTAATCTGCAGATTATTGACACAATAGACCATAACATCTCTTTAGAAGCTAGTACAGCCCATCGTGTCAGTAGGTACTTATGTAGTCCTTAATCTGCGGATTGACAGGCTAGACCATAAATTTGCGTCTATGTCCAATTAGGCAGCTCTTATTACTCAACACATACAGTAGTCATGCAGGCTAAAGAGCCTTAAGATTATTCCTTTAATTTATTAACAAGTTGTCCACCCAAACACTTAAATGGCTCCTTGCTCCTAGCAAAATAAGTCAACCTTGCATGAAAAGAAATGTCCATATGAGTTTCCCCCCAAGACTTCAGTTTGCTGAAGTTTTCTAAGGGCTGGTATCCAGATGCCAAGATGTGGCCAATAGATTTGAAACCTTGCAAGTCTGATGGGGACACAGAGGATAAAATTCGGCAGAAGCCATCAGGGGAAGCTGCCTGGGATTTCCCAATATCTGTAACAAGGGCTTTGATTCAGACTCACGTTAGCAGTGACCTACAAGCTTGAAAGCACTCTGCTCAGTCCCCTGGTGACCCAACCAAGAACTTCCAACACCTTCACCATGGCTGGGAAACCCTCTTGTGAAATCAGGACAAAAACGAGGTCGGGTTAGACTGTGGGTAGAGATGGCTGATCCCTGAGGACATCCCCTAAGGTTCTCACCCCAACTTGGTGGTGCCTTGAGTCAGCCTTCTCCCAGCCTGGAACCCAGCCCTGACCTTTCAGGGTTAATTCAGGGACGGGACACAAAAGCAAGAAAACAAACCATGAAAGAGTCCCTGCAAGCACGTTGCTGCAGACCTACAAAGCCTCAAGAGTGGGCACCACTATGGCAAATGCCAAGGCTGGCCCAGGAGGGATGTCCAAGCTTGAAAAATATAGGGTGATCAATATATACGTGTGAAGGAACCCCAGCTCCCCAATGTCCCCTGCATCGAAGGATGGCAAAGAAAGAACCAAAGTGAAACTGCTGAGTTCACCGAGTCCACTAAACCAGAAATCTGATTCATAAACATCCTATTAGTCACTGCTATTGTCTAATTATGGTGATTAATCAATTACCATGGCTAAAAACAACTCAATAAGAGAAGAACCTTTTTTTGTACCAATTTTCTTTAAAAGCCAAGCAAGGCTGCAGCTACAAGGGGGGAAAAATAATACGCAGGCACACACCAAAAACGCCTGTCTGCCTGTCTCCAGCGGTTAGAGAGGAGCCAGCTGACTCCAGTTTCCTCTGTACCAGGCTTCAGGCCTCATCAGCTATGCAAATTATAGAGTACTGTGCTGTCTGAAGGCCGAATTTCAACTCAGCTCAAAGAAAAGCCTTAGAGGAAGGGTGGGGATGAAGAAGCCAGCCAAATCCATTAATAATATTTACAGTAAATGGGCCTCTCTGCTGTTGTTTAGTATACAGTCAGTCTAATTATTTTTGAAGTTTAAATTTAAAGAACCTTCTTTATCTGCCTCTCCTTCTGCACCCCTCAAAGGTGTGGGAAAACTTTTCCCTTGTTGCAAAAAGGCAGTAGGATGGGAATCCCTTCCCCAAGCTCCAATTTGGCGGTCAGGTAGGACAAAGGGATGCTTCAAGAGGGGAGACCCTTCCAGAGGGGTTCTGTTAACATCCATGGGATTTTGAAGACCCCCAGGCCACCCAGAGAGGCACGAGGGCATGCAGGTCCACGTGGAAAACCCTCAGGAATCCTACTTTTGCTACATGTGTCCCTGTTGCTATTCTCCTGTGCTGGCGGGGATGTCCTGGGAGGTCTTGCTGGCTTGGGAGGTGCTGCAGGATGCTCCGCAGCCCTGTGCACCCTCCAACCTCCTCCCCTGCCTTGATAGCAACTCAGAATAATTGCATTTTAATTACAATCAGCCAAAAGAATCCTCTGGAAAACACAGGAAGGCCAAGCCAGCCAGCATTCATGAGATGCTGCCATGGGACCACCAAGTGACTTGGTGTTGGTACCAGCCTCAACTCCTGGAGATGAGCAAATACCTCTATGCTTTGTCCTGAGCAGCTACCAAGACACACCTCTTCTCCACCCATACCCAACCCAGATCTCAACCAGAAACCTTCTGAGAAGGAGAAACCAGCACACAAAGGGCTCCTCCTGACTTACAGTGATGCAAATCAGACCTGAGGATGAGCTTGCCAAAATCTTTCTCCTGGCTTGGGTTGTGCTGGAGGCTCCCATCACAGCATCCTGCCCATCACCTTTCCAGCACGGGGATAAATCACCGATGCAGATGCTGAAGCCACCAGAGGCCACCAGGCCACACCAGCCCCAGGGTCACAGCCCCCCCTCAACACAGCCACCAAGCTTGGTTTTAGAGGATGAAGGCCTTAAAATGCTTTTGAAATTGAAAATAAAGCTCCGCTCTTGCAAGGGAGGAGAGGTCGCCTGGTACCTGGCAATGCCCCAGGGAGAGCAGGGATATGGCTCCCAGGAAGGCCACAGCCCTCCACTGACAACATGTAGCTATGTGGGTTACACGTTAAAAACCTTGTAAAGACCTTAATAAAAACTGAAGCAGAGCAGTCTAGGATTTCCAAATGGATACCTAATACCAGAGATGTGTGTTAGGATTTTTTTTAACCCTAACTGCGTTCCACGCGCACACACGGCATTGGTGCCGTGCTCATTTGAATACTGAAAAAAAAGCCTCTCCCCGCAGCACACCGACCTAGAATTCTCCCCAAAGACTGAACACAGACGTAAATATGTGTTAACACCCCCCCTCAAAAAAAGACCACCCCCCAGCTCCCTTTCCCAGAGCAGCATCCCTTGCAGGGATGTAAACCCATGGAAAAAGCAGGGTTGGAACAAAAGTCCTTTTCACGCTCGTCGTGCCCTGCTCCGTAACAATTATGAAAACTGTTTAGCTGGGCTGGCATTTGGAGCATTTACTGCATTCCTGCCAATAAATTCCAGTCCCGGATCTGATGGAAAAGGCTTCCCCCCCCTTTCCCCTCCCTCGCCTTCATTCCTCCTGGCTTTCTTTACAACCTAATACCCTGTCGACGTGGGGCCAGGGCCTACTTAGGGGGGGAAAAAAAACACCCAGCGCCAGACTGGAGACAGCATGCAGACTGAAAAAGTTAATCATTACTTCTGTCTGCCTTCATAATCTAATCACACCTATTCCTAAGAGCAGGCGGTGAAGCACGCTCGCGTACGGGCAGGGTCACCGCCCAGGGACAGGCAGACAGACAGCATCGGCCCCTACCCAGTTAGGGGGCAAGCAAGGGATGGACAGACGGATGGTGTTCACAAGCCTGGCCATGCCCCATGCCCACACCCCTCCCCTCGCCTCTCACTTTACTCTGGATTAATAATGCTTAGCAATTATAGAGAATATTATATTCATTAAGGAATTAACCCTCCCGGTGCTCCGGCAGAGTTGGCACCCCCCTGGCAGAGTTTTGCCCTGGGCTATAAAACAGGGCAAGTTGGCAGCACCCAGATTAAAAAAAAACAAACCAAAACCAAAACAAAAAAACCACACACAAAAAACCCCAAACCAACAATAAAACCCAAAAAGCTCCTTGTGCTCATCCCACCACACTTTTGGTGGCAGCAGCAAAGCCATGTCCCAGATGGGGACCACACCGCAGCCAGTGTGGCATCACCAAGACCCAGCAGCATCCTCCCATGGGGGGCAAAGCCCAGGGGATTTGGGTCTCGGCACTGCCGCTCGGCAAACCCAGTACCATACCGGCTGCTCCAGAAAACAACCTTGGTGCAACATCTCAGGTGTGTCAAGGCTTTGTGCTCTTGACACCTGGGATACATTTTCCATGCTTGGCTGTGACAAAGAACAGGAAAACTATGGGCCTCCATGTATGAAGATTTATGGTTTTTTTCCTTATAATGAGCTAAAGTCTCAGCCCGGCTTCCAAATAAAATGAATTCATCAGTTCAAATGCAGTGATGTAACTTCAGGCTCCTAACTCCTTTTCCAAATAAAACTCCTGTTATTTGATTCCTACTTGAAGGATGATTTTTATGGAGTTATTTACTCCACCCGCTCTGCCCAGGAAGGTGCCAGCAGAGCCCAGCCATGGGGTCACCGGCAGCCATCCCACATGGGCGAGCAGCACCCTGTCTCACTGTTTAATTTCTCATCTATTTTGCTATTTTCCCTCCTTTTCCACTCAAAACCTCACCTTGCACACCAATGTGCAAACAGACACACAACCCCTCCGGTGTTATTTTGTATCGCCTGCTGTGAAGGGGGCTCCCCCTCGGTGGCGATGCCCAGCAATTTTTAGCATCTCTAAATTCAACCCACCGGTTCCCATCACCAAAAATCATCGGATCCAGAGCCAACTTCAGCAGTTGTAAAAGCAAAGGATGTTTGGACTTTTACTACCTTCCCAACACTCGAGTTTCTCCGATGCAAAGCCAGCCCTTATTGATGCAACGCTGGCGGCTCTACAAACAAAATCTTTTCAACCCATGTATTTTTTTAACCTATATGTATAAGTTGAATATATTCAACATATTCATTATATATCTATTATATTTTATACATTCAATATATATCTCAATATATATCAACCTATATTCACACACCATATAATTCAATATATAGAGAATATATTCAATGTACTGAATATATCTCTATATCACCTATATAACCCACATACATTCAACCTATGCATATATATAACCATCTATAACATTGTTTATTATGTACACATACAGATACGTATCTGCAATGATGCTCCAAAGGCTTAACAGCCTGAGCGGTTCTGAGTTACTCATTTAATGGAGAAATCTGGTTTTTTTACCTGCCCAGGTATTGAGGGAAAAGCCAGGAAAGCCCACGGGAGCCAGGGCTTCAGCCCAAAGATGGCTCGCCAAAACCAAGCACCCCACCGGGCATCTTACTTCATCCCCAAGGGAGGATGAGGAAGGACCTCAGAGCTGGGTACCCACCACTGCACATGGAGGAGCATCACCGAGAGCACCACGGGGACCTCCTGCAACCACCCCACTGGGTATCTTCCCTCATCCCTGAGGGAGGATGAGGAAGGACCACAGAGCTGGATACCCACCATCGTACATGGAGAAACATCACCGAGAGCATCACTGGGACCTCCTGCAATCACCTGTTGTGCTTCAGCATTGCCAACACAACCCAACCGGGGAGCTGAAGCTGTGAGGTTTTTTATGCAGCAAGGTTAAAAGGGTAGAGAAGGGCTGAGCCAGCTCTTACAGAGTGGTTTGGTTTTTTTTTCCCCCCTTGCAAGTTAAAACCAAGATAATGACACTGGGTGGGGACCAATTTGAAGGGCTGAGCAGCCAAACCAAAATTAGTCTCCCAGCCAAGAGCTTCTTAGGCCTCACAGTTTGGGGAAGGAAGCTGAGAAAAGGCATGGAAAAAAAAAGATCCCATGGGAAGCTCGAACGTCACGTTCAAGCAAAGGTGACCCTGCTAGTCAAATATTTTTCAACTTAATAAAAATAAAATAAAAGTACTAGAGTAGCCTCCCTCAGAAAAGTGGGGCCCATGGAATGGGTTCTTTTTCTCCTTTTCTTTCTCCTTCTCCCCCAGCACTTTCTTTCCTTTCACTAACAACTATGTTTTCTTGTATTTTTTTTTCTTGGCTCTTTCCTCATAAAAGACTGATGTAATTTCCTGTCTTGTCCCAATGTTTCCTGTTAATTAACAGGGTGAAAGTTATCATCACATATTTAAATGGCTACCCAAAAGAGGGGAGGGGAAAAAAAACAAGGGAAAAAGAAAAAAGAAAATAAAAAAGAAAGGGGAAAGGGGTTAGCAATCAGCACGTCACATCCCCAGTAAAAACCCTCTGGAAAAAGCTTTTTGGAGCTGATGGCTCGAACCCATCAGCAAAGACACCCCTGCTAAGGGTGGCTCCCGCAGCAGATCTGTGCACAGGGGATGCGAGCCCCCACCCTTCCCTGGATGGGGATGGAAAAATCCCTGCAATGCTTGCCCAGAAAAATCTCTTTTCTTGCATTAAAAAAGTAAGAGAAAAGGGAAAAGGGAAAGGAAGGAAAATAAAAAATATATAAAATAAAATCCGCAGAGAAAGAGGCAGCCTGCAAAACCCAAGATGCTGCTTTATCAAAAGAAGTTAAAGACTTAAAACAACCCCAAACCAAGGGGCTAATCCAAAGCCGGCAGGCAGAAATCCTGCAAGACACCAAGGTCCTTCCCTTCCCTGACCTCAGCCCCATGCAGGATCAGGCCGCTCATGCCCTCCCGTTCCTCAACAGCAGCTGTGACGCAGCTGGTACCCCAGCGGCACCGGAGCCAAGCCAGTGGCCTCGGCACACCAACGGAGGGTAAAAAAAAGTGATTTAGGCAAAATGCGAGGATGGTTAGAACAGAGACCATGCCTCAGAGGTTAATAATAACTCAGCACTGAAAATAAACTGGAAAGGAAGCTCCTTTGTGACAGTAGGCAGGCGGCCAGGCTGCGGCGTGGGTCATTCAAGCTGGCCGGGGACGGTGGTGGGGCTGGCACCCACCCGTGCCTGGCCCCGGACAGCACCTGCCATCCAGCCCATCACCCTCCTAAAGCACTCAGGGTTCAGGGGGCTCCATACACCCCATTTTCCCCATGCATCCTAAAATGGGGTGTAACCCGTTTTAACCCAGCATCGAAGTTTACGGTCTTGGCCGCCACAGTTAGAAATAGGAATCCCCCCCATACCAACAGCAGGGAAATGCATGTGGCTAATGTTACTAGTTCCTCTAGTGTACATGATACCTGCTGGCAGACAGTGGAGATGGAAACGATGCAGCCCGCATCCCTGCAGCCCAGGACTGCTCCTCTACGAGTGTTTTTGTCTGGTCAAGTTTTAAATGTCCCCAATGATCAAGTTGCCGGCACTAACTGGGACATCTTTTGGGAGTGGAGCACCATTTGAATCCCTCCCTGGCACCCTAACTTCCAAAATTCATCTTTTTCTCCTCATTCTTCCCTAAAAAGCACCAGGCTGTGGGATAAACCCCAAACAGTCCCCATCACGGTTCCTACCATGAAGGCTGGAGAGCTGGGCCGAGGGCAACCTCATGAAAGTCAACAAAAGCAAGTGCAAGGTCCTGCACCTGGGGAGGAACAACCCCATGCACCAGTACAGGTTGGGGGTGAACTACTGGAAAGCAGCTCTGTTGAGAAGGCCCTGGGAGTGCTGTACAGGGCAGCAAGCTGACCATGAGCCAGCAATGTGCCCTTGTGGCCAAGAAGGCCAACGGTATCCTGGGCTGCATTAAAAGGAGTGTGGCCACCAGATCGAGAGAGGTTATCCTCCCCCCTACTCTGCCCTAGTGAGACCACATTTGGAGTGCTGCGTCCAGTTTTGGGCCCCCCAGTTCAAGAAAGACAGGGAACTGCACAAGCAAGTCCAGAGGAGAGCTACCAAGATGATCAGGGGGCTGGAGCATCTCCCTTATGAGGAAAGGCTGAGAGACTTGGGTTTGCTCAGCCTGAAGAAGAGAAGACTATGGGGGGATCTTATCAATGCCTATAAATACCTAAAGGGTGGGTGTCAGGATGATGGGACTAGGCTCTTTTCAATAGTGCCCAGTGACAGGCCAAGGGGCAACGGGCACAAGTTGGAACACAGGAAGTTCCAGCTAAACATGAGGAAAAACTTCTTTCCTGTGCGGGTGCCAGAGCAGGGGCACAGGCTGCCCAGAGGGGCTGTGAGGTCCCTTCCCTGGAGACATTCAAAACCCGCCTGGACGTGTTCCTGTGCCCCCTGCTCTGGGTGTCCCTGCTCAAGCAGGGGGGTTGGACAAGGTGATCTCCAGAGGTCCCTTCCAACCCCTACCATTCTGTGATTTGCTGGTGGTGGGGTCGTCTTCTGCATTTTATTGTAGACTGCTCTCAAGGCACCATTTGGCTGGGAAAATCCGTCGGCACCCAAAAAAATTAATTTAGTGGAGCTGTACAGGAATGGATTGGAACATCTGGCATTTAATGGGGGGAGCGCCTCTGCCATCTTTTTTTTTTTAAACCCATCCTAGAAGGGTATCTAGGAAAAGATGAAAAGGCTCTAGAGCACATAAAAGTAATTATTAAACAGGTCCTCTTTGCTTTGGGGGGATTTTAATTAGCTAAGAGCCAGAAGCTGGGAGGAAGATGCCCCCAGCATCCCCACAGCAGCACAGGGGCTATCCCTGCCATGTCCCTGGGGGATTCCCCACTTGGCAAGATCCCCCTTAAAAAAATACCCCCACAGGGCCGAAGGAGCTGGAGTGGGCAGCCAAGCCAAGAGCCCCAGGGTCAGTGCCAAGTGCCGGCTCCCTCCTCCCCACTGGCCACCGTGGTCAGATGATGTACAAGGCGAGCTGGGAGGCTCCTAGTCTGGCAGTCAGCCTGTTTTGCTCCAGAGGCTCCAATGCTGTCACCTTGGCGTTAACCCCTGATAACCTTGTCCTTTCCAGGACAGGATGGTGGTTTTTAGGTAAGCTGAGGGGGGTGTCATGTCTCCAACGAGGCTGGGAAAGGGTGCAATGCCCTGAGGTGCTTAAAGCAAATTAAAAAAAAAATATTAAAAGGACACAAGCTCAAAAATAAACCAAGAATGAGTGACATTAAAAAAAAAAAATTCCCAAGTAATTGTTTATCCCTGGGACAAATATACAATCCTAGTTCCACAGGAAGATGTCTCAATTTCAGATTATAATAGGATGACAATTTGTAAATAAAGGCATTTCACAGGAGGTTATAAACACTGTACTAGAGGGAGGTGAAAGGAGGGGGGAATGGGAAAACACAAGCAGGACTCTGCCGGAAAAACCACTTGGGATCCTGTTTACATGGCAGGGAGTGATGGGGAATCGCTTTGAGGGACGAATAGCTCTGGATTTGGACAAGGTGCTTCTTCCCTGGCGAGCAGATACCAGCGGGGATCAGAGGCATAGTGAAACATTCCCAGCCTGCCCGCGATTTTGGAATGAAATGTCACTCAGCCCAGCGGTCCCTTAAACCAGACAAGGTCCCACCGCAGGGAGACCTGGGGCAGGGAGTGACGCTGATGCTTCTGCAGCCTCTGGAGTTTTTTTTCCCCATCTTTTCAGTGCAAAGGAGTCGGGAGGAAGAAACTGAGGCTGCGCTTGCTCCAGAAAAGCCTTGCAGGTCTCCCAGCCTCAAGCCTTGCAGGGCCTTGGTCCAGCACCCACCAAGCACCATCACTCAACATCCACTGGCTCCAGGAGACCCTGGGGTGGCTGACCCAGGGTCAGGGCAAGTCAACAGGTTGGGCTGAAATCTGGGTAAACTCTCAGGTTTGGTATTTTATTAATAACCCCTACAAATAAAAAAGCAGCAGAGGTGGCGAGGACACAAGCTCATCTTACTTTCCTTCCGTGATGGGCTTCTTGGAGAGCTTTGCTTTTCAGCAGATCCAGTACCAGTCACCTGTCCTGCAGAAGAGCCACCTTCTTGCCCACCATGGGCACCACAGCCTTCCATCAGCCAAGGGCCACAAGCCCCATGCCACACATGGGTCAAGAGGGAGATGTCCAAGGCTGGGTGGAGAACATCCCATGGAGACCCAGCACCAACACCTCACTTCTACCCTCAGAGCACAGCCCCTCCATGGGTTGTACGGGAATTCAGCTCCCACCGATCAGATGCCACTGGACCACGGGCCGGCCACCTCCAGGCTCTCCAAGCATGGCTTTGCTTGTTTGAAAGAAGAGTCATCACCAAACACATCTGCTGGGAACGAGCCAGCTCAAAATATAGGAAAAACACCCTTTGCCTCCTATTTACGGAGATTATTTTTATCTGCAATGGGATATTTTTGCTTTTGTCTTTAACCACATCGAGGATACGTAGGACCTGGATGGGTAATACCTGAGCACAACCATCTCAGTGGGAGACACCATGAGTGAAGAGTCCTGACCTACCCACAGAGCGACCACCGAAAAATAAAGATATAATAAAATTAATAAAGGCAAGAATATGGAAGCAAGAGCCAGCACCTCAGGGGAGTGAGAGGTGCATCAGCCGGAGAACGGATGTCTGGGGTAGAGACAGTGGAGGTGGGATGAGGACACCAGCGTGGTGTGAAGGACTACCCAATATTGTATTCCTGGACCAGGAAGGAGAACAGAAAGCGGAGGGAGGGAAAGAGCGACTCAGATCAGTTATCCCAAGGGGAGAACACTCCCCATACATCCCCCCCAGCCATGCCGCTCCCCCCCCACATCCTCCAGCGCCTCTGGTATCAATCAACGAAACTGCCTTCAGCCTCCAGGAGGAGACTGCTACCCCAGCAGTGACCAGACCTGAGACTCCTCATCATCAAAGGATCTTTACGGAGGGCTGCAGGGCACTCACTTCCATGCCCTTTTTAATGCTCCTCTTGCCATCATCCTCTCAACCCCACCATGCAGTTTCTCTGCCAGAGTAGCTGTGAACCCCAGGCTGGCCCCATTCCCAAATCCTCAGTGCCAAGAGCAATCTGCCTCACTAAATCCTGCCCTTCCAACTTCCAAACATTAGGGCAGGTCTAGTGACTTTGAACACCATTACTACACCAGCACCCACTGCCCATCACTGGTGACCAAAACCTATGGTGCTACAGGAACCTACCACCACCACCGACCTGTGATGTCTTCTTCCTCAGCCTCCTGCTCCAGCTTCCAAATCTACCAAAATTAGGGTGGGTTTTTTTTGCTTTTCTTAAAGCCATCCTTTCACCAAGGAACTGCAAATCCACTGTATACAGCCCTGGTCTGGAGGAGATAAGAGATGCTGGATTCTCCACCCAGCATCACCGATCCCCATCTGCCCAAACTTAAGTAAGACCAAGCCGAAGCACTCCCCATGTACCCTGCCAATAACTCATTAAAGCCCTCTTCAAATAGACTCTTCTGCTAACTAAAATATGCAGGGGGGTTAGAAAAAAAGAAGAAAGTGAGCTTTGGAGGATTGCTGCAAAGTGCATTTATTTTCCTGTCTTGACCGGGTCTCTCCAGTTGGGAATTTTCAGCACTGCACTTCTCCGCGCAGAAGGGAGATGCCAGTAAATCAGAGCAAATTCAAAACAAATGCTCTTTCATGTGGAGGCATTCGGCTTTGTTTCAGAGCTTGGGTAGCTAACTGTATCCCTTCATGAGTCAACTCTCCTATCAGCTCCTCATTAAACTAAATGGCTACAATTACATTTGGGGAGGAAAAAAGAGCAGTTAATGATCGTAAAAGGTTCTATTTCCAGGCTGGGGGGGGGGAGGGGAATGGGAATGGACAGCCTTTGATAAGGAAGACAAAACAAAAAATCCAACCCAAATAAATAATAAAAATAAAGTAAGTTAAAAAATGCATTTTCAGGAGGAAACGTGCTTTATTTTGGGGAGGATGCTCTATTAAGGAGCTGGGGCTCCCCTTCCCATGGCCCTTCGGGAAGTACCAGGAACAAGCCGTGTGATTTCCTGCAGCCCAAGCCCCCACCTCCCACCTTCCCTTTGGGAGCAGAGCAGCCAGACGATGTTATCAATAGGCTGAACCCTACAGAAAGCCCCCTTTTAAAAGCGAGTACTTCCTTTGCTTATTTCATGTGGTGTCCTGTGGAACTGAACTCTCTCCTCCCCTCTGCAACAGGTGTATTTCAGGAGGAAAAAGAAAAAAAATCTAACATCCTTATTGTGTTGTTTTGCTTCTTGTCTTTTTTCTTTTTTACTGTCTCTTTTTTTTTTTCCTTCCCTAAAACTATAGGCTCCAATAGCAAAAAAATAAAGACAAACCCAACAGTCTTCTGCATTTAAAAAAAAAAAAAAGGCAGCGACAAGTTTCTCTGCTCCCTGTCCCCCTCCATTTGATTAATTCTCATTAGGGCCTTTGAACAAACAATATGCTCCCCTCTCAAATAACAAAGGGGATATATATTACACCCAAAGAAAAACAAACAAGGCTCACTTAAAGACATCCACACCAAACACAATTTCTGGAGAGAGGCAGGGGCAGATGCATGCACGTGTGTGGTCACTGCTGACCTATTTCTGAAATTCCAGTTTCAGGGCAATGAGTAAATCATAAATCATGGAGACATCCCTACAAAGGAAAGCACCTTCAGACATCAGCAAGTACATGCAGGTACATGGTTTCAGATGCTTTAATCCCGGTAGTGACAGAGCCCAGCCACAGAGCTGGCCAGTCTGGGTTGGGAGATGAGGCACTGGAGACGTCACACCTTGGAAAAGGTGTTGGGTTGGGAGATGACCTTTAAAGGTCCCTTCCAACCCAAACCAGTCTAGGATTCTATGAAAAGCCAAAGAGGGGTGGGGAAACCACCTTCTGAACCCTCATCCCATAATGGCACCTGGAGGCTGAAGGAGATGGCAAACAGGAAAACAAGAGAAATCATAGAACATCTCAAGCTGGAAGGGACCCATAAGGATCATCGAGTCCAACTCCCTCTGCAATGTCTTCTGCAAAAAACCTTTCCTCCCTGGCCACCACAAGCCTCACATGAGATATGGGATGCTGGTTACCCTGCTAGGAACAAAGCCCAAGCATGGCTCTGGTCCCAGAGACAAGAGTTGCCATCACCAAGTCAAGGAGAGCTTGATGCTTACTCCTTCTGCACAACCGCACCTGCTCTGATAATCCATGCATCCGAACAAAAGGGTGGCCAACATCACTTCACCTTCCCCAACACACCTCTTCCTGCCTCACTCCAAAAATTAACGGAGCGTAAGGCTGGAATTCAAAGGAAATATGGGCTTTTGGTAATGGAGAACCTTGCCTGGGATTTCAACACATCCTCTGCATGAGAGGTACACGGCTGCTACTGAAACAAAATCTAATTCCCCCTTGGAGCATGCCTTTCTTAATGACTCACATCCCCAAAACTCCCCAGCATCACTTCGCCTTCCGTCAGGACCCTCAGTCAACGCAACCCGCAGCCACAATCAAGGGCAACAACAGATGTCTTACCTGAAAGCCCCCCAGGGGCTAGACAATTAGTTCCCCCTGTTTCAGTGGAGGAAGGCACAGAGTCTGGACAATCTGCTGGAGTGGAGGAAAAGAAGGAAAAGAAAAAAAATCAGTATATAGGCAGTTCTTTGCAGGCTCCCAGCATTGCCGCGAGTAGAACACACATTCCAAAGGGTTTAGCAGGAAGCGATTACTAATTGTCTGCACAGAGACGGTAGTTCATCAAGCATCCACCCTAACCCGTTGCCTCAATCAAGGCTGTGTGCTGCGCTTCATCACCAGTCAACACTGATTATAGACTGGCAAAAAATTACAGACTGGCTGCCACCTCTCTGGCCAAGTCACCAGGTAATGAGATCAAGGTTGTCGTCATTCTGATGTGAGCTCCCAAAAATGCTTAAATTGTGCCTTTACACACCCAATTTAGTCAACACCTGTAACTCACTGAAATGGGAACTGAAAGGGAAATGTCTCATCACCACCCTTTTGCGGCAAACGGTCTATCTTTGAGCTCCCCTGCTCAATTTTTGTCACCACCAGCTGCTGGCAGATCTTACACCCCACTGTCGCCTCCTGGGACAGGTGCACAACTGGATCTACTCCTCCATGCACCACCGAAGGGCAAGGGCAGGGTAAGATCGGCTGCCCCTTTAGAGATTTCTCCTGATGCATGGAGGTGTTCAAGCTCAGAGTTTGGACTGTTCCATCCCAAGCCTGCTCCTGCAGATGACAACATCCAGGAGCCAACACCAATCCCCTGGTCCAACAGGCAAACTCCAGCTTTTCAGTCACTACCAGCAGGGAGATAAGCTCGAGGACACTCCATGCCTGAGAAGACCCATGAGGTTCACACAACCTTCTGGTCCTCAGCAGGTGCTCGGGGACTTTGAGTTTCATCAGATTTGGGCTCCCTAATGACATCATTTTGCTCATGGCTGTATCTCAAAGCAAGGGCCACCACCAGGAGAGCCAAGATAATTTTCTCCCTACTGATAAAGTAATTTTTCCAGATTTCATCCTTGAAATCCCACTGAAAAAGAAACTCCTGTCTGCATAACCTCATTTTATCAAAGTAGAAGTCCTAACAGGAATATACAGTTTAACAGGATATACTTAATCAAACCAAAAACAATAGGGGAGACAGGAAATGGACTTACTTGTGAAATACTGTATACAATACACTCTCTAAATGCCTTGTCATGCTTTCTATACTTTAAAGACAGATGCTTTTTCTTTTTTTAACCCTTTCTAATCCAGACAGAAGATTCCCCATGCCCTTTCCCCAAGATGGCTTCAACTGCTTGGGCTACAGATGCTTTCTGAACACAGGCTGGACCACCCTGCCCTGCGCTGGGCTCCATCTGCCCCCAGTTACAGCTACCTGCTGAGTCCCTGTGGGATAAAGGATGTAATTTTGTCCTTCCCATGTTGTCTTACTCTAGGGATCATATGTGACCAGGTCCTCTGTTAGCACACTGGACAGGATGGCAGGAGAGAATCTTATCCCGACTTAAAATGCATAGCCCTAGCAATGGGGTGATGCTGGCATTACAGCAGCGCTGCTCCAGTTTGACTTCGGATCCATCTGCCATTTGGCATTTCTGCACTGAGGCTGAAAACAAGGACAGATTCGGAGCCTCCCTAAACAGCTGGACCACTCCCTGATCCACACTACCCATCAAAGAAAAGCCCAAGTGTACTTTGTGACTTACAGCTGTCAGCTCCCTTCCCATGTCCCATCATCCAACAGCCATCTCCCTTCATCAATTAATTACCCTCTGAAGTCTCTTTAGAGGACACAGAGCTGATGCACCTCAGGTCTGGACCAAGCATGATGGTTGGGTGGGGGATAAGCCCAAAAGCAGGACCCTCCTGAGCTCTCTGCTCTACACATGGCTGGTTTCATCCTTGCACTCTTCTCATCACCCACAGATCTGCCAAGGGCTCTCAGGCTTGTTTTATTTACAGCACCAGAGAGGTTGTAGGACCAGAGGTAGGATCAAGCCAACTGCATGTGAATCTCCTCCCAAAACTGCCTTCCCACAATATAAAACCATCGCGGAGACATACAATTATTCCCAGTGGCCATCAGCCCAACCTTGCAAGGTGCCAAATAGCTCCTGGAAGCTGCCAAACCTCCAACTCCCCTGAAAGCCGGTGCCACAGGAGGGCATTTGGCTCTGCAGCAACATCTCAGTGGGTTTCCTGCACTCTCATACTCCAGCACCACCATGAGTAGCCACCCAGGAGCACGATGGACACAGCCGCTTGCAGCCCCTTGTCCCACTTAATGATGGGTCAAAATATCTGTTTGAATTATTTGGGGGCACCACTATCCACCTTGCTTCCAACACAGCTGCAAGTGGCTGCTCCTGCAGGGTTATCAAAGATGCTGAACTCCCACATGTCTCCAGGACCGCAGGGTGAGCCCAGCCCCACACAAGCCACTGTCACCCATCCCTGCAACTCTCCCAGGTAAGGAACAGGGAAGGTCCTCAAGTCCTCTCCCTGATGAACGAGCAAACCAGCCTGGACTTACAGCCTTCCCACAGGTAACCCAGCTGTCAAGGGCAGATCTTTCTGCTCTACAGCAAGCGCACAAATACCAGATCTATTCTACCAACACACAGCCTGACATGGCATTTCACTGCCTGCAGCAGAGCCCCAGCTCCCTGTCCATCCCCACTTTCCTCCAGCCAGCAACACAGCCTGTCTCAGTGCCCATCACCTCAAAAAAAAAAAAGTAATCCCTATTATAATGGTTTTAAACTGAAAAGAGGGTAGATTTAGACCAGACAGAAGGAAGCAATGTTTTATAATGAGGGTGGTGAAACATCTTGGCCCAGGTTGCCCAGAGAGGTTGTGGAGGCCCCATCCCTGGAAACATTCAAGGTCAGGTTGGACAGGGCTCTGAGCAACCTGATCTAGTTGAAGATGTCCCTGCTCATTGCAGGGGGATTGGACTAGATGACCTCTAAAGGTCCCTTCCAACCCAACCCATTCTATGAGTCTACGATCATGGGCACTGGTATTCCTGTCTGTCTGTCCATATGGAGCACTTAGAAGATGTAGCACTAAATACTTAAATATTTTTATTACCACTATTACGCTTGACAGAAAAGCATAAGTTTCCTGCTGGGTGCATGCTCCCAGCTCCACTGGCAGATGCAGTTGCCCAAGTCTAAATGAAGGCACCGTGCCCACCCAAGGTCCCAAGGGGAGAAGATGGCTCACATGTACCAGCCAGGTAAAAGACTTCACACCTTTCCATCATCACCTACTGTCCCTCTTCCATCCAGCCAGCCCATGGCAAGCAATCCTCAACATATGGCTGAAAAAATACTGCAGATGGCACCGATGCTGGGATGGGAAACCCTCAGTCACTCCACAGAGGAAACGCTGAGAAACCCTGAGCTTGCAAAACCCACCTGCAACAACAGACTTCCAGGCTCTGCTTGCGCCTGTCGCGGCCCCGTTAGTCAGAGTTCAACTGCCAAATGGATTTTTCTTTTAAAAAGGAAAAAAAAAGGAGGACTTTTTGGTGAGTAACCCAGTTGTTTCTGCGTTTCGATAGGCAGCGTTAATCACTTCCTATTGGCCGATAGGAATAACTTTTCCTTTCGAAATGGCACATTCATGTTCTGTGGCTTTTCTGTTTACACACATTTTGCTACCTTATGTCAACACTTGCTAATGAATAAATATATCACTCGGCTAACTGAAAGTGAGGTCCTGGCAGAGGCAGATTGGATGTTTAAACCCTGCCAATAGATTTATCCTAACATCTTTACAGGAAACTGAAGGCAAGCTTTAACCCTTCTCTCCTGCAGCTCCAAACCCCTTGGCATCCCACGCCAGGATCATCGTTGGGTAGAAACAAAGGCGATAAAGGCAAAAATATAAACTTTTGGGGGAGCATTCCCCAGCAGGGACACAGTTGAAACGATGCCAACCTCACCCAAACCCACAAAACTTTGCGACCCAGCAGACCCTCAGAGTCTATTATGGAATAACCCTTCAGCATCCCAGCACGTGCTCAGGACTTTGAGCCTACTCCTGATATCCGTCTTTCATTCATGAGCCTTTATCTCCTGTTTTTTCAAGCCAAGATTTCATGCTTTGCAACCCAATTGCTTGTTATACAGCTTTGCTTATTTCCACAAGCCATAAAAGTATTTATTAGTGTTTCTTAGAGGGGGAAAAACAACAGTCCAGCCTGCAAGGGAGTTAGTGGGCAGGATGGGACCCCACAACAGTTCCCCCATGTGTCCAAAGCAACCTCAAGTTTGGCGTTTCTTTAGTCCTGAGAAACTGAAGAGCAGCAATTTTACAGAAACTGCTCTTTTGGAGAAGAACAACAACAACAAAAAAGATTTTATATTGGCCTTCAGAAATACATCTATCTTTGCCATCCTGCACCGCTGTGCCCCTCCTGCCTGCTGTGACTGAGAGGCACGACCACAGAGCCTACCATGCTCCAGCCACCACTCCAGATCCACTAATCCTGGGGGAGCCAGGAGCTGCTCCTCCCCAAGCACCCCATTTCCGATTCTCCCCACCTCTCCTCCTTCTTCCAGCCCGATTTATCTCACACCCGGTGAGCTCGCTGCCAACCAAGAGTTTATGCAGACAACCACAAAAGAGCTGGTGCTAGCCTCAAATGGGCTTCTCCCCTGGCACCCTGACATTCAATTACAAAGCAACAGGCATGCAGAGCGGTGCTAAAAAATAAAAAAGAACTAAAACCAAGTAACTTTTCAACCTCCTTTCCTCATTTTTTCAAGCTGACAAGGTGGGATTAGGCTCCCTGAAAACACAGAAGGGTTTCTACCAACTCCATTTGCCAAGTCTCATTGGGACTCCCAAGCCGTCAAGGAGATGCTAGCCCGAGCTGAGCTAGATCCCAACCTAAATCCCTGCAAATTCACCCAGGAGTGCAGGAGCAAGCAGCACCCCTGCCATTTACAACCGGAGCCCACGGTTCTCTTGGCTTTCCAAGTGACTTGAGCAGCAAAGGCCTGTACTGCATTGCAATCCCTCCTGAAGTTTCCTGCCAGAGTTATAAAATCCTGCTTTGTGCAGGGGGTATCATCTTAGATAAATTATGTTAATTCTTCCAGGGGGTATCAGAAGGTACAGAAGCACACAAGCAGCCCAAAAGCAAAATGTGTCGTGGTGGTGTAACAAAGGCAGGGGACGTTCCCCCCCCGCGAAAGGGACTCTCTTCCCATTTTTTTATCTGCAGGCTGCATTGAAAAAGTCCACTTACCAGTTGGTTTGAGAAAATCCATTGGGTATCTGGAGTAGGGTGGAGGGGGAGACTCTGGAATTAGAAAAGTAGAGAGAAAATAAAGGCAGAGCCATGAGAAAGAAAAAAAATGAGAGAAAAAAGATAGGAACTTATGATAACAGTGGCATTCTTTTAGCAAAACTGTTTGTCTTAGCTCTGGGGGTTGGAGGCAGGGCAGCGAGGCGGTGATTGCCTTGATATTTAGCTGTCAGATAAACAAAAGGGGCCGTCTGGCGCCAGTCTCCCTGCTATCTGCCGCTCGGGCTGTCTGATCGGGGCCTCCTTGGCTCGGCGGAGCCGCGGCAGCGCCGGGGCCGGCTGGCCCCTAATCCCCCGGCACCGAGCGGGGACGGCGGGGAGGCAGCGCCGCCCCGGGTGCGGGGCTGGGGGTGGGTCGGGGGGCTCACCCCCCCACACGCCCCCCCAAATTGGAAAAAAAAAAAAAGAAACACGGCACTGCAAAGTTTTTTTGTTGTTGTTGCGGGGGGTGTTTTCCAATCTGAAAAAACATTAAGCTGAGTGGGCAGGGAGCCGAGCGGGGCTGCACCCCCCGCCCCCCCCCCCCCCGCCTCCCCCCCGCCTTACCTAGCTCGCAGAGCCGGCTGAGGTGGTGCGGGTTGCAGCAAACGAGCTCGGGGTGAGCCTTGCCGTAGGATTCACAGCAACATAACCGCTTCACTTCGGAGCAGTGCCGGAGGTCGGGCCAGCGGAACACCTTGCAGAGCAGCACCGGTAACGGGTACCAGTGCTGGCCCAGCCGGGAGTCGGCCTTGGCGGGCAGCAGCAGGCAGGGGGTCCGCGCCCCGCCGCGGGACTCCACGGCGTGCAGCAACCCTTCCAGCTGCCGCTCCTTCAAGCGCTTCAGCACGGCGTGGGTCAGCGCCTTCAGTTCCGCCTCCGCGCCCGCGGCCGCCCGGCCGCCGCGGCCCGCCTTGCCCGGGCAGCACCCGCGCCCCCCGCCGCAGACATGCGCCCGGGCCTCGGCCGCCTCGGCCGCCGCCGCCGCCGCCGCCGCCTCCTCCTCCTCCTCCTCCTCCTCCTCGCCGCCGGGCGCACGGCTCCGCCAAAGCCGCCGAACGAGCACCGAGCGTTTGGTCCTGAACATACGGGACGAGAGGAGGGGCCCCCGGCTACAAAACGGGCATGTCGTCCGCCGCGCATGAAGGGGCCGGGAGCCGAGACGCGGCGGCGGGCAGCGGCAGGCGGCGGGCGGCGGGGGGAAGGCGGCGGCGGGGCCGAGGCGGGCTGTGGCATGCGCCAGTCTCCGCGCTGGGACCACAAGTCCCGCCGCCTCCCGCGGGGGGCTGCGCCGGCCCGCGCCTCCGCCCGTTGCCAGCAACGACGACAACCAAAAACAATTAAAGAAAAAAGGGGGAGAGAAAAAAAAAAAAGGGGAGAGGGAAAAAAAAAGGGGAGAGGGAAAAAAAAAGGGGAGAGGGAAAAAAAAAGGGGAGAGGGGAAAAAAAGGGGAGAGGGAAAAAAAAGGGGGAGAGGGAAAAAAAAAGGGGAGAGGGAAAAAAAAAGGGGAGAGGGAAAAAAAAAGGGGAGAGGGAAAAAAAAGGGAGGGGGTTTGCTCTGGTTTTGCCCAAAAAAGAAAAGAAAAAGTAAAAAAGCCCGTCTACAACCCGCAGCGCATCGGGCGGGGGGAGGCGGGCTGAGGCTGCCGGCGCCGCGCCGCCCTGCGCGGCTGCGGAGTGCGGCTGGAGCCGCTGGGGATCCTCTGCCTCCCGGGGGCCGCAGCTCCCATCAACCCGCCGGTACTGGGGAGGGAGAAAGGGGGCGGGGGGGTGTGTGGAATGGAGGTTGGGGGGACGGAGAGACGGGATTGATGGGACGCAGGGCAGGATCGAGAGAAAAAAAGGCAAGCCAAAGTGATGTCTGTTAAAAAAGAACAATAAAAAATTTAAAAACCCAAAACACCAACCCTAAAATTTGGACGTCGGTTTAAGCATCTGTCACAAAAAAAAAAAAGAACAAGCGCATCCAGAGTGTTGTATCCCTTTTTAAAGCCCAGGTCGTCCTGATGCGGGGTTTGGGGGGTTTTGGGTTTTTTTTCCTCCTTCCCAAAGATTTTAATCCGCACATGCACACACGCACGCGCACACACACAATCTTGATCCGGCTGCTAGGAAAAGAAAGAAAAAGGAAAAACAAAAAGGCGAGTGGGGCTATGTCCCCCCCTTTCCCCGGGAGAGCCGGCACCCTCCTCCCGCACCCCGCTGCTTACATGGGTGCGGGGGCAGCTCGCCGGCCGCCCTCTCCGTCCTGCCGCCGCGTCTGTCTCGGTGGGGTTGGCTTTTTTTCCCTCCTCCTTCCTTCCTGCCTTCCTTCCCCTCCTCCTCCTCCTCTTAGGTTTTTTTTTCCCTTTCCCTCCTTTCGGTGCAATCACGCTCCTTCCCCGCACCGGCGCCTCCGACTTTCTCCTTGCAGCGGAGGGGAGCCCCGGGGAACGGAGCCCGATAGCAGTGCGGTGCCTGAGCCCTCGGCCGGCCGGCTGGCTCCCCCCCCGCGGCGGCGGCGGCGGCGGCTCGCAGTGCGCAGCCCCGGCCCCGGCTCCATCACGTGGGCGTCTAGACACCGTGTCGCTCCGGGGAAAAAAAAAATTATATTTATCTCAAACCGTCTTGCGTAAGCGGCGGCTCGGGTTGCTGGAAAGTTGTGGGTCTCCCGTTCTCCCCCCCGCCTCAACCCATCTCCACGCCGCGGGGATGCACCGGTAGCACCCAAGGGTGCTGCCCCTGCCACCCCGCAGAGCACTGCATGGGTGCAGAGCGGCCGGTGGGTCTCCCCAATCCCCCCCAGCACACCCCCTGAATCCTGGGTGTAGTGGAGCCGCTGTAGCTCCCTCTAAATATTGAAGTATTAAACCCAATCCAGCCATTAAAAAAATTAATTAAAAATATAGATGATTCAGGGCATCAAAAGAGGACAGGGCACAAAAAGCAATAATGCTAATACTTTGCACTTTTCCAGCACCTGTCGCCAAAGGAAGGGAAAGTATTTCATAGAGGGTAAGTATACTCCGATTTTTGCAAAATGAGAAGCAGAAATGATTAGCACATAGCGCTATGACTTCTCATTATGGGGACTGCTAGTGGTAATAATTTATGGCACCTGGGGTACTCCGTAGATCCCCCATTCGAATTCTGCCAGCAAGAACTTGCAGAGGATGGGGAAACTGAGCCACCAAGAGGCTGCAAAGCTTGTGCAGCCCTGCTGCAGCCTTGACAGGGAGCTGGGAAGTCCAGCTAGACCTGCCTAGTGCCAGGGTTTGCAGGGCAGAAGTCCTCAAAGGTCCCCATCCCGCACGTGCTCCCACATCCAAGCAGCTCCCTTTTCACGGAATAAGAGCAGGCAGATAAGTTGCTTAAGGTCACTCAATAAGTCAAAGTATCGCATTGGAAGTAGAAGCCAAGACTCCTAAATCATGGCTACTATAAGCAAATCCATTTCTAAAACAATTGCACCCAACTAAACCAGACGCTGGCCATAAAACACAGGAGGGACAAACCAAATGTGCCATGCAGGCGGGGTATTCCCGGGGTTGTCTGTCCTGGATGCCTGCCTTTGGTGCAGGCAGGAACGCAGGGGTAATTGCAGAATCTGGATCTAAATTAGTTAGGGACTAGATTTTGGGGCAGCCTTACTAAATGTTCCTGAGACTATACTCGCCCAGGCCCAAAAATCTGCTGAAAACCTTTGTGATAAATAGTATGAAAAAATTGATGAGGGGAAGAGCATTATTTGCTGGCATCTAAAAGAAAAATTTAAGGTTTGTTATGAAACTGGAGTCTGAGGAAAGGGATGGACTCCTCACTTCACCTCCAAATAATTAATAGGCACCAGTATAAGCTGCCCATTAAGTGGCCCATCAAGTTCTGTAGCTGCTGCAGCCAAGGCTGTTTCGGAGGTTGGGTGAGCAGCACGGTGCCCAAGGCGCAGCCCTCGGGCCGCGGGGTGATGGAGGAGGGTGCCAAAGCAGTTCTGCACCAGCATCTGGGTCTGCTGTGCTTGTGAGAAAATCCCATCACTTTTAAAATGGTGGCTTCTAAATCCCAAAAAATGGAAATGTTATAACAGTTTTAGTTTAACATCTTGTTCACCAGCCTCTGGAGTGACCTCGCATTCGCTGAGGCAGATTTCCTCGTTTCCTTAGAGAACCTCGATCCCTTTTCTACTTGATGCATACGGTAAAATGATGGGGGGGGAAGAGTTCCTTCTCATCCCTGTATCTGCTGGTGAAAGACACGCTGGAGATGCCCATTAATAAGTGCATTATATTTTTTAAATTTTAAAAACTTTCCAGGCTGTTATAAATTAGATTAATGTCTTCAGGGTTGTGTTTCTTTTCCCTTTGAGGTTCCTGTTGCCTCGCCGATGACTTGACAACTGCGATTACTTTATTGTCATGAACAGAGTGACAAAAAGCATAACGTGGTGTATGCTGTGAAGGGATGGAGAATGGGAACGGGGTCTGGAAGTTAATGATATATTTTTCTTTTGGCCCTGCCATAGGTACTGTAGGTGATCTTGGGCACATCCATTCCCCCTGAGTAGGGACCTGGGCTTTAAGCACCTCTGGTTGCCCATCCATACAGCTGGGCCAGCAGCGCTTGCCTTTGTGATCTCTGCAGGTGGAAATTACCCCAGGAGTGCTAAATATTAAATAACGGATAAAGAACTGCTTTCTAATTAACCTTGCAAACTTGTTTAAACAGATCGTACCTATGTGCCCATATTGAAAATACAGAAATCAGCATAATGAAGCTGGTAAAAATGCACATGGTACCTGGGTTGGGGAGATGCCTCTGAAGGGGGGGTGATACCCACAGCCTGTGCTGGCATGGGTGGCATTGCTTGCAGGCAGGTAAATGTCACCTGCCCAGAAACCTGTCCCAAAATGTACCAGGGTTGCTGCTAACCCATGACAAGGAATAATATCTGTTTGAATCATAGAATCATCGAATGGTTTGGGTTGGAAGGGACCATTCAAGGTCATCTAGTCCAACTCCCCCTGGAATGAGCAGGGACATCTTCAATGTGATCAGGTTGCTCAGAGCCCCATCCAACCCAACCTTGGATGTTTCCAGGGATGGGGCATCGACCACCTCTCTGGGTGACCTGGGCCAGGGTTTCACCACCCTCATGGTAAAAAAAAAGTCTTCCTTCTATCTAGTCTGAATCTCCCCTCTTTTAGTTTAAAACCATTACCCCTTGTCCTATCGCAACAGGCCCTGCTAAAAAGTCTGTCCCCATCTTTCTTTTAAACCCCTTTTAGGTATTGAAAATATTTGTATAATATATTGCATTTGCATCATCTATTTGTGGGATGTATCGCATCCCCCACGCGAAACACATTAGGTCCCACCGAGCTCGCACTCCCCATCCCTAGACCTCAGTTCTCATGGAGGTTTCTGGGGACCTTTCCTGAACCCAGCTGCCTTTGAAGAGCTAAAGCAGAGTTAATTTGCATTGCAATTCAGCCTTTGACAGGCAGTTGGAGCCAAGGCACTATTAACCTAATTGTTTTGCTAACAGCACCAGGGCGTGAGACTCACCAAAGGCACTTGCAACAAAGGGGATAAAACCAGACTTGGGGAAAAAAAAACACGTTTCCTGACATCATTAGCGGGTACAAACAGAGCTGATCCCTCTTCATACACTTTCGAGGCGAGAGTCAATAACAAACAGAATTTGCTCTTTTTGGGGTACGTCTCTCTTTTTTAACAGCAGTGAAAAGCCATTCAGGGGAGGTAGGAGAGAACAAGCCAGGCTGAAGGCAGGGCAGAGGCAGCGCAGGCAGGCTCCTGGCACTCTCCCATCCTTTTGTGCTCATTAGGAATAGCTAAGCTTGTGGCCCTCCTTCTATTTTTATGCATTATTTTCAGAGCAGAGCTCTCAAGCACTGTTCAAAGTCTGGGTTATGATGCCATTTTGGCTGTATCCGAGGACTCCTTCCACACCAGCAGCTCACATCACACACAGCAAATTCAAGCTACAAGATCTCAGGTCTGCAAAGAAAACTCTTCTCCAAGCAGCCTTGCTATGTGCTGTGCTGCACAGGGAGACATGGACCTCGTGCTCTCGCTCTTCTCACACAGCACTGCAAGCTAAAAATCATCATTTCAGTGCTGGTGCTCTTGGGTGCTATTGGCCACTCCAAGGGTGCATCTGTTGGAAACCGGTTCAGCACAAGTGGGGAGAAAAAAGGTGCTTATCAGGCGCGAGGTAAAACACACCTTTCTCAAGCCCTGTGAATTGGTCCATCCAAATCCCTCAGTAGGTACGGCAGGCACCGGTACTGGCTCGGGGGACTCATTCAGTCGTGGGAACAAAATTCATCAAAGCACTCACACATGCCTGACTTCACGTATGTGCTTTGCTAGCTGAAATTTTGTTAGCTTTCTGGTTCGACCACACAAATGTTGTATTGCTTAGGTTTTCTACCTAGAGAGGGGTTAAAACACAAGGCAGTCGCCTTACCTAGACTCCCTATAACATAAAGGAAATTATATATCTATATATATTAAATCAGTATAATCTCTCCCTAATTTGCTGGTTTGAACATAAGATGCTGGTATAACTATGTCCATCAAAGAGGAATATACACAGCGCAGGAGTCAGGCCAGACCCTGTGTGCTGTGAGGAATGGAAGAATGAACATGGGCCGGTGTCAGAAGGCAAGTGCTGTTGCAAAAAAGAGGATCTGGTGTCCCACAGCCGCGATGCAAGCTGAGGTAGGCAGGAGGAGTGGTGCCTGCCCTTCGTGTCATCTCTGGTGGTTCCTCACAGCCACACCGCTGTCCCCCAAATAACCCGTGACAGCAGCACCACGTCACCAGTGGGGCCAAGCGTCACCAGTGGGATTTATGAATAGGAGGTGAGAAGAAGAGGATTTAGGTCAGGCAGTCTGGGAGGGGATGACCCAGGAGCTGGGGATTACAGCACTGCAGAACATGACACCATTTGAGAGCCAGCAGCCAGACAGAGGAGACAACACATGGGTCTGTTGAAGGGGTGTCATGGTTCAGCCTCAGTTGGCAACTAAATACCACACAGCCGCTCGCTCACTCCCCCCACCCCTGTGGGATGGGGAAGAGAATCGGAAGAGCAAAAGAACTTGTGGGTTGAGATAAGCACAGTTTAATAATTACAATAAAATCATTATTATAATAATAATGATTATAATAATAATGACAATAATGTTAATATAATAAAATGGAAAAGGAAAAAAATGAAAACAAAACACAGAAACACAAACGATACAACCATTCACCACCCGCCGACCGACGCTGCCAGTCCCCAAGCCCTGATTGCTGTCTCCCTCCCCCGGCCAGGTCCTCCCAGTTAACATACCGGGCATGACATTACATAATATGGAATACCCCTTTGGTCAGTTTAAATCCACTCTCTTAGCTGTGCCCCCTCCCCTCCTGGCTTCTTGTGCCCCCGGCAGAGCATGGGAAGCTAGAAATGTCCTTGACTAGTACAAGTGCTACCCAGCAACAGCCAAAACATCAGTGTGTTATCTCAGCATTGTTTTCACGCTAATTTCAAAGCACAGCACTATGCCAGCTGCAGTGAAGAAAATTAACTCTATCCCAGCTAAAACCATGACAGTATCCACCCCTTATTCCATATCATTTACATCATCCTCAGGCCCCATAATATCCAATACAATTCCCATAATCCCTACCTGCCTTCTCATCCTTTAACAGAATACACAGATTTCATTCATCATTCCCCTAGCCTATGGACCACCCCTGTAAAATGCCTGTGAAATGTCCACTGAGTTCATTTAGTCCATGACTTTGGGTTCCATCTATTGCATGAGTCTTTCAGAGAGGTGCTGTGGGTGGTGTCGAATTGTTGCAGGCTGAAGTCAGTCCTCGTTCCATCACCGCTGCACTGTTAGTCCTTGTTCTATCACTGCTGCACTTTGCTTGGTTCAACTGAAAGTTGATTTTTTTATTATTATTAATTTGGGAGACTCCCACCATGATACCATTGATATGGCATATAGCAACCATAGTAGTGATGACATACAACATTATATAGCAAATAACAGCATATTATTCAGTTCATTGGCTGCTTTCACGCAAAATCAAATCCGCTTGAGGTACACACCGGACTCCTCCATCCTCCTGCATCACCCACCAAGTGCACCCAGGTCCTCGAGCAAATGCAATCCCACAAATGGGTTTGCCTTTGCCTGAGGCAGGAAGAACCCAGACTGTTTTGCCCAACATATTTTTTACGTGCACTACAGGGACTCTATCCCCTTCCACAGTACGTAAGGGTTCTGACTGGGCAGGGCCAGCTCGCCTGGCAGATTCCCTAGTGCTGACTAACCAGGTGGCCTTTGCTAAATGTGTATCCCAGTGTTTGAATGTTCCACCCCGCATTGCTCTCAGTGTCGTCTTTAATAGTCCATTGTATCTTTCGATTTTCCCAGAGGCTGGTGCATGATAGGGGATGTGATACACCCACTCAACGCCGTGCTCTTTGGCCCAGGTGTCTATGAGGCTATTTCGGAAATGAGTCCCATTGTCTGACTCAATTCTCTCTGGGGTGCCATGTCGCCACAGGACTTGTTTCTCAAGACCCAGGATAGTGTTCCGGGCAGTGGCGTGGGGGACAGGATATGTTCCCAGCCAGCTGGGGGTTGCTTCCACCATTGTAAGCACATGGCGCTTGCCTTGGCGGGTTTGTGGGAGTGTGATATAGTCAATTTGCCAGGCCTCCCCATATTTATATTTCAGCCATCGTCCCCCATACCACAGAGGCTTTACCCACTTCGCTTGCTTGATTGCAGCGCATGTTTCACATTTGTGGATAACCTGCGCAATAGTGTCCATGGTCAAGTCCACCCCTCGATCACGAGCCCACCTGTATGTTGCATCTCTCCCTTGATGGCCTGAGGTGTCATGGGCCCACCGAGCTAGAAATAGTTCACCCTTATGTTGCCAGTCCAGATCCACCTCAGCCACTTCAATCTTGGCAGCCTGATCTACCTGCTGGTTGTTCTGATTTACTTCAGTGGCCCGACTCCTGGGGACGTGAGCATCCACATGCCGTACCTTTACAACCAGGTTCTCTACCTGGGCAGCAATATCGTGCCACAGTGCAGCAGCCGAGATGGGTTTACCTCTGCATTGCCATTTGCTCTTCTTCCACTGCTGTGACCACTCCCACAGGTCATTTGCCACCATCCAGGAGTCAGTACAGAGATAGAGCACTGGCCACTTTTCCTGCTCCTCCTGCAATGTCTAGAGTCAGCTGGATGGCCTTTACCTCTGCAAACTGGCTCGATTCACCTTCTCCTTCAGCTGTTTCTGCTACTTGTCGTGTAGGACTCCATACAGCAGCCTTCCATCTCCGGTGCTTTCCCACAAGGCGACAGGACCCATCAGTGAACAGGGCATATTGCTTCTCATCTTCTGGCAGTGTGTTATACAGTGGGGCTTCTTCAGCATGTGTCACCTCCTCCTCTGGTGATATTCCAAAGTCTTTGCCTTCTGGCCAGTCCATAATCACTTCCAAGATTCCTGGGTGACTGGGGTTTCCTACTTGAGCCCGCTGGGTGATCAGTGCAACCCATTTACTCCACGTAGCATCAGTTGCATGGTGTGTGGAGGGGACTTGTTGTTTGGCTTCCTTCCCCTCTAATTCCAGACTACTGGCCCCATTATCCCAGCATCGGAGCAGCCAGGTGGCAATGTGCTCACCTGAACGACGCCCAAAATCTTTCCGTATATCCCGCAACTCACTCAAAGATAGGGATCAGGTAGTTTCCGTTTCTTGTACACATTCTTCCTCTTCTTGTGATGGCCCTGGTTCTTCATAATCTCTTTCTAAATGATTTGACTTTCTCTTCCAGGATTTCTTATTGAGTATAGGGGTGACTGATACTGGCACAGGTTGGTCCAATGATTTAGCTGCAACGCTTGTCACTAGGGTCGGAATAGCTGCAGTCTCTGTCGTGGGGGTTTGAGTGGCCACAGTGCTTGTTGCTTTCCTTGTCTTTGTCTTTTTAGATCCAGAGACCTTCTCTTCCCCTTGGGGGTACTGAATAGTGTTAAATAGGGCTCGATAGGCATGGGCCAGGCCCCAGCACATTGCAGTGATTTGTATCTCTCTGGAATTGCCAGGGTGACAACATACTTCCTCCAAATATTCTACTAATTTTTCAGGATTCTGCACTTGTTCAGGGGTGAAGTCCCACAACACTGGGGGTGCCCACCGTCTTAGGCATTTGCCCATACTATCCCACATACCCTGCCACGCATAGCTATCGAGCCTTGGGGCAGATCTCTGGATGATATTCTTAAATTGCTTATTAACCTTAGACAGAACTGACACCGTCTGCCAAAGCAATACCAGCAGATATATCTTAACTACCCAAGGATGTTCAAGATACTGAAAAGTTGTTGTAATGAAGGAGGAGACATTATATAAGATGGTAGCTAATGTGCCATTCTGTATTTCCTCCATAAAAAACCTCTCAGAGGAGGAGGTATAATTGCTAATTGTCTCCATGAGGTGGTAGCTGTAGTACAGTAACGGCTTCCATGCAAGACCTAAATAACCGATAACAGTCAAGGCCAGTGCTTTCATAACAAATCTCCTAGGCAAAACATCTCTAATCACTGCAGAGCACAGCAAACTACAAAAACCAACAGCAATTTTTACCGTGTACTTTACAATCAGCATGGTAGAGACTGGACAAACTAATATTGAGAACAGATGAATCAATGCTGTGACCAGCAACTGTTGTTATCTCAAACCCTTCAAGCCCCATGTTGGGCGCCAAAATGGACTGTCATGGTTCAGCCTCAGTTGGCAGCTAAACACCACGCAGCCGCTCGCTCACTCCCCCCCATCCCTGTGGGTTGGGAGAGAGAATCGGAAGAGCAAAAGAACTTGTGGGTTGAGATAAGCACAGTTTAATAATTACAGTAAAATCATCATAATAATAATGATTATAATAATAATGACAATAATGTTAATATAATAAAATGGAAAAGGAAAAAAACGAAAACAAAACACAGAAACACAAACGATACAACCACTCACCATCCGCTGACCGACGCTGCCCATCCCCAAGCCGCGATTGCTGCCTCCCTCCCCCAGCCAGCTCCTCCCAGTTAACATACTGGGTATGACGTTACATGATATGGAATATCCCTTTGGCCAGTTTGAATCCACTCTCTTAGCTGTGCCCCCTCCCCTCCCGGCTTCTTGTGCACCCGGCAGAGCATGGGAAGCTGGAAAAGTCCTTGACTAGTATAAGCGCTACCTAGCAACAGCAAAACATCTGTGTATTATCTCAACATTGTTTTCATGCTAAGTCCAAAGCACAGCACTATGCCAGCTGCAGTGAAGAAAATTAACTATATCCCAGCTAAAACCATGACAAGGGGAAATGTAAAAAGGAAGGGGCAGAGGCAGGTGGAATATTTGACTTTACAGATAAAGGAAAGCCTGGAAAGCCCTTTCACTATGTATTATGCTGAGGAAGAGATCAACTTCTTCCTCCAACAGTCCAACCCAGAGATCCCTATGCCTTTAGGATCTGTGTGTACTCTTGCAGAGTAGGATGCTAAATATTGATATAAAATATCCAGCTTCAATGCACCACCTTATGTGTAACCCTTCCTTCATTTGTATTGTACCTGTACTTCTGTGTTTCAGAATGCCCAAAATAATGCATGTTTTCAGGCTTGTTTTGGTGTGCAAGCTCTCAAGAAGGGATTTTCTAGATGGAAACAGGAAGCATAGCATCTTTGCTGGAACATTTTAAAGGTAAGCACATGTGAAAAATATAGCTGGTATTACCATTTCAGCAGTGTAAATCAAAATCCTCTTTATTTCAGTTAAGTACATTTGCCAGATGCATGAACTGCAATGTTTTATTTGTAGTTACCTATACCTATAGTTATCTATGGCAAGCTCTGGACCACATAATGGGGTGTATGTAAAGAGCTGGGGCTGGCATGGGAAATAAGGAATTGTAGGGTAACAGACACCCCTCTCCTGAAACCTCTGGAATCCAGAGTGGAGATAGAGACAGATACTTTCTGATTTCAACCAGTGGTCTTGATTTGCCTATAGACCTCAGTGTACATCCCATGTGCAGATCCACTGCCTCCTGGATGCTGAATATATGGTATATCCAACATTGCAACACCTATGCCCAGGGAAGCTGGGTGTCGTGGTTCAGCCTCAGCTGGCAACTGAACACCACGCAGCCGCTCGCTCACACCCCCCCCCACCCCTGTGGGATGGGGAAGAGAATCGGACGAGCAAAAGAACTTGTGGGTTGAGATAAGCACAGTTTAATAACTACAATAGAATGATGATGATAAATGATTATGATAATAATGACAGTAATGTTAATATAATAAAAGGGAAAAGGAAGGAAAGGGAAAACAGGGAAAAAACGCAGAAACACGAACGATACAACCGCTCACCACCCGCCGACCAACGCTGCCCGTCCCCGAGCCGCGATTGCTCCTTCCCTCCCCCGGCCAGCCCCTCCCAGGTAACATACTGGGCATGACGTTACATGATATGGAATATCCCTTTGGTCAGTTTGAATCCGCTCTCTTGGCTGTGCCCCCTCCCCTCCCAGCTTCTTGTGCACCCAGCAGAGCATGGGAGGCTAGACATGTCCTTGACTAGTACAAGCACTGCCCAGCAACAGCCTAAACATCTGTGTGTTATCTCAACAGGTTTTTTTTCCATGCTAATTTCAAAGCACAGCACTATACCAGCTGCAGTGAAGAAAATTAACTCTATCCCAGCTGAAACCATGACACTGGGGAAGGATGGGGTGTCTGTCACTTAACATTTGGACTGAAAAGCTGTTTTTATCAGGCTAATCCCTGACTTCTGGTGGGAGGTATTGAGCTTTATGGGGATTTATCAGATCCTGAAGTTGGGCTGCTCAGATGGCAGCCACAAGGCAGGGACGTGCCCTTCTTCAGCAGCAGCTGCCTACCCGGAAAGAGGTGACTGCCAGGGGCCACTGCAGGTCAATTTACTAGCAAGAGGAACCCACAATTCCTTCATTAAAATCAAACAAAACTACCAAAACCCCTTTTTGGTAGAAGGAAATAGTTGTAAAAGGTATGGGAGAGCAGCAGACAAAGCAAGAGGAAAATCACCAGCTTCTGTATTTCCTATTGCTAGCAGGTAGGGGTGTAATTTTGGAGTTCCTTCCTTTTTAATGGGATAGGTCATAACCTTAACATAATTTATGTGTGTCTCTGTATTTATTGCAGTGGCCTGACCAGATGCACTTCAGAGCTGATTTCTCTCCCTCAAACATTAGCCATGTCTTCACAAGCAGTGAGATACCAGCCTATGCTTTTCATGGTCTTTTCCAGGGACAATTCCCACTGATGCTAATGGGAATTTTGACCAGTTAGAGACTGGAATCAGCCTCCTGCAAAAAGCAAACTCCCATGTTTATGATGGGTTGGTTCAGGATCAGTATTCCTCATACTGACCTACACTTCGACATTAAAAAAAAATCAATGATCAGACATCTGCAATGCAAGCCCTTTATAAAGCAATGGCATTTTAAGTGTAGAGTACTGCAGTCACTGTGCAACAGTCTGCTTTAAAGGTCAAGTTTTAGATTTCTTGTCCTCAAATCCAATACAAATTATCATTTAAAATAAAATTCTTAGATGCTCCTTTATATTCAATCTCTGTAGGAGAATTCTATCTCTGGGTGACAACATTTTGGGCTCTGTATGATATGCTTAAGAAGGAACTGAGAAGATGCATGCAAGTAATTTAAAGATGCTCCAAAAATCAGGACAATTGCAGACAAGTAATCGCTTATCTAGAAATCTACTATGACTCAGTCACAAAGTACCTGCACAGGGGGAAAAAAATGTTTTTTATCATTGTTTCTTGAGTCTCTCAAAGATACAGGATGAGCCAAAAACTAGATGCTCTGCTAGGAGAATGAGTGAGAAGCAAAGCATCGTTTTTCACCTGTAATGATCCAGGTAGAGTAATTAACCACTAGTTGTTGTGGATGTTCTGTCAATAGTTTTGAAGTGAGGTTTTGGTGGTATTCAGAAGATGAGCTCCAGCTGGTTTAAACCTGTATGGATGCAGGGAGTATTTCTGGTCTGAGTTACTCAGGTGGGTAGTCTAGACAGTAGGGATAGCCCTTTGTACCTGATAATTTATGAATTAGTAGAGCTAGTATTAAAACAGATAATTGAAAAGTCCTCATTTGTTTAAATGTAGGGTTGGGATTTTTAATAGCTTTTCACAAATATTAAACCCAACAGAAATGCTTTCATGACAGTCTTTCACATGGCTCAGTTCCAGGGAAAACAGCCTGCTCAGAATTGAATTTTTTCTCTAAAATATCCAAGTGGCTTAAGAACCAGAGAGTGGCACTGAAATGAAATTGGGACCCCATCTGATAGTCACAACCTCCAGGATGAGAAATTTCCTTTGAATCCGAAATAAGGGCGTTTCAGGTAAACAAGAAATATAGGATCAGACTACCCTGCTTTCACAATCCAAATTGTATAAACTGAAGAAAGAAGTACTAATAGTATACTGTAATTTAAAGATTGGATTTTCAAAAGCACATTACCCAAACCTGCACATTCATTTCATCTGAAGGGAAGAAGGCATGCCATCCAATAGCAATGATTAATCCGAAGGAGGCCCAGACTTGTTCTCCTCATGTAAGAGGAAAAATTACATATTCGGTGAGAAGGTAAAAGCAGCCATACTCACTGAAATACCTGTGGGCTGCTGGATGGGTCTTCTAGGGACTGTGGAATGTGCCCCACCATTTCCCAAATATTTGTTTTTTCAAAGATATCAAAGTAACTTTGGATCTGAAATAGCCAAAGGATATTAGAGACACCTCCACCCCCCACCCCCCCACCCCCCATTTCATGATTTTGGGGGGTGGGGTGTGTTGCTGGCATAATTTAATGACACAACATTGAACCACCCAACACCACCTATGGAATGGGGGGGGGGAAATCAATTTGAAGCAAAGAGGGTAAATGCACTGTAATGAATCCTATGCTAACTGTACCTTCAAATTCAAAGGCACTGCTTTGAGATTAAAGTGTATCAACTACAATAAGCAAAATTAAGTGTTTGATTTTTTCATTTGATAGCCCTAGTGATAGTATCTGACCACCCCCAAATCATAGAGAGACAGAAGAGCACATCACAAAGAATTAAAGGACAAGTTTATAGCCATTGTTTAAAAAATGTAATTAGCACTGTGTTTAAAGCAAAAGTGAGACAATTACCACCTCCTCAAGGCCTTAAGAAATCCATCTGCAGACCTCCTGCCAGACTGAGTGATATCACTGGCACCATAAACAGAGGTTTGCAAGGACCATCCCATTTACAGCCCCAACAGCTATTGTCCTTATGTGCTAAGTATTATTATTACTATTACTCTCTGTTTATGGTGATGTGCTAGGAAGTCTGAGGCTCAGGTTTCTCAAGACCATACTGACTCCTACAAGGAGTAGCCTCACCTCTAAAGGGCATCAGTGGGAGTTAGGGCTCTCAGGGCTTCCCCACCAGCACTTGACCCCTTGCAAGGTCCTGCTTAGGGAGGGAATTTTGTTAGATTGCAGCATTCATTCCAATATGTACTTAATTGATAGGACCAGTTACATCAGCCTGATGACAGACTTCAATATATATGGCAAGCAGATACGCAGCTGGCCATTTATGCTTGCAAACTCCAGCTTTTTATGTTCTGCTCCAATAACTGAATCCATAAATTCAATGCAAAATTTGAATGGAGAAAAAAGGGACAGCAAGATCTCAGTTTCTCAGTTCCAGTTAGAAACATCATGACACACTGTCATAGAATCATAGAATTGTTAAGGTTGGAAAAGACCCTTAAGATCATCGAGTCCAACCGCTAACCTATCACTGCCAAGTCCACCACTAAACCATATCTTCAAGCACCACATCTACCCTACTTTTAAATACCCCCAGGGATGGAGACTCAACCACCACCCTGGGCAGCCTGTTCCAATGCCTGACAACCCTTTCGGTGAATAAGTTTTTCTTAATGTCCAACCTAAACTTCCCCTGGCACAGCTTGAGGCCATATCCTCTCGTCCTATCGCTTGTTACTAGGGAGAAGAGGCCGACCCCACCTTGCTACAACCTCCTTTCAGGTAGTTGTAGAGAGCGATAAGGTCTCCCCTCAGCCTCCTCTTCTCCAGACTAAACAACCCCAGCTCCCTCAGCCACTTCTCATAAGACTTGTTCTCTAGAACCTTCACAAACTTCGTTGCCCTTCTTTGGACACGCTCCAGCACCTCAATGTCCTTCTTGTACTGAGGGGCCCAAAACTGCACACAGTACTCAAGGTGCGGCCTCACCAGTGCTGAGTACAGGGGCACTATCACATCCCTGCTCCTGCTGGCCACACTATTCCTGATACATGCCAGGATGCCATTTGCCTTCTTGGCCGCCTGAGCACACTGCTGGCTCATGTTCAGCTGACTGTCAACCAACACCCCCAGGTCCTTTTCCTCCAGGCAGCTCTCCAGCCACTCCTCCCCGAGCCTGTAGCGTTGCATGGGGTTGTTGTGACCCAAGTGCAGGACCCAGCACTTGACCTTGTTGAATCTCATACCGTTGGCTCCGGCTCAACGATCCAGCCTGTCCAGGTCCCTCTGTAGGGCCTTCCTGCCCTCCAGCGGAACGACACTTCCACCCAGCTTGGTGTCATCTGCAAAC
Source organism: Phalacrocorax carbo (assembly GCF_963921805.1). Taxonomy (NCBI): domain Eukaryota; kingdom Metazoa; phylum Chordata; class Aves; order Suliformes; family Phalacrocoracidae; genus Phalacrocorax; species Phalacrocorax carbo. The sequence continues at coordinate 3,705,802 of NC_087548.1, read as the reverse complement.
TTACTGAGGGTGCACTCAATCCCCTCATCCAGATCATCAATGAAGACATTGAACAGGACCAGTCCCAACACTGAACCCTGGGGAACACCACTCGTGACAGGCCGCCAACTGGATTTGACTCCATTCACTACCACTCTCTGGGCTCGGCCGTCCAGCCAGTTTTTAACCCGGCGCAGAGTGCACTTGTCCAAGCCATGAGCAGCCAGCTTCTCCAGAAGAATGCTGTGGGAGACAGTGTCAAAGGCCTTACTAAAGTCCAAGTAGACAACATCCACAGCCTTCCCCTCATTCACTAAGTGTGTCACCTTATCATAGAAGGAGATCAGGTTAGTGAGGCAGGACCTCCCTTTCATAAACCCATGCTGGCTGAGTCGAGCCCCTGGGTGTCCTGCATGTGCTGTGTAATGGCATTCAAGATTATCTGCTCCATGACCTTTCCCGGCACCGAGGTCAGGCTGACAGGCCTGTAGTGCCCCGCATCCTCCTTCCGACCCTTCTTGTAGAGGGGCATCACATTCGCTATTTTCCAGTCATCTGGGACCTCCCCGGTTGACCAGGACTGCTGATAAATGATGGAGAGTGGCTTGGCGAGCTCCTCTGCCAGCTCCCTCAGTATCCTCGGGTGGATCCCATCCGGCCCCATGGACTTGTGAACATCCAGGTGAAGAAGCAGGTCAGTGACTGCCACCTCTTCAACAACTGGGACTTCATTCTGCATACTATCTCCATCTCCCAGCACAGGGGCCTGACAACCCTGAGGATGACCAGTCTGACTATTAAAGACAGGCAAAGAAAGCATTAAGTACCTCAGCCTTCTCCTCATCTTTCGTGGCAAGGTTACCTTCTGCATCCAACAAAGGAGGGAGATTCTCCCTGGCCCTCCTTTTGTCACTGATGTATTTATAAAAACATTTTTTGTTATCTTTAACAGTGGCGGCCAGTTTAAGTTCCAGCTGGACCTTCGCCTTCCTAATCTTTTCCCTGCATAACCTCACAACATCCTTGTAGTCCTCCTGAGTCACCTGCCCCTTCTTCCAAAGGCAGTAAGCTCTCCTTTTTTTCTTGAGTTCCAGCCAAAGCTCACTATTCAGCCAAGCTGGTCTTCTCCCCTGCCTGCTCGACTTATGGCACATGGGGACGGCCTGCTCCTGCGCCTTTGAGACTTCCTTCTTCAATAACATCCAGCCTTCCTGGACTCCTTTGCCCTTCAGGACTGCCTCCCAAGGGACTCTGTTAACCAGTCGCCTTAACAATCCAATGTCTGCCCTTCTGAAGTGCAGGGTAGTGGTTTTGCTGACCCTCTTCCTTACTTCTTCAAGAATCGAAAACTATCATGTCATGGTTGCTGAGCCCAAGACAACCTCCAGCCACCACATCACCCACCAGGCCTTCTCTGTTCATAAACAGCAGGTCCAGTGGGGCACCTCCCCTGGCTGGCTCGCTTACCAGCTGCGTCAGGAAGTTATCTCCCACAGTCTCCAGGAACCTCCGAGACTGCTTTCTCTCTGCTGTGATGTATTTCCAGCAGATATCTGGTAAGTTGAAGTCTCCCACGAGAACAAGGGCTAGAGATTGTGAGACTTCAGCCAACTGCTCATAGAGTACTTCATCTGTCTCCTCATTCTGGTTGGGTGGTCTATAACAGACTCCCACCAGGATGTCTGCCTTATTGGCCTTCCCCCGATCCTTACCCATTAGCACTCAACCTTATCATTACCGTTGTTGAGTTCTAGACAGTCAAAACACTCTCTAACGTACAAGGCTACCCCTCCACCTCTCCTTCCTTGCCTGTCCCTTCTAAAGAGCTTGTAGCCATCCATTGCAGTGCTCCAGTTGTGCGAGTCATCCCACCATGTTTCCGTGATGGTGACCACATCATAGTTTCCCTGGCGCACGATGGCTTCCAGCTCCTCCTGTTTATTGCCTGTGCTGCGTGCATTGGTATAAATGCACTTCAATTTATCTATTGCTCTCTTCTCCAACACAGGCATGCCACCCCCAGGCTCATCCCTAGCAAGCCTGGTTTTATCCCCTTCCCTCTTTGTATCTAGTTTAAAGCCCTCTCAACGAGGCCTGCTAACAGGTACAGCCTGAACCAGCTGCCTGTCCAGGGGTCCTCTGTTGCACGGAGCCTCCATGCATGTGGGGTGTGTCATTGCTCACTGGTGGGGCCCTGCTGATGCTGGTGGGACTGGTGGATGCCTCTGTGCTGCTGGGGTGAAATGGTCATGGCATCTCATAGGAAATAATGACAGCCCTGCTGTGGGGGAGCAGGCAAATGGAAAGACGAAAGCATTTCAGTTTGAAATTATATCCTTCTCTATTAAAAAGCATAGGTTTTCTAGAGATATTTATAAAAATTTTAATACATGAAAATATCTATAGAGATTTTTATGTATTATACAGAATTTCTGGTTTAATCCCTGTCCCATGAGACCCTTTTTTAACAGGGCCAAACCCCTGCCTTGGTTTACCAGGCTGTAACGTTTCTTACTAACAGGTTCCTCACTGAATTATTACTCCAAGGCTGATTAACTACTTGCAGGCCAGAGATGCACAGTTACTCCTCCAAGACTCTCAAGAGGCAGGTACTACAAGGCATAACATTTTTATTTACAGTTAACATGTATACAGCATGCTTTTATCTGAAAACTAAAATGAGAAATACCCAAGAGGGAGGAAATCATATAACAAAGCTAATTTCTCTCTCCCTCCTCCCAAACAAAGAGAAGAAAGCCTGTCATTAGATGACATGGTTTTAAAGGAATGTTGTAACATACAGAAATCCCATGCCATTATATGCACCCCTGAGGGCTTTGCACCCCAAACACTTGCATTCAGGGAGGTTTGCAGCAGCATGGGGAGATGGTGCTGCTGCCCAGCTGGGAACAGCTATTCCATAGTCAAATGGTTTGGGTTGGAAGGGACCTTTCAAGGTCATTAATCAAACCCCGCCTACAATGAACAGGGACATCTTCAACTAGATCAGGTTGCTCAGAGCCCCATCCAACCTGACCTTGAATGTCTCCTCCAGGGATGGGGCATCAACTGCCTCTCTGGGCGACCTGGGCCAGTGTTTCACCACCCTCAAGGTAAAAAAAAAAGTCTTCCTTCTATCTAGTCTGAATCTCCCCTCTTTTAGTTTAAAACCACTACCCCTTGTCCTATTGCACCAGGCCCTGCTAAAAAGTCTGTCCCCATCTTTCTTAGAATCTGCCTTTAAGTACCAAAAGGCCACAATAAGGTCTGCCTGGAGCCTTCTCTTCTCCAGGCTGAACAACCCCAACTGTCCTCAGAGCAGAGGTGTTCCACCCCTCTGATCATTTTTTGATCCCTCCTCTGGACCCACTCCAACAGGTCCATGTCTGTCCTGTGCTGAAGACCCCGGAGCTAGATGCAGCACTGGGGTCTGCTCTGGGGTCCTTACCAGAGCAGAGGGGCAGGATCACCTCCCTCAACCCGCTGGCCAGTTTGGGCTGTACCTAGCCCCTGTGCCTGGCCACAGCTGCAGGCAGTCAGAAAGCAGCCATTTTCCTAAGAAAGCAATGGCATGGCCCCATTTGATAGAAAGCAAACAATGATATGGCATTTTGCCATGTAATCCTGCTGAGCTCAGAGCCACTGAGTGCTGGAGAAGGAGGGACGTCCTCTTGCAAAAGCCTGTGTCCGATTGCTGTCTCCCTCTTAGTGGCTGTGAGTCCCAGGAATCCTGATTCCTAATCTCCCTGCCAGCTTATTTTCATGCAATGGTAGCAATATTGCAAAAGGTCTGCATTTTTCTTCCTTTCTGGTTCAAGAAGTAGGAATAAAGGAGACCATGAGTGTGTGGAGGTTGAAGGGATCAGGCTGCAGAGGGAAGGGGAAGAAGACTAAATGGTAGAAATACAAAAATAGTGCTCAAACCCCAGATGTTCTAAGTGCATCTGTTCACTTGCTCATGGCAGGGACCTGTTCCCTTCTTTCTCCAGATTTAGGTGCCCTGGTTTCCAGCCCAGCAGCAGTTCTCTGTGCCCCACTCTTTCTTGCATGTGTGCCTGTTCCCTCTATACCACTGTCTCCATTATTTGTCTGGGAAATAAATCTTTCAGTTGAATTCAGCTGGCCGAGTGAGCCATCATGGTGTTATGCTAGCAGGCGTCAATGGGAATCACCAGCCACTTGTCTGATCCATGGACAATTACGAGGCATTTGAAACCCTTTTAGCTTCCCCATCCTAATTTGTTTTCCTCTTCCCACAGTTCATTGAGTTTTGCTTGCTGAGAGCTGAACTTCCCAAACCAATCCATCCTTAATATTTAAATTACTGCATTACAAACAGCTCCATGTGGCACTTGAGAAACACCCACCTCTTAACCCACAGCCCAGCCTGATATTGCAGGAGCAGAGATGAGGCTAAATACTGTGTCCCAGTGACACAGAGGGAGGATTGAAGTGGGCAGAGCAAAATAACTCACATCAGCCAGTGCTTTGTGCTCAGTGCTACAGGGTCATTAAAAAACACACACACACATGCACATGTGTAGAAGGATCATACAGCTGCATTATAACCCTCCATTGTATTGCACAAACTCATAATGTATTATATGAAATAGTCCCCCAATAGCCTCCTTAGGAAATAGTGTTACATACTAGACTACAAACATTCCATGAAAACGTCATTTTTCATGAATGAAGCTTCAGAAATAGAAAAGTACTTTCCATCTTGAGTACAGGGCATCAAAAAAAAAATACACATGACTATAAAAGCCAAAATAAATTTTTTCCTAGGTACTTGATAACAGCATAGGGTCACATTTGCACTTATGTAAGTGAGGTATCCCTTCTTTATAATTCCCTAACATCTCTTCTTGAGCCAGCATTTGTAAAATGCTATTTCTATATTTACTTAAGCAGCTATTTAAAGAGGAGTCCTTCATAATTACTCACCACACAGATAGATGACACTGTTTGGCTGTGTTTATTTAGTTTCTATTAGTGATTGGCAAAATGTCTACTGTGGCTTCAAAGCAGATATAGATGAATGACCCACTGATCATAAAATAAAGTATGATGATCTTTTTCTTAGCCTCATGGGAAATGGCACATAAAGGAGACACATATCACTATCTCCTCCTGTCACTTTGTGATATAATATTAAATCTAATCATTCTGGTAGGGGTGACTCAAGAGATGTCTCTAAAGCAACAGCAGTCTATGGCATAGAGTAATGAACAGAATTCAAGGAAAGCTGTTAGCTTCAAAACATGAGTTCATTTGTCACTGCAGGTGAGACATCTATCTCCAAGTCCCCTATCAGCTACAATAAACAAAATACTAGCTATCAGAATATTAATCTCTAATTGATGGTTTGCTTTTATCTGCTGGTACATGGTTCATTCTCTGAGAGCCCTAGTGCAGGCTAGCCTTTGCTCATGCAGAGCTTGTTTATGGAGTGATATAGATGGCACAGAGAGAAAAGCATCCAGACCATGGTCAAAGGACATATGAAAACATACTGGTTATTACCATATCTTTCATTGCCCTCAGCAGCTCTGCTCATGAAGTACTTACACAGTACCTCTTCCCCTAGTTCCTCTCCCTGCCTCATCCCCTTTTTCTGTCTTGGTCATTGGTGCAAACACCAATCAGGTGTGGCTCCAGGTGAATAGTTTTGAATTCATGCCTTTTCAGCAGGTTTAGCCCTCCAGGTGAGGCTAGGTAGGGCAGGAACTGGTCCTGTCTATGCTCAGATGAGTTAGCACCAGAATTGTATCACTGAGACCAGATACCCCTTGCTCAGGAAATGCATCTCATATTGACTTTAAAACTCTTCCTCGTGTAGCTTAAACTGATCTCCCAAATGACATGAGCTAGAAGAGCAGGAGGACCTTATCGGTGTTGATGATCAAAGTTTACACTACTGGGAGGATATTTTTGTTGATGTGTTAGCCCTGCCAGAAAGCCCCCAAGTCTTATCAATGGGCCACTTTCTTGTTTTTAATTTCCTTGGTGAGGATGATAACACTGACAGATAACAAAAAACACCATTTATGGTTTTCTTGTGACTTTTCAAAATATCATGGGTGAGAGGAAAATAACACAGAGGCAGAGGATTGAGGTAGTTCTCGTGCCGTAGCCTCATGCCCTGTGGAACACCAGACAAACCTAGTACGCACAGTCAAAGCAAGAGCGCAATGGATTATTTCAAATGAGATGCCAAAACAACCTAAAGTACTTTTAATATGCCTGGAAACAAAGCTTGTTCCCATGGGATTTAGAGCATTCTCCATTACTACTGATATCAGGGAGAGCTTGAAAGTATGTACAACTTTTCTTGGGGGGACAACGCCTTTAAAGATAGAGCTGTCCCTGCCTGGAAAGTTGGGTTTGGTCTGTGTTACACCACGAGGAGCGCATGGTAGCGTGGACCGCATTTTCCTGATGTTGACCTTACTGGCAGATGGGCAACCATGGGTCAACCATAAATGAAGCTAGCAACAAAGGTGGTAGATCCTAGGAAGAAGGAGGGGAGAGACATGTCTACAGCCCAATTCTAGTCCCAATGCTCACTGCATGTGTAGGACTTGGACTTGTAGACTTTAATAAGCAGTAACCCATCAAAAATCTTTTCAGGTAACTGCCTGGTCATATGTGATTGTAGGATATGCACAACGAATGAACCTTTTCTGAACTCTCTTACACTGGCACGCTGTGGGTGAGCTTGTCTCCTCTTTGGGACAAAGTGACCACAGGAGTTTCTTGGCTCCAGACTCCCAGTCTAGACTGTAGGATTTGTTTCTTTTAAATTGGGAAATAGGCTTCTGTATCATGCTGGCACCTTTGTTAATTTTACCCCAGATCTGTGGTTTCATTCCTCTGAAGTGTTGTATGCTATTTCCAGATTTTTAAATATATTTATATATTTATATATAGATTACTACTGCTGATCAGAATATCTGCTATTCTTTCACTGTACTCATTAACACAACACCTTGTAGACCTGGCTTTGCTGAAGGCAATTCATCTCCAGTTTGAACTCATTGACTTTAAACAGTTAGATGTCGGATGAATTTGGTCATCTATCCTTGCCTTTTGATGATGCTGCTGTCTGAAGGTTATCAGTTACAGAGATTTCATAATCCTTTTGGATCTCTCTCATATCTTCAAAAGGCAGGAAATAGGGTTTTTTTTGCTTATTCAAGAGCCACTCATCTGCAGGTAAAGAATTTAACAGCTTGTGGGAGTGCTACTTACTGCCAGCAATAATGTGACTGATCTTCCTTGGCACTGAAAAAATGCTTCTTAGAAGTCACATTGTGAAAGGCAAAAATTAAGATATTTTCTTTCACGTGTCCACTAGAAACACTTAATACAGGAAAACAAATACCTAGAATTGAAAAGGGGCCTGTCTGCACTGATTTCTGTGGCAGAATTTAATTGTTCAGGGTTTTTTGTTTTAAGATGTGGAATAGAAAAGGAACAGCTTGCTCGAGGACTTTCAAATTTAGATGTTTGTGGTAGAAAAAACCTGTTTAAAGTTAACTTTGGGTTTTTTTTAAGGACAGAAGGATTTAAGAGCAAAACCCAAATTGCATAGACTGCTGTATGACATACATATCCAGATGGTTAGGCTGGCTTATCTTTATTCTGGGATTTGTATGTACTGAGTCCCAGTACATGATTTTGGCATGTATCTTGCTATTTTCACATTCAGATTTACCTGATGAACACTCCTTGTGTAAGCACTGACAGCTATTTCTCTCATGCTTCAGGAGCTGTACTGTTTTATCTCAAGGGCATGGTGCTACCTCATACGCAGTATTCCCATCCCAGGCATGCAAAAATAGGCAGAAGCACAGGGTCAAAAGTAGTTTAAGAGAACTGAGAGCTGCATTTGATCTTATATGCCTAAAATAATAGGTTGCTGTTGATAGGATTGGTCCAAAAGAATGAACATAGCAGCATATCTAGCTCTACCTTGCCCAAGATGGTTGTGTCTTTAGGCATCAACAGCAAAGCGTTTATTGGGGCACTTCAATGATGTTTCCAAGGTGTTTTAAATCATCTTGCTTGAACCTAGAATTACATTAATGGCTAAATTCAGTCTATCCTGGAAAAAAAATTAAAATAACAAGAACAGCATTATGAAGGGTAACTTTAGTAACATTATTATTTCACATGCACTTGAAAAATATTCAGATGAAACCATAGCCATAGTCATCACTGAGCAGAAGCATTACACAAGAACTTGAATAAGTTTCTCATCTGGCTTTCAGTCTCCCATTGTAGAAAGTCTTGGATTCTGGAGTTGATGACTACTCAATGTCCTGTCTTCCTACACAACAGAAAAACAAATAAATGCCTCCTGTAGGTCAGAAACCTTTTTATGGCTAAGGGTGTCTATTTGCCAGCCATAGGTTGTGGACTTTCTCTCAAGAGGAGATACATGGAGGTAGAATACTGGGATGGGGGCTTTTATCCCAGGGCTGGCTTATGCAGAGCTTCCCAGCACACTTTCTGTGAAGGAAAAGGGCTCCTGAAGCCCCGTTTGCTGCAGGTAATCCTCTCCTGGAGCTGTGCGACATATTAGCTGACTTCATGAAATTCTTTCCAAGCCTCATTTTTCATTTAGTTTACTAAGAGGAAATGAGACTCCTATTATTTTGGTCTGATGCTCTCATCGGCATGAAAATTACGATGTGAAAATGTTTGCTCATGATTTTCTTCTAATTAAAACCAATAAAAAAAGAAATTAGATTTTTTTTCTTTTTGGGACACACAGTCTGGATTTGCTTCCACTTGCTGATGTGTCCCAATGACTGTCAATAGTTTTGGACGTGATGCCAGAAGAGAGCCTGTAACAGGCAAATTGCAGCAACAGACTTACTGGCACAGCTTTTTCTAACAGTTATCTACCACCGGTTGGTTTATACATTGAAGCTTGGGGATTATCTGTGCATATAAATGTTTATTTTAGCAAGTATAGCTAGGTGATATTTTTAGTAGCAATAGTAGTTAGTAGTAGTTTCATGTGAAAGTCTAGTTCATCAGCCTTTGCTGCCATGTATCTTATCTAGGAAATGTAAGTGTCTGTCAGGGAATATTGTGTACAATGCTGCCTTCCTTGCAAAGCACTTAATCTACACACAATTTATTTATTTTAGCAAATAGTGGAAGCAAATAACCTCTGCGTGCCTCACTTCAAATAACTGCATTAATGCTGTGCGATACAGTATCACTCTGTTTAGGATGCTTTTTATCCTTCAAAACAAAACAAAACACAAAAGCAAAAATCCACATCCCCAGGCAATGCAATAACTGAGGCTATCTGGCCTGGCTTATCCAAGTACAAGGCATGGTGGAGGGCAGTAGAAAAGCTCTTCAGCAAGCAAAAAAAAAAAAGCCAAAGTGCTTACTAAAACATCTTCCGAGCTACTACCACTGTTTGTTTTATACAGTGAAGCTGGAGAGAGGTTCCCCACTTAAATGTCTATTTTTGTTGGTATAACTAGCTGATATTTTACTAGCAATAGTGCTTAGTAATGGTTTCCTTTAAAAAATTGTTTTAAGCTGTGCAGATCTTGGCTTTGTGTGCATACAATGCCTCGGACTGGTAGTAGTAAGGCAGTGCTGCTAATTAATTCTTGGCTGCAGAGGTTCTGATAAGAGTAAACAAAGAGTGCAATTAGCTCGGGAGAAGACAGGAATTCACAGGCAAACCCACATCCTTCCATGATATCATTGGGAATCCACCCATACTCCACCCATACGGTCACTGAGGGCAAGAGAGCTGATTTTTGGGAGGGTGAGTTGTAGATCCTAGCAACTCAGTGTAATTTACAGCCTGTAAGGATTTTATTACCATATGATTACCTTGGATAGCAAGATAATTTACATTTAATCTCACATGGAGAAGCCAAAAGCCTGAGCCCCCACACCCACACCGGCCATCATCTCACCACCCACCAAAGTCCCTTAAAGCCCTTGATCGTGTGAGATGGCTGCAAAGACTGCACGAAATGTTGGTCCTGTGCTCTTGTAGAGGTTGCTCTATTGAAAAGCTCCATGCAGGCTTGGAGGAGAATTTTAATAGCAGGCAGGGAGGTGCTGTCAAACGCCTGCTGATAGTAATTCTGGGTTGGGAAGAGCAGAGGCAGCTGCCTGAAGGCTGCTCGAAAGGGGGCTGGCTGGAGATGCTCCCCCAAATCCAGCAGACCTGGTAGCATGGGTAATGCTTCCCCAGGAGCGATGCTCCCAGGAAACTTCAGTGCTAAACTGCTGCCAAAAATAGGATTTTTTCTGAGGGAGGACTGCAGCAAGGAGATGTTGAGATCCTCACAGTGCTGGCATGTGTTGCCATGACATTAAAGTAATTGCTGTTACCTTTCTCTCAGTCTTTAAAAATTAAGTGACCAATTTTGCCAACACTCATCTGCAGGAGGAAAGCAATTTTCTGTAATTGAGTAAATAGATACATTATATTTACACTTTCACAACAGCAGCAAAGTATTTTTACTGTTCCTACTGTTTGCTAACACCTTGCAATTTGCGTTAGCAAATCGTGGAGCTGATGGTAGAAAATAATGAAATGCAATCTCAGAATTTTCCCCAAAGGACTGTAAGAAGAGAGTATGAGAATATAAAGGTGCAAGGTGGTATAATTACGTCTAGACTGGATACCTTGAAAAACAAATCTGTTTCCCTCTGGATGGCTGCCTTCATGTTTGAGTTGCAGCTCTTTGACTTGGCAGACACCATGGATGTTCAGATTTACCATTTTTTGCAACATTCTTGACCACACTTGACAGGGCCACCTAAATACCAAATTGCAGAACCCAGACTCCATCTACCACACCCTCTATCACAGCAAGGGCTGTTACATAAGAAGCTTGATCTAGATAATCCAAGGTAAAAAGCAATTAACTAAAAACCAGACTGGATCAGGAAAAACTATAAACTAATAGAGACTGAGTGAGCCCTGGCTTAGCGAGCACAAGGAAACCTCATCTGATTTAATGATCATCCTGATGTCTGGCCATCTGTTGTTCCTGCAAGGAGTTGGTTGTGGCCCATTGGGTTTGGGTTTAGTCCCATGTGTCTTCAGTACCTTCTCATTACGCTTCTCTTCCTATGCTGCTTCCACCAGCTCTTCCTCTCGTCAGGTGGGGTAGAGCTTATCAAGAGGACTCACTGCAGCCCATGTCTCTCCTCCCTCCTGCAAAGCTTGTGTACTCCATTCACGTCCCCAGCCATGGTGTCTTGTAGTGCACCTTGGCAGCAGAGCTGGAGTCACAATGGCCTTTTGATTTCCATGCGTCATCCTCTTCGTCATGGGAAGCCGGTCATGGCATTCCCGTGGGAAACCCTGCCAGATCCAAGGTGGTATCAGATGTTTGAGATAGTTCCTGCCAGCTACCTTTCTAAGCAGCAAATCAGTTCATCAGTCTGCTGATGGAAAACTTACGCCTAATTCCTCCAGTTTGGGAGGGGTCCCGTTCAGGATTTGGCAGGTTTTGTCCATCTCCTTCCTTAGGGAGAAGCTGACATATCTCCTTTCTTGGATTCCCTCTATCTTAAAAAAAACCCTCTGTGATAAAAAAGGGTAAAAAGACTCCTCACCCAGGAATGTTGGCTTTTGCTATGTAACAAATAGCAGCAACACCTCAAATTTCTATAGCACTTTCTAATTTTTTAATTTATTTTTAGTTCAACATTCATTAAAGGGGAGAAGGGAATACATAGTTTTCCTCCCCATCTTGCAGATAGACAAACTGAGGTTAAAGAGATTTGACTCGCAGCAAGACCACCCAGCCAGCCTGTGGGGGAGCTGGCAGATGAACAAAGCCCTCCTGATTTATTAGCAAACATCCATCCTAGAAGATGTTGCTCTTTCCTCCAGCGAAGTGAATGGACCTTTAATAGCACAGTTCATTAGTGCTTTGTTTTATTTTTCTTTTAATCAGCTCATATTGCACCCCAAAGACTTTTCAAATTTTTCCTTCTAGCACTAGTTAGAGGATATTGGAAAATCTTGTTGGCCTTTGACCGCTCCAGACACCCAATGGACTCAGCACCGTCCATGTGGCGCTGCTCTGCCTCTGGCACTTTCCACTGCTGACGCACTGTGCAGCCTTCCCGTGTGAAACAGCAAGATATTTTGCTGAGGCATGTTTTTAAAAAAGGTTTAGATGTGACCGAATGAGCATCTTGAATGTTTCCTTGAAATCCTTTCACCTAGGCATTAGAATAACTTTGGAAAGCAACCAGAGCAAACAATCCCCATTCTCTCAGAGAAATGGCAGTCCTGGCTCTCTGCTGGGCAGCATCAGCCCGTCATGCCTCCACCCTGTTTCCGGACATAAGCCCTTGTCCACTTGCCAAATCCTGAACTAGATTATTATTTCCATTGCTGCATCTCTAGGGTTCACTCATTTTCCTTGAAACTGGTCCTAGGTGTACAAGACTCTTGAATGTCTTTTGATGAGGGCAGGCTCTCTGCAAAGCACAGCTGGGAATTGCACCCATTGCACCTCAGTGAGAAAACCCCAACAAAGCAACAGCCACCATTACTTCTGACATATGGACTTTTGCACATATATACCCATGTGCTCAGAGCTCCCCTCCTGAGAGAAAAGTTGGATGGCTTCTCAGCATCTCAGGAAACCCAACATGAGCAGGGTCACTGCTCTGCTGGACCACAGAGAAGGAGAAAATGGGGACTGGTGCGCTGAGGGTAAGGACATCTCTGCCGTTCAGAGTGACTTGACCAGTACACCACTCTGCTTTACCAGATGATAAATTGTAAAGGTATTTTTCAACATATATTACAATATAAGTGTCAGTGCACAAGAATAGCAGATGGACTACTAAAATGGACCTCATAATTAGACACCAAAATATTATATAGAACTTCTTCTTTTCTAAGAATGGCTGACAAATAAGGTCGGGCCAACCAATGCGTATTACTAAAACCTGCGCAGCCTTTTCCAAGTGTAACAACTGTGATTTAAGATCAAGAGCAGGGATCTTCATGTTTGGTTTATACTGGATAACCCCAAAGATGATGGGTTACTGCTGTCAGCATCAATTTGGACTAAATACCCTATGAATTAGCCTCTGGATCAGCTCAGCATGCAGAGACGCAGAAAGAATTTGTGGCGATTCATGACACGGACTCCATATTCATGCACAAGCAAAGCCGAAGTTGTTTATTAAAAAAAAAGCAGCCTTAATATAGTCTGCCTCCTGAGCTAGTATTTTTCCCTTCTCTCCGCCTCTGAATGTGTTCTATCATACTAGCTCCACGTATGGTATAAACATAGATAAGCGCGCTGTCCTGCTTCGGTGCTCCAGCTGTGCCCCTGACCTTCTGTCCCGCACATCAAGGCCTCAGTTTTGTGGTTTTGTGGGTTGTTTTTCTATCCCACGGCTTGCGTCCAACAAGGGCGATGAGATCTCTGGTGCTGTCATGGGAGGCCACATTTGCTTACTCCACAATTCCCCCTTCTTTTTCAACTATCAATATGGTTTTCAGAGATTTATCTATTAAACATTGTAAGCATTGTAATAAGCATGGGATACAGATAACAATACACAAAAATATTCCAATGCAAAAGATTACATACTTCACAAGGGTTTTTACCCATCTGCCCAGGCCTAGCCCACTAAAGAGCTGATCAAGCCAATGCTAATCACTGTCCATTTGCAGTTTCTGCAGGTTTTGTTCTAGCTGCTGAATACTTTTGTGAATAGATTCAGAATGAAAGTGTCTTGGTTTATGGCTTTTGCCAGTGTTACCCAAACATTGTTAGATGATGGCAGCTTGGGTAACCCTGGCCAAGAACATACCCAGTAACGTGAATATATTATACATACAATCAACAAACAGAGCGTCTTCATTTTCCTTCAGTAGGGTTTGGTTCTTCCGATGCGGAATTTTCTGTTGAGGGTTGATACCAATACAGCCGGACACAACGGGCTGGGATCCAGCGAGGTCCTGACCCTGTGGAGACACAAGCGTAACCTCTCCCCCATGTTATTAGGGGGAAGGGACCCTCCATTATCCTGGATTCTAAATTTTGTACAAGGACCTCCGCCTTTCCTTCAGTGCTCTGCCGGTCTGTTTGCAGAGAGAGATAGTGTCGGCTAATGGGGGGACCTGTATTGGGAAAATTCAAAAAGTTAAGGACATACAGTGCTTTTGCTAAACGCTCTTGTGGAGTTAAGGTTCCAGCTCCCCCACTTTGTTGTAACAACATGCGTTTTAAGGTGTTATGTGCTCGTTCAACGATGGCTTGCCCTGTGGGGGAGTGAGGAATACCTGTGATGTGTTTCACCCCCCAATCTTGAAAAAAGGTTAGTAGATGATGTGAGATATAGGCTGGGCCATTATTGGTCTTATGTAACTCATTAGCAAGAAATATCCATTAGATTATGACTAAGGGGTCATTGCGTGTTACATCCCACTGATAAAGCAGTGCATATGGCTGGGTAGATGGATTCAAGATGACTAGTTGTCGTGGTTTAGCCGACAGCTCAGCCCCACACAGTCGCTCGCTCACTCCCCCACCACTAGATGGGGGAGAGAATCAGGAGGGTAACGCTCGTGGGTTGGGATAAGAACAGTTTAATAATTAAAAATAAAAGAAACAACAGCAGAAATGCAATGTAAAGGAGAACAACGAGAGGCGCAAAGCCCCGGGGGGAGGGGGAAGGGAGGGGAGAGGGGGAACGAACCGCCGAAACAAACCGCACGGGACGAAGCCGCTCACCACCCGCCGATCCAACACCGCGCCACTCCTGAGCCGCAAACTGCCCCCCCTCAATATACTGGTCATGGTGTCACATGGTATGGAATGAACATGCCATTGGCCAGTCGGGGTCAGCTGCCCACACCACGGCCCTGCCCCTCCCAGTGCCCCCCGCCATACAGCAGAGCGCGGGAAGCTGGAAAGGTAGCCGACCCCCACAGTGAGGAGAATTAACCCCTTCTCAGCCAAAACCAGCACATTCTCCACCCCTTATTCCATACCATTTACACCATGCCCAGGTCCCATATGATGCAATACAACCTCACCAACCACCACCCCTCCCCTTCCCATCCTTTAACATAATACACAGACATCATTCCCTTAGTTCATGGACCTTCCCTGTAAAATGTCCGTTGAGTTCACCCAGTCCATGACTCTGGGCTCCATCTGTTGTATCAGTCTTTCAGGGTGGGAGAGATGGTGTGTGGCGTTGGGTTGCTGCATACCGAGTCAGTCATCGTTCCATCACTGCTGCACGGCTTGTTTCATAGTTTATCCTCCATGGGTTGGGAGGCTCGTACTCTGATATCATTGATACAACACAGAGGTGACACACAATATTATATAGCAGTTCGCATTGTGCCATTCAGTTCATTGACTGTTTTCGCCCAGAATCAAATCCCCTTGAGGCACACATTGGATTTCTCCATCCTCCCGCATCACCCACCAAGTGCACCCAGGTCCTCGAGCAAATGCAATCCCACAAATGGGTTTGCCTTTGTGTGAGGCAGGAAGAACCCAGACCGTTTTGCCCAGCATACTTTTTGTGTGCACTACAGGGACTCTATCCCCTTCCACAGTATGTAGGATTTCTGACTGGGCAGGGCCAGCTCGCCTGGCAGATCCCCTTGTGTTGACTAAACACGTGGCTTTTGCTAAATGTGTATCCCAGTGCTTGAATGTCCCACCCCCCATTGCTCTTAGTGTAGTCTTTAACAGTCCATTGTACCGTTCAATTTTCCCAGAGGCTGGTGCGTGATAGGGGATGTGATACACCCACTCAATGCCGTGCTCTTTGGCCCAGCTGTCTATGAGGTTATTTCGGAAATGAGTCCCGTTGTCTGACTCAATTCTCTCTGGGGTGCCATGTCGCCACAGCACTTGTTTCTCAAGACCCAGGATAGTGTTCTGGGTAGTGGCGTGGGGGACAGGATATGTTTCCAGCCAGCCAGCGGTTGCTTCCACCATTGTAAGCACATGGCGCTTGCCTTGGCAGGTCTGTGGGAGTGTGATATAGTCAATTTGCCAGGCCTCCCCATATTTATATTTCAGCCATCGTCCCCCATACCACAGAGGCTTTACCCGCTTCGCTTGCTTGATTGCAGCGCATGTTTCACATTTGTGGATAACCTGCGCAATAGTGTCCATGGTCAAGTCCACCCCTCGATCACGAGCCCACCTGTATGTCGCATCTCTCCCTTGATGGCCTGAGGTGTCATGGGCCCACCGAGCTAGAAATAGTTCACCCTTATGCTGCCAGTCCAGATCTACCTCAGCCACTTCAATCTTGGCAGCCTGATCTACCTGCTGGTTGTTCCGATGTTCTTCAGTGGCCCGATTCTTGGGGACGTGAGCATCCACATGACATACGTTCACAACCAGGTTCTCTACCCAGGCAGCAATATCTTGCCACAATGTGGCAGCCCAGATGGGTTTGCCTCTGCGCTGCCAGTTGCTCTTCTTCCATTGCTGTGACCACTCCCACAGGTCATTTGCCACCATCCAGGAGTCAGTACAGAGATAGAGCACTGGCCACTTTTCCCGTTCGGCAATGTCTAAGGCCAGCTGGATGGCCTTTACCTCTGCAAACTGGCTCGATTCACCTTCTCCTTCAGCAGGTTCTGCTACTTGTCGTGTAGGACTCCATACAGCAGCCTTCCATCTCCGGTGCTTTCCCACAAGGCGACAGGACCCATCAGTGAACAGGGCATATTGCTTCTCATCTTCTGGCAGTGTGTTATACAGTGGGGCTTCTTCAGCATGTGTCACCTCCTCCTCTGGTGATAATCCAAAATCTTTGCCTTCTGGCCAGTCCATAATCACTTCCAAGATTCCTGGGCGACTGGGGTTTCCTACTCGAGCCCGCTGGGTGATCAGTGCAACCCATTTACTCCATGTAGCATCAGTTGCATGGTGTGTAGAGGGGACGTTCCCTCTGAACATCCAGCCCAGCACTGGCAGTCGGGGTGCCAGGAGCAGCTGTGCCTCAGTACCAACCACTTCTGAAGCAGCTCGGACCCCTTCATATGCTGCCAATATCTCTTTTTCAGTTGGAGTATAGCGGGCTTCGGACCCTCTGTATCCCCGACTCCAAAACCCGAGGGGTCGACCTCAGGTCTCCCCTGGTGCTTTCTGCCAGAGGCTCCAGGTAGGGCCATTCTCCCCGGCTGCAGTGTAGAGCACATTTTTTACATCTTGTCCTGCCTGGACTGGCCCAAGAGCCACTGCATGAACTCTCTCCTGTTTAATTTGTTCAAAGGCTTGTTGTTGCTCAGGGCCCAATAAGAAATCATTCTTTTTCCAGGTCACTTGATAGAGAGGGCTTACGATCAGACTGTAATTTGGAATATGCATTCTCCAAAAACCCAAAACACCCAAGAAAGCTTGTGTTTCCTTTTTGCTTGTTGGTGGAGACATGGCTGTTATTTTGTTGATCACATCCATTGGAATCTGACGATGTCCATCTTGCCATTTGATTTCTAAAGAACTGGATATCCTGTGTGGGTCCCTTGACCTTATTTTGTTTTATGGTAAAAATATTCCAGTGC
Source organism: Phalacrocorax carbo (assembly GCF_963921805.1). Taxonomy (NCBI): domain Eukaryota; kingdom Metazoa; phylum Chordata; class Aves; order Suliformes; family Phalacrocoracidae; genus Phalacrocorax; species Phalacrocorax carbo. The sequence goes on along the minus strand of NC_087548.1, from coordinate 3,688,245 downwards.
ATTATGAATCAGTCCATGGCAAATGGTAGGGCTGTGTTTCCACCCCTGGGGCAGTCGATTCCAGGTGTACTGGACACCCCTCCAAGTAAGAGCAAACTGTGGCCTGCACTCTGCTGCCAGAGGGACTGAGAAGAATGCATTAGCAATATCAATTGTGGCATACCACTTGGCTGCCTTGGACTCCAGTTTGTATTGAAGTTCTAGCATGTCTGGCACAGCAGCACTCAGTGGCGGAGTGACTTCATTCAGGCCACGATAGTCTACTGTTAGCCTCCACTCTCCATTAGACTTCCACACTGGCCATATGGGACTGTTAAAGGGTGAGTGGGTCTTATTGATGACTCCTTGGCTCCTCAGTTGGTGAATGAGTTTATGGATGGGAATCAGGGAGTCTCTGTTGGTGCGATATTGCCGCCGGTGCACTGTTGTGGTGGCGATCAGCACCTGTTGTTCTTTGACCTTCAGCAACCCCATAACAGAAGGGACCTTCGAGAGGCCAGGGAAGGTAGACAGCTGTTTAACTTCCTCTGTCTCCAAGGCAGCTACTCCAAAAGCCCACTTGTACCCTTTTGGGTCCTTGAAATACCCTCTCCTGAGGCAGTCTGTGCCAAGGATGCACGGAGCCTCGGGGCCAGTCACAATGGGGTGCTTCTGCCACTCCTTGCCAGTTAGGCTCACTTTGGCCTCCAATACAGTTAGCTCTTGGGATCCCCCTGTCACTCCAGCAATGCTGATGGGTTCTGCCCCTATATAGCTTGATGGCATTAGGGTGCACTGTGCGCCGGTGTCCGCTAAAGCTTTATACTCCTGTGGGTCGGACGTGCCAGGCCATCGGATCCACACAGTCCAGTAAGCCCGGTTATCCCTTTCCTCCACCTGGCTGGAGGCAGGGCCCCTCCAGTCCTGATCATAGTATTTTTCGCTCACTTCCTGTAAATACAAATGACAAGTGTCTCTGTTAAGATCAGAAAGAAAATCAGCGCTTCTGCTCCTCTGTCTGTGGAATTGCTTACTGGAAACTGGAGCAGCAGCTCTCCTGGAGAAACCCCTCTGAGTGATTTTTCTTCCTTGCAGCTCACGTACCCGTGCCTCTAGGGTCGAGGTAGGCTTGCCATCCCACTTCATCATGTCCTCTCCTTGGTCACGCAGGTAAAACCATAGGGCGCCCCGTCATTTGTATCCTCTCTCTTGAGCAAAGGGATGCTTACTCCTAATGGCTGAGATACTGGTCCGTACTGGTTGGGAATAGGACATATCCTCTTTGAATTGCTGGAACTCCCAGGACAGCTTCTCAACAGCCGATATAAGCAAGGAAGAGATATTTGCTTTGTACTCCCAGAGTTCATCGATCAAGTCCACCACCGTTGCTGCCCTGTCATCTCTCCAGGACATTACTGCCAATGAGTTTGCATACGAGGATGGTGCGCTCCGTACAAACTTCCGCCACATGGGTCATGTGCACTTGGCTTCATCTGGATCTTTGGATGACGGTTGATCATCCAGGTCAGTATAAATCACCTCAAGCATGGCTAGTTCCCTCAGGTACTGGATACCTTTCTCCGTGGGCATCCGTTTTCCTATGTGAAATACAATATCTTCTTTGAAGGGTTACCTTTCTCTCACACCTGACAGGAGTCGCCTCCAGAGGCTGAGGGCTTGTGTTCCTTTTCGAATTGCTTTATCAATGCCCCCTTCCCTAGAAAGGGATCCCAGTTGTTTGGCTTCCTTCCCCTCTAATTCCAGACTACTGGCCCCATTATCCCAGCATCGGAGCAGCCAGGTGACAATGTGCTGCCCTGAACAACGCCCAAAATCTTTCCGTATATCCCGCAACTCACTCAAAGATAGGGATCAGGTAGTTTCCGTTTCTTGTACACATTCTTCCTCTTCTTGTGATGGCCCTGGTTCTTCATAATCTCTTTCTAAATGATTTGACTTTCTCTTCCAGGATTTCTTATTGAGTATAGGGGTGACTGATACTGGCACAGGTTGGTCCAATGATTTAGCTGCAACGCTTGTCACTAGGGTCGGAATAGCTGCAGTCTCTGTCGTGGGGGTTTGAGTGGCCACAGTGCTTGTTGCTTTCCTTGTCTTTGTCTTTTTAGATCCAGAGACCTTCTCTTCCCCTTGGGGGTACTGAATAGTGTTAAATAGGGCTCGATAGGCATGGGCCAGGCCCCAGCACATTGCAGTGATTTGTATCTCTCTGGAATTGCCAGGGTGGCAACATACTTCCTCCAAATGTTCTACTAATTTTTCAGGATTCTGCACTTGTTCAGGGGTGAAGTCCCACAACACTGGGGGTGCCCACCGTCTTAGGCATTTGCCCATACTATCCCACATACCCTGCCACGCATAGCTATCGAGCCTTGGGGCAGATCTCTGGATGATATTCTTAAATTGCTTATTAACCTTAGACAGAACTGACACCGTCTGCCAAAGCAACACCAGCAGATATATCTTAACTACCCAAGGATGTTCAAGATACTGAAAAGTTGTTGTAATGAAGGAGGAGACATTATATAAGATGGTAGCTAATGTGCCATTCTGTATTTCCTCCATAAAAAACCTCTCAGAGGAGGATGTATAATTGCTAATTGTCTCCATGAGGTGGTAGCCGAAGTACAGTAATGGCTTCCATGCAAGACCTAAATAACCGATAATGGTCAAGGCCAGTGCTTTCATAACAAACCTCCTAGGCAAAACATCTCTAATCACTGCAGAGCACAGCAAACTACAAAAACCAACAGCAATTTTTACTGTGTACTTTACAATCAGCATGGTAGAGACTGGACAAACTAATATTGAGAACAGATGAATCAATGCGGTGACCAGCAACTGTTCTTATCTCAAACCCTTCCTGCCCCACGTTGGGCGCCAAAAAGGACTGTCGTGGTTCAGCCTCAGTCGGCAACTAAACACCACGCAGCCGCTCGCTCACTCCCCCCCATCCCTGTGGGTTGGGAGAGAGAATGTGAAGAGCAAACGCACAAAAGAAAACTTGTGGGTTGAGATAAGCACAGTTTAATAATTACAATAAAATAATAATTATAATGATAATTATTACGATAATAATAACAATAATGATAATATAATAAAAAGGAAAAGGGAAAAAGGGAAAAACCAGAAACACAAATGATACAACCACTCACCACCTGCTGACCGACGCTGCCCCTCCCTGAGCCACAATTGCTGCCTCCCTCCCCCCAGCCAGCTCCTCCCAGGTAACATACTGGGCATGACGTTACATGATATGGAATATCCCTTTGGCCAGTTTGAATCCACTCTCTTAGCTGTGCCCCCTCCCGTGCACCCGGCAGAGCATGGGAAGCTAGAAAAGTCCTTGACTAGTACAAGCACGCCCCATCAACAACCAAAACATCGGTGTGTTATTAACACTGTTTTCATACTAAGTCCAAAGCACAGCACTATGCCAGCTGCAGTGAAGAAAATTAACTCTATCCGAGCTAAAACCATGACAGGTCTCTACTCGAGTGAGCAGCTCTGTGGACTTTGGGAATTCCTCGCCTGGGCCAATGTTTGCAGCCCACGGCCATTATGTTGCATGTGATACATTAGTGTATGTTTGTAAGTATGAAAAAGCTGAACATCAATATCTTATTCTTTTTTCTTTTCTGTAGGGGAATAGACAGGGATCGGCGACCGGAAGATTACGGGCTGTGACGGAAAGATAGACTCCTCCCCATAGGAGTGGCAGGAACAGGAACCGCAAGAGCTATATAAGCGTGTGACGCAGCCAAATAGACGGACATTTTGTATCCATCATATTGGTGTCTGTGCATCACTGTCCCCAGGGTGGGTAGAGCCCTGTGTCCCGGAGGTATGCGGCCCAAGATAAGTTCTCCCGTAGAAGCGTACAGCTACACTTTTCAGAAAAGAAGTCTCCACCTATCCTATGAAGTGCATCTAATCTAAATAACAACATTTTAAATGATCACCCAGTGCATTACTTCTATGGCTGCTGAGAAATGGGGGGCTGCTGGAGTGCTTTTTTGAGAAGTTTTCAAGATAACAGAGCAGTGTCTGATGTAAGGCCTCCAAGCTGAGAGCCATGGTTGTTTGTGAAGTAAAATAAATTGCTTTCCACAGTGAAAAAATTCCCTAACCTTCCCTAACATCACAGCATTTGCTGTCTAGGTTCAAAAAAGAAATGGGAAATACTTTTTAAAACTCAATGCCAGGGAATAAGGCACATGGTAGAGCTTGTTTTTAAGGGGAAGTTGACTGGCACAACCTGTATAGTAATTTTTAATATTATGGCATAATTCCTCCATCTACCACCCTCTTCCAGCATATGAGTGATTTTATTGTGTTTCCAAAGAAGACAAGAATGTCTCTATTGTCCACGTGTGTCTGGTTGTGGTTAAGCAATGAAGACACAGACCCCTTAACCTGTGAAAATTCAAACCACTGACCCCAGCTCACATACAACATACATCACTCGGCTTTCAGAAATGTCAATACACATCTCTGCTGTTGGCTTGTATCATTTCAATGTATAGAAAAATCAATTTCTAAAGAGCCTGTCAATGTGTCGGGGTTTTTTCCCCCAACCAGTTGGTTTTGCAAAGGTAAGTAATAACAGTACAGATGATAGGATAATTTAGTTCTGGTAACCCATAACTGGAACAGCAAATTATTCCTCTTGGCTGTCTGCAGCACCCACCTTTCACCATCTCCTCCCTCCATGGGTCTCCACCAAATGAAGGTCTCATACCCCAGAAAGCCCGGGTTATACCTGAGCTTATACCTAACAGAACTATAGATGTGCAAACCACATCAAATGTATTTGTATTTGTAAATCTGGCCCATGTCTGTATCAAGGTGCTGTATTGCAGGCCTTCCCATGTAGACGAAGGGTAAAATTAGCTAAACAGGGTCAGGCAATATTCAGAAAACTAGTGATCCAAAAGTGCTGTCTGCTCATTGCTTTCATTTATTGTCCTACTGTGTCACTTAAAGCACTTGCCTGTGATAGCTAGCCCTTTCTTGTCCCACCTGCTGTGTCTCATTTTAGTTGATAGCAATAAATAGTCATCGTCCTCTGCTTGGCCAAGGCTGTAGAAGAACATTTCTCACTGGCAGCTGAGAAAGCTCAGAGCTCCCCCTTGTTGGTGGGGCTCTTGTAAGAGCTGGGGTGCTGCCAGTGCCCAGCTGCAACTGTCTCTGCTCCAGAAAGGGTGTCCTTGTGCAAACCTCCCTTCGCTGGTGGTTTAAATGGTTTGTGGGAAGGGTGATCAGGGTAAGGGACACAGCAGCACTGCTGGATGTTGGGGAACTGCCTTGCTGCTGATCAAAGGTACCAGGGTTGGGGGTCAAGCTTGCAAGGAGGAGCTGTATGAGGACTGACACAGCCATTGGGCAAACAGTGGCGGTGTTTTACCATGTCTCTAACTGTCTACCCTGCTGCTGGAGGGCATGGAGCTTGGTGTGGGATGGTTGATGGGGGCAGGCTGAGCCTGGGCTCCTGGACATCACACTAGGATGTGTGTGCTCCTCCCCTTCCTCAGGGCACCATCTCCTGGCATGAACTTTTAATGAGGCATATTGCTAATTCCACCTGATAATAACATGTTGGGAGTGGTGATCATGTTGTAGACCACCTCTGGATATCCTGGTGAGACGCAGACCAGAAGCTTAGTTACACTGAATTAGCACTTATTCATCAAGGTCTCAGGTCCCCCATTGGCCTCAAACCCTGCCATGGGCAGCAAGACCCGCAGCACCCCATGAAGAGCCTGGTTGCCCTTAGATCTTTGTAGTCAAAGGAGGGACTCAGCCAGGGTGACAGGAGCCACAGCAGGCAGCATCCTCCTGGTACTGCTGGGGACCTGGCATTGAAACACATGCTCTGACTGGAGGAGAGCAGATCCGACCTACGGGGGGACCAGCGATGGAAGGATGCTGATGATGCAGCCTGCTCAATACACTGGCAAAATACACCCTGTTACCTGCTAATGGCCTCTCGCAGAGGAAAAGCTCCTCTGACGTTGAACCACACTTAGAGACCTTTCAAACACAGGATCACTCGACCCCTGCAATTATCCTTGTTTGTATATAAGAGCACATGGACAGGTGAATGGGGCAAGTCCCTTCCCGGGGAGGATTTGGATTTGAAGGCAACATGAGTGCAAGAGCCCCGTTCCCCGACCAACTGGTTTGAATAAGTTACGGGCTAAAAATCTGGAACATTTGTTCTTGTGCATATTAACGGTGATCCCTGGGTGCTGATGTTTATCTAACCAGGCCATTTAAATAATTGAAAAGCATATGCGTGAGTTCAAAGCCATCGGTTAAGCTGCGTCGCCACCTTCTGTCATTAGTTGTATGTGTCTCGAGCGAGGCAACCTCTGTCAGATCTTCAGCCTGATGTTTTGTGTTTGGGCAGCTTCAAAGACCTTTGCGAATGGATGCAAGATGCTGCGCTCAGAAACACCCCTGCTCCACAGAAATGAGAAGGAAAGAATTGTATAAAGCTGGTTTCTTTACCCTATTTTTTTTAGAAAAAAACAGAATTGCCATTTCCTTAACAAGCACTGATGGGCCACATGCAAATCCTGCCTTCCCTTTTTACTTCTTGCAGCCATGTGGCTGTTGCAATGGTACTGATAATTTAAACATTTCACACTTCAGGAAGGTCCCTGTCAGAAAAAAAACTTAATTAAAGTAGTTCAGACAGAGGCTCCCTCACTCGCTCCTTAGATGCTGGTTTTACAAAGGACATTTGTTTATAAGGCTCAGCTGGATTTTTCTTAAGATGTTCCCTAAGCATTTCAGTTGCCATTTGTGCACCTTTGTTGTTCAAGTGCATTAGCAGAACTTCCCCAGTTCAATCTAAATTGATAACTTTATCCAGTCTCCACTTAATATCACCATAGAGCAGCTGCTTGTGGAATTGCTTAATCTCCATTAGAGCGCTTTGGTTAAAATCCAAGCTTGCATCCATATGAAAGCATGACACAAGCAAGATGCTCTGCCTTGGCAGGGCTTTCCAGGCCAAGGGTGTCTGAGGCCATTCAGAGCTGGATATTTAATATTTGCTTGAAAACTATGCTGGCTGTGAGACTCCTAGGAGACCTTGCGTTGCCTAAGGAGGTGATCCTCTTTCCTTGGTGCGTTTTTGCATCCCCAGTTTATTTTTCCCATCTGAAATTCATTTTGTGAGATGCTGAGATCACCATGGTGGGGTACTTGGTGCCAAAGCAGGGTAGGAGATCTGGTGTTTATTCAAGGAAATACTCTATGAAAGCTTTTCTCTTAATCGTCTCAAGTGCTTCTGAAGGAATATATGTTACGCCTTGTTTTGCCTGTGGGCAATGAAATGTGGATGGTTAGGCTCACTTTAAATTATGTCTGATAGAGAAATGGACTCTAGATTATTTTTAAATCTCCTTATTTTGTTTCTACATCTTCCCATACAGCTAACAGCTGGGGTGAAATGCTTGTCAGAGAAGTTCCTCCCCAAGATTTATTACAGGGAAGAGAAACTATTTTCTGGGATAACATTTACGTATTAGAGAAAAGAACAACTACTTTTTCCATTCGTTCCTTGATAATTTTTCATCAAACAAACAAAATAGACATGAAGTATCAAGCTTCCTTGGTATTACTGTCTCAGTCCTCTCTCTGAGTGCAATACTGTTGGGATTACAGCCAGAAATTACTCTTTCACATGAGCTACTGTTTTAGGAGAACAATTACTCCCTGTAACACAGCTGGGTTTTCCTTTGTGCTCTGGCCCTACCAAAGACTACAGCAGTTTTATCATTGATCTTGAAGGATTCAAGCTTCCAGCTCCAATATTTCCATCTACATTAGGTTTTGGCTGGGCTGTTCCTAACAAACCTTAAATTTAAAGGAACTTGATTTCAGCCACCAACTACTATTTTCCCACCTTGAGTAGGTCCGGCCTTACTGAGCTATGTGTCCCATCAGGAAAGGGCAAGAAAGCAGCTCACGGCTGCAGGATGCTGTCATCCAGCCAAAGCAGTGAGGAATCCAAAATTCCTGTGTGGCCACCAGGAGTGGCAACCATCATGGACCAGCCTCTCTTCTCAGGACAGCGTGGTGGGATACAATATAATATAATCCTATATAATGTATAGGGCCAAAAGATGCAGATTTTGGCTGGGATTAATCCCTCCTAATTTTAGCTGTCTAAAAATTAATCCTCAGGCTCAAGTGATTGCCCACTCCTTAATTACAGTCGGGACAAGGTCAGCACAGCCTTGGACATCTGGATCCAGGACCGCGACCTCCACCGGCAAGGGAAGAGCCATGCAGCATCCCTGGGAGGTGGGAGCCAGACAGTCTCGCACCTCACAGAAGCTGTGATTTCCACTGTGAAACTCGCAGCAGCACTCCCCACGCTCTCGGCTTGCTGAGAGATGGGAGAGCTGCTTGTGAAAACATGACAGCAACATGCAGTTTATTTTCTCTGAGTTTCTGAATAAGCTGGGAGGCAGAAAAGCACGAGGGCATGACCATTATATGAGGGCCTCTTCTCTTGTTAACATGCACTTCATTACATCCCCCCTTGGCATGCATGCCATCACATCCCTCTCTACATCCCTGCACCTACTGTGGATGCAGGGAGCCCTGAGACAGCCTGGCATGCGCTGCTGGAGGTAGCGTTGGTGCGGACGTGGCTGTGCTTTCCTGCCTCCTCCACCTCATTTGCAGTGACCAGGCAATATGAAGACATTGCAGTGGGTTAATGGGATCAAATCAGAAAAGTTTGGTCCACGCTGTAAAAGATCAGCATCCTTCCTGCCGTCCTGCCTGGGAGCAAGGACCCTGCCTTGGCATAGCCATCACCATGACATGTTTGTGCTCAGTTCACTGAGCAGCTCCTCCATATGCCTGAGACCTTCTCTCCTGGTGTTTGCCACCACTGACTTCATCTGCACCATTGCTATTCATAGAATGGTTTGGGTGGGAAGGGACCTTTAAAGGCCATCTAATTCAACCTCCCTGCAATGAGCAGGGACATCTTCAGCTAGATCAGGTTGCTCAGAGCCCCGTCCAGCCTGACCTTGAGCGTTTCCAGGGATGGGGCATCGACCACCTCGCTGGGCTCATCGTAAAGCATTTCTTCCTTCTGCCTGGTCTGAATCTACCCTCTTTTACTTTAAAACCATGACCCCTTGTCCTATCACTACAGGCCCTGCTAAAAAGTCTGTCCCCATTTTTCTTAGAAGCCCCTTTTAAGTACTGAAAGGCTGCAATAAGGTCTCCCTGCAGCCTTCTTTTTTCCAGGCTGAACAACCCCAACTCTCTCAGCCTGTCCTCATAGCAGAGGTGTTCCAACCCTCAGATCACTTCTGTGACCTTCTCTGGACCCACTCCAACAGGTCCATGGCTTTCTTCTACTGAGTTATTTCCCATGTCAGCTCTGTGATTCACCATAATTAACTGGGACCTGATACTGTGATGGCTGTGAGGGTCCATCATCACTCTAACCGCAGAGCAGCATGGCAACCTGATGGAAAGGACCTTCCCCTGTTGCCTCCTTTAAGGTTTTGTTGATTTTTTTTCCCCCATAACTGACTTCCTGAGTGCATTACCCATATTAAGAGACTTCCCCCCCACCAAACTGCATGCATTATGGCACCCAGCCCTGCATCACAGCATGCCATGAGAAAGAGCAGGAGCCTGGTGCAAGTGGGAAGCCATCCATATGCTCCCGCAGGCTGGGCTCCAAGCATTAATGTTATCAAATTACAGCTAACGGGAGCAGAGTAATGCACAGTGTGCCCCACGCCGCTGGAGGAATTACCGTGCTGATCAATGCGGCATGGAGTGCAGGGCTGTGGGCAGCCCCAGCTCCCCAAATGCCATGAGCTGGGGCTGTTTGGGGAGAAAAACATGGATACAGCTATGGGATCAGTTGTTACGAGCTGAGGGTGCAACAGAAAAATAATGACTATGGAGTGGGGTGTCTTCTGGATGCAGGGAATGGGGCTATCCCCCCTACATGGGCAAAATATAATGGGAAAAAAATGCTTAAAAATATTTGCTGTCCCAGTGGTGGCTTTTCAGCAAGGATTTAGCATAATTCTTGCCAATACCCTTCATGAAGGGTGAAACACAGGAAAATGAAGCAGCTCAGCTCAGGTGCCCCCCCGGATGCTGATGGAGGACCCTGTCCTCTTTCTGCTGGTCACTGGAGGCTGGACCTCACACAGCAGCAGCTGCTGCAGGCAGTGATGGAGCAACAGGCAGAAATTTTGAGCTTCAAAATGAGAAATTCTGGGGCAACTCAAAAATGGGACTGCCCAGAAAAATAATGTCCCCAGCTAGCCAGGCACCATTGCAGTGGGCTTTCTGTACATCGGGCATGAGATTTGAAAGGTTGACCTTTTAAAGGGCAATCGGTTCCTGTGAGATTTGATTTAGGAGAAATAAAAGAATTTAAAATTAATTTTCACTTAGTTTTTCAGTTGGGAGAAACTTGCAAGATTGCAGATGCCAAAGCTGCTTTTTCTTGTGGGGAGGTTGAGGTTGTTTTTTTTCCTGGAGCCACCATAAACAGCTTTGTTTCAGGGTGAAAATGGCTCTGTTGCTTCTCTTTGCTCCACTGCTTAGCACTGCAGAGACATGTACAAGACACTAAGCAGAATATTTAATCTGAAGCTCAGCCAAGTAAATATTCTGGATACTGAATATCCCATATCAAGGAATGAAGGTGGGTTTTTCCCCCCTTTAGGAACAGCCTGAGCAACAAAACAACACGCAAGGCTGTATTAGGAAAAACCCCCCACATTTTTAGGCAATTCCTGGTGACCAATTCTTTGCCCACCATTTATTCCCCGTTTCCCCAGTGAGGTGCCTTTACCCCACTGGCACCCAGGGCCACCACCCCAGGTGCAGTCCCTTGTTTCCCACTGGTTTTGCTGACCCAGACTCCATCTGAAGATGCCACCGACGATCCTCAAGCACCTGGTTTGGAAGAGGCTTTGAATTTCCAGATCCAGTTTTGTCCCTGGATGGTTTATTCCTATTATTATCTGGTTAATACAGTCCTTAAATAGGGACTGCCAGCTCTGATGGGGCTGAGCGCCCCAGGTCCCCTGTACCCTGAGCACCTGCGCTGGACAGGATTCATGGGCGGGGGGGCATTGCAGACTGGGATGCAGGAGCTGTGTTGGGAGGGGGGATGGACCTTGACAATGGCTTCAGGGATGAAAATAGAAGCAGCAGGGTGAGGACAGCTGTTCCTAGTTCAAATTAACAGGTTTTAATAAGCTGTTTTGCTCTTTGAAAAGCATTTGTTTCATCGTTTCATAAATAGGAGGAGGGGCCGGGATAGCATCATCAGGGACATCACCGAGTTTGTCACCGCTCTGTAGCTCCTCCCTGGATACTCAAAGAGCTCCAATTTTCTCCCAGTGCCATCGGATTTAGGGTTTTCAGCAGCACAAAGTGACTATAAGGAAAACTGAAGTCTGCCATTTAGTTTGCCAAGACAGCTGGCAAAAACTTTATGTACAGCTGAATATTTCATCACATCTACCAAGACATATTAATTTTGGATTAATTTTAAGACAGTTTTTAAAGTGATGATGAAGGATTATGCCATGTGCTTCAGCAGCATTAAAAAAAATTAAAATATCTCTTTAAATAATCTCATTCAAATTGTTCCAGTTTAGAAGCTCAGCGGCATATTTGATTTGTGATTTGAAGGGATCCACTGATACTGACATTTTCATCTATCTGAGTGCATGTAAGTGCTGGAACTTACATGGGTGGTAGCAGTGCCTTCAATATTAAACATGGCTACTTGAAGTAATTAGTTTGCAAGAAGGCAGTATAGCCCTAACATATGAAAAGCATCCATCCAGCAATAACCTAGCATCTATGATTAAAAGCTTACAAGCTTTTTGCACTGCAATCTCAGCCGGAGCCTTGCAGTTCAGGGTTAACTGCTCTCAAAGAGCAAAGAATTTACAACACACTTACTCTGGCGTGGTCCTGGGTCTTCTCAGTGAAGGGATGCCAAAATCTGTAGTCAGGGACATGCAAAGGATGGATGTAGCTCATGTGTTGCTGCTTTTGAGACCTCAGCTCATACAGTCATGCAGCCATGTCCATGATTACTTTAAATCATTGCCTCCATGGCCCATAGCACCTCCCTGCTCTGCCCCTAATGAGTCATTGTCCCCAAAGTCACAGCAGGAAGTACAGCTCTGGTGTCCCAGTCAACCAAGGTTGTAAGAGTTGCCCTTTTGTCTTTGAAATATCATTATCTTACAATAACAGAACTGTTATCAGTGTAATGAATGACGTTGGTGATGTGTGTTGATGTCTCACCCACAAGGAGGACTGCTCCGGAGCACTTGGGCAGTGTCTCGGTGATGCCACAGCAGCCTGGGGACGTCCTGCCAACAAGCTCCTGTCCTGAAAGTGAAAAAACAGGCAAACTCCCTGCTTTCATGATCCTTTCCCTGAAGCACTTTTAGAGCACTGCTGCTGAATCTGAATGTCACGAATGAACTGTGCAAAGGCACCATGAATGAGTAATTCTCAGAGTTCAAAGTCAGCCTTCTAGCCAAGCCCAAAATAATTGCCAGCCCCATCCAGCATAACCCAGACAACCAACCTTGTGACACCCAGGACATCCTTCCCTGCAGAATTTAGTCTCAAGGGACATCTGCACCATACTGTGAGCTCATGGCCACCATGGCTTCTGCTAGAAGATGCCCAGGAGCTCATGTTTCATTGTCCTGATGCTCAGGACGCCCCGAGCAAATTTGCTGCTAAGAGCTCTTTGGCAGTAAACCCAACTGGCTGCCCCCAACCAGTTCTTAATGGTCAAGATGGAGCAGTGTGGATGGATCCAGCAGACGGATCTAGAGGCCATCTCTGGTGGAGCCGAGGAGAACATCGCTTCTGTCTAACCAGCTGACTGCAGCCTACCAAGGGAGCAGATAGGTATTTTCCTCCCCTTTAAGTAACAAGTCAGATTTGACTGTCAGAAATGTTAAAAATTATTGGGTCTGTCTCATGCTGCTGAAGACAATTTTATGGATTATCTGTTGTGTAATTAAAAAGAGCCCTCTTGGAGTCTTTGGGGTGCAGGTATATGCTTGATACAGAATTTAACCCAATAATATTGGCTGAAGAAACCTCAAAGATAAAAAACTTCATGCAACTTTCAGTACAAGCAAAAGCTCCCCAAACTGAACAGTTGTAGCAAGATTAGTGCCCTGATCTGGATCTTCACACCCCGATCTGGGCTCAGGGAGGATGGGAGAGACTACAACTATGAACATACTGAGTAAACATTTCCTTCCTCTGAATCCAATAACTCCATCGAGGCTGTTGTGTGTTGCTATCAGATGTGCAGCTTCTACCTTAAACACTGGTAGTTGTGAGTTAGTAGAGTCTATTATAATAATAGATAATATTATAATAATAGATAATATTATAATAATAACCCCCCAAAAACCAAATTAACAACAAACCAAACACAAAAGCAGCTGGGACCCTGAATTTTACATCATTATGGGTAGCAATGGTACAAATTTTTAACACTAGCTAGGTAAGGTGGCCAAAACCCTGCTAATGGGTGAAGACGGGAAAGGATTTACGGCAGTCAGGTGATTATAGAAGTGCAATTGTGTAGAAAACTCTTGGTCTTCAAGCACAGAAGCCGGGTTTTTGCAGACTGAACCCAATCAATCAGGAGAGAACCTGGGGCTGACTTGACCTTTGGTTGGCTGAAATAAGACAACATACGCAAGAATAAAACTGAGCCACCCAGTAGAAAAGTTTGCACAAAAAGCATTAGAGTTTCCAAAGAAGGTGGTGGTGGTGGGGGTAGGGGGTTGTTTGCTTCTTCCTCTCCTGTTTAACTGGTAGATCAATGTCCTGGTTTCAGCTGGGATAGAGTTAATTTTCTTCGTAGTAGCTAGTATGGGGCTATGTTTTGGATTTGTGCTGGAAACAGTGGTGATAATGTGGAGATATTTCAGTCATTGCTAAGTAGCGTTTACACTAGTCAAGGACTTTTTCAGCTCCCCATACTCTGCCGGGTGCACAAGAAGCTGGGAGGGGACACAGCCGGGACAGCTGACCCCAACTGACCAAAGGGCTATTCCATACCATGTGACATCATGCTCAGTATATAAAGCTGGGGGAAGAAGGAAGGGGGGGACGTTTGGAGTGATGGTGTTTGTCTTCCCAAGTAACCATTATGTGTAATGGAGCCCTGCTTTCCTGGAGATGGCTGAACACCTGCCTGCCCATGGGAAGGAGTGAATGAATTCCTTGTTTTGCTTTGCTTCCGTGCACAGCTTTTGCTTTCCCTATTAAACTGTCTTTATCTCAACCCACGAGTTGCCTCACTTCTACTCTTCCGATTCTCTCCCCTGTCCCACCGGGGGGAGTGAGCGAGCAGCTGTGTGGTGCTTGGTTGCTGACTGGGGCTAAACCATGACAGTCAACAATCTAGCAGGGACATAGAAAACAGTTTGGGTTTTTTCCTGTAACTTCCCTAATACTCTTTGGTTTTAGGCTAATTGGGTTGAGAAATGCCATGAAATCTGGAAGGTTTTTGGACTGCTTTTGCCAAAGTGAATGATGCCCAACTCATTTGTAGCTTCCAACCTCGTTTTCATAGTGAGATCACAGTTTCTCTCAATTAACTGAGCAAGGACAATTTTTTCCTCATTAAGGACACGTGCATCAGGCTTCACATGCACAACCTCCACGTCACCAATTGATGGAGAGAATTTCTGCACCAGACTCTGTCTTGCAAGATTTACTGCTGTTAAGATAAAAAGCTACCCATACTGCTTCACTACTAGGGTGTTCACTGAAAACAATATTTGTTAACATTCAAAATCATCAAATTTAAGTAACCTCAAAACATTTCTGTCTTACCAGACTGACTTTAAAACAATTTACAACAGCAAGGGTTAAATACCACATAAAAAGCTTGACCAATACCATAAATCTTTAAGATTTTTGACAGATGGTAATTCAAGGAATGTTTAAATTAATCTCTGTGCCATTTATCTCCTGCATGCTCTGCTTCCAAATGAGTGATCAGGAGCCTTCGCCACATGCTGCAGACATACAGGAGATGACACCAAATGAATGTTTCAGGAGAGCTGCAAAACAACCAGGTCACAGGAGTCTCAGGGCACTCCCAGAAAATATCCCAGCCAGCACTAGTGAGGGTTTTATCACAGTTAACAAAATTCCCTAAGTGGCACGTCGAAGCAGCAATGTAGAAAACCATTTTCTTCTGCTTTGCTGCTGTGTCCAACTTAATCCTGGAAAGGCATTTGCTCCCCAGCTAGTGACACCCAAACGAAGCAGATTTTTAGCACTTCCTGAAAAGAGCAACCACTCTTAGGCACCTTACATGGTAGTCCTAATACTA
This sequence comes from Phalacrocorax carbo, assembly GCF_963921805.1. Taxonomy (NCBI): domain Eukaryota; kingdom Metazoa; phylum Chordata; class Aves; order Suliformes; family Phalacrocoracidae; genus Phalacrocorax; species Phalacrocorax carbo. The sequence goes on along the minus strand of NC_087548.1, from coordinate 3,672,833 downwards.
GAGGAAAAATCTTGGCCTGGGATAAATCATCCCTTTTTTTCCTTCGCAGCCCTATTTGTTCAGCTGGATGGTGTCAAAAGATGTACAAGTTCTTCGTTACCCATTTGCTTCGCTATTTAAGTTTTTGAACTCATTGCCCTGACATAAACGGGTCCAGCGGAGCCATTATTTGCACTTCTCTCCAGTCATTACCAGAGCAGAGACAACCACAGCTAGTTTAAAACAATCCATCCTGAGACAGTACTTGAAAACTTGAGAGCCAGACAGAGGTAACGCTAGGATTTGAACTGCACAATTTAAATAGAGACATCCCTTATCAGCTCTGGTGAATCAACCTACCACAGCACCCTATCTTGTTTTCTTCTGCCAGACAAAGCAGAAGTCAGATTTATTGGTTGGGATGAGGGTATAAACTAGACAGACCAAGAACTTTGCAGACTGTCTGCGCTGTCAATCATATGATTCGATGAAAAACCACAGGAAGTCTGATGAACAGATTCAGAACTGAACTGCAATAACTCCCCTACCGCAAAAGTTCAACAACATTGGGGTTGGGTTTTTTTGTGTTGGTTCCCCCCCCCCCCCCAGTTATCGATTAGGAAGATAGCATCACGGCCAGCCAACAGCACCTGGCATGGCTCCAGTCGACTCAGTGGCATTTGAGCTAGATGACTTGAGCCATACATTAAATAAAAAATCCCCTTCCCTTCACAAATGAACCATCAGAGCTGCTGTTAGGCTGCAGTGTCATGTCAGTGGATGATCTCCACTCAGATAACATAAGCAAGGACAGATGGAGCTGCTTTAAGAGCAATGGAGCGAAGCTATGTCTTTGCTTGTTCAGTGATCTAGATGTTTGACTGGATGAAAAGCAGCTCTCAAAGAAATGGGGCAGTCGCTGTGGAAAAGAAAGAAATCAAAGAACTGAATTAACATAAAACTGGAGAATCCTCTTTTCCTCCAGTCCTCAGTTAGAAACACTAGTTTCTGAAACAGCAATCCAATGCGAGTCAGTATTTTTAAAAGCATGTGACTGGTTTAGGAGAAAAGTACCATTTCCAAAGAAGTCTGAACACATTTGAGAGTCAAATTCACATTAACTTTCCATCAAATCTGAAGCTTCAAAGTCTTTCTGAAAACGGGATTTGTGTGCATTTGAAAAGCTTACCATGAGTCTTATTTGGTAACCTAATGAATGATATGCTGGCAAATTATGTGTTTCATACTGCTTTAGCTAAATATAGTAGTATTGCCTGGGGAGCATCTGCAGGATTGTACCTTATTAGCAACATACATAAACTGAGAGATTAAAAAAAAAGGGGACTCCAATTCAGCACCATACCAAGTCTTCAGTATAAGTTCCATAACAAATATTTATGCCACCAAGGTTTAGTTCTACAACTTGCTGTGCACCAAACATACCAACCTGTGAGGAGTTTGAGCAGAGGAAAAGCATTTATATTTGTTTGCAAAATCCATAAGGCCACTTTGAATTCTGGTCCCCAAAATCCCAGTCTGAGTCAAATTAAAGGCCAATGATCTTGCAAACAACTCAACAGTCATGCCTGGTACACTGTTCATGGTACAGATATACAGGTACACATGTAAACATTGATATATTTAATTTTTATATAAATATAAACACTTAGGTGCTTTGACAGAGCACAGTTTATGGAAGAATATTTCTCAGCACTTGTTCTAAGATGCTGATAGATTGAATTTTTGCAATTATTTAACTCTTCCGGGGAGATAATGCCATTTCATCTTTCTCTGGTTCTCTTTGCATTTATAGTGCTTCTCTTTGACTTAAGACAGAAAGTCTATGTAGCTTTGGTGCAATATCTGTACGGGCTACACCACACCTGCCTGATACCATCTTTGTCTCCTTCTCATGCTCAAAGCACAGACAGCCCAGCAGAAGATGATGGTGGGGAGATGAAGGAAGCAAACAGGAAATGCGCTAGACTAAGCATGAGCTCCACATCTCATTCAAAGATCTGTGTAAGGAATAGGTGCAAATTTAAAGACAGAGAAGAAAACAGTGGTGTGTCAGGAGGTTTTGAAAAAGAAAACTCAAGATGACAAGAGGAGGTTCAAAACAATCTATGCATGGGCTGAATATCCCCAGTTTAAGCAACCACATGAGCTGTAGTACAAAACAACATTTTTCCCAGGGAACAAAATTCAATAAGCAACCCATACTCATCTAATGAGATACAGTCTTCCTGGTCCAGATGGGCAGAGAAGTTTATCTATAGAGAGACAACTGTTTTAGCAAGTTAGGATCATTGATATGCAATTTCTGTTTTCAGATCACTCAGAGTAAAGGTTTGCACAACCACAGCTGCAGGAAAACAAATGCTCAGGGAGTCAACAGCAAATTTGCACTGTAAGGTGTGAACTACCACCAGAGAAGCAGACATGCTGCTGGTGAGAGTTCAGCAATTATAGTTCTTTTTACAGAGCACTGAGAAGCCAGGTCAGTTTTGGAAAAAATCAACTAAACAGCTGTGCTTAGATATTTATTGGTAAAAACATAATGATTTTAAGAAGTTAAATATTTGCAGTAACCCTGCCAGGGTGCAAAGCTTTGCTGAGTACAACATTGCTAAAAAGAAAAAGATTGCATTTCTTTCTAGGATAGGTTGGCAAACACTGACAGCTTTAAAGTCCTTCTAGAGAATCAGGGATGCACATACATACACATTTGTTTCTTTTCCTTATGGCTAGGAAATATTGCTGATAAATGTCAACAGCTCCAAGTCATGCCAGCGAAATTACTTTTGTCTTCTTACCGAGTCTTTAATCCGTACGAATTCCCAAAGGACTGTAAAAAAGGATAAAGTTGAGCTTAGGATGAGGCCAGGTGCCCACTTCAGGCTATCCTGGGTCCACCTCAGAAACATCTGACTCTGTGCTACTTCTAGACAGGACAGTAAATAAATTGGACCCCTGGTCAGCAGCTTCTTCAGCAAACCTGGCTGAAAACATGCCACCTGAACAGCTGATCCCAAGAAAATCGCTTAAGCAGTTAGTTTGAGAAAACAGGGTGATCCCTGCTCAGCTTCGTGGATATTGTGTCTACCTGGAGAAATTTAAGAATGGGGAAAAAAAAGATTAAGAAGATGAAAGCCTAAAGCAGGAATTATACGCTGCTAAGCATCAACCTCTACATAATGTTGTATGTATATAGTGACAATTCAAGGATTTACAGTTATAATTACAATTTGCTTGCTATGTCAGGATTGTTCTGTATACCATGTTATCTAGATGGATACACATCTTTTCAGAACATTTCCAAGATGACAGCTCAACAGCTAGGAGCCAGAGCTGTGACTTCCTGCTGGACCAGAGAGAGACAGGGAACTGCAACAGGAACATTACGGGGATGTTTGCAACATTGCAGAAGATACAATATATGCTGGCTTTGCCAAACAACAAAAAAAAGGACTAGAAACTGATATATGTAATTATACTTTAAGCTTGAGTATAAAGGCACGATGTATAAGGTGATGTACCATCAACAAAAAAAAAATAGAATTTTCATCCACTTCAGGGCTTAACCTGAAACAACAATAATTGTTTGAAAATACAAAGGCCTTTGAGAAGAAAGAACATAGGCATGGGATCTGAGAAAAAAATGAACCTCAAAATGATGACAGGTAAAACAAATGAGGAATGTTTTTAAAATTGAAATAAAATGTCCTGGTTTTAGCTGGGATAGAGTTAATTTTCTTCACTGCAGCTGGCATAGTGCTGTGCTTTGGACTTAGCATGAAAACAATGTTGAGATAACACACAGATGTTTTGGCTGTTGCTGGGTAGCGCTTGTACTAGTCAAGGACTTTTCTAGCCTCCCATGCTCTGCTAGGTGCACAAGAAGCCGGGAGGGGAGGGGGCACAGCTAAGAGAGTGGATTCAAACTGGCCAAAGGGATATTCCATACCATGTAACGTCATGCCCAGTATGTTACCTGGGAGGAGCTGGCTGGGGGGAGGAGGGAGGCAATTGCAGCTTGGGGAAGGGCAGCATCGGTTGGTGGGTGGTGAGCGGTTGTATCGTATGTGTTTCTGGTTTTTTATCTTTTCCTTTTTATGATATTATCATTATTGTTATTATTATCATAATCATTATTATAATTATTATTTTATTGTAATTATTAAACTGTGCTTATCTCAACCCACAAGTTCTTTTGCTCTTGTGATTCCCTCCCCCATCCCACAGGGGTGGGGGGAGTGAGCGAGCGGCTGCGTGGTGTTTAGTTGCTGACTGAGGCTGAACCGCGACAGTCCATTTTGGCGACCAACATGGGGCTCGAAGGGTTTGAGATAACAACAGTTGCTGGTCACCGCATTGATTCATCTGTTCTCAATATTAGTTTGTCCAGTCTCTACCATGCTGATTGTAAAGTACACGGTAAAAATTGCTGTTGGTTTTTGTAGTTTGCTGTGCTCTGCAGTGATTAGAGATGTTTTGCCTGGGAGATTTGTTATGAAAACACTGGCCTTGACCATTATCGGTTATTTAGGTCTTGCATGGAAGCCGTTACTGTACTACAGCTACCACCTCATGGAGACAATTAGCAATTATACCTCCTCCTCTGAGAGGGTTTTATGGAGGAAATACAGAATGGCACATTAGCTACCATCTTATATAATGTCTCCTCCTTCATTACAACAACTTTTCAATATCTTGAACATCCTTGGGTAGTTAAGATATATCTGCTGGTGTTGCTTTGGCAGACGGTGTCAGTTCTGTCTAAGGTTAATAAGAAATTTAAAAACATTATCCAGAGATCTGCCCCAAGGCTCGATAGCTATGCGTGGCAGGGTATGTGGGATAGTATGGGCAAATGCCTAAGATGGTGGGCACCCCCAGTGTTGTGGGGCTTCACCCCTGAACAAGTGCAGAATCCTGAAAAATTAGTAGAATATTTGGAGGAAGTATGTTGTCACCCTGGCAATTCCAGAGAGATACAAATCACTGCAATGTGCTGGGGCCTGGCCCATGCCTATCGAGCCCTATTTAACACTATTCAGTACCCCCAAGGGGAAGAGAAGGTCTCTGGTTCTAAAATGACAAAGACAAGGAAAGCAACAAGCACTGTGGCCACTCAAACCCCCACGACAGAGACTGCAGCTACTCCAACCTCAGTAACAAGTGTTGCAGCTAAATCATTGGACCAACCCGTGCCAGTATCAGTCGCCGAGGCACTAACAGTGGAAGAGGTGACTGATAAAATCTGGGAGTACGAAAAAAATCTCTCTTCCTCCCTTGTCTCAGCTGTGGAGAAACTATACTGAGAGGTCTAGCACCTCAAAGAAGATATGTCCTGCTCCCCACCTCTACAGAGTAGTGTCTCAGCTGTTAGGAATAAGCGTCCTTTGGCTCAAAGGAGGGGATACACACCACGGGCGACCCGATGGTTCTACCTGCGTGACCACGGAGAGGACATGAAGAAGTGGGATGGCAAGCCTACCTCGACCCTACAGGCACGAGCGTGTGAACTGCAAGGAAGAACAGTCACTCAGGGGATTTTCTCCAGGAGAGCTGCTGCTCCAGTTTCCAGTAAGCAATTCCACAGACAGAGGAGCAGAAGCGCTGATGGCCTGACTGATCTTAACAGAGACACTTGTCATTTGTATTTAGAGGAAGAGAGTGAAAAATACTGTGATCAGGACTGGAGGGGCCCTGCCTCCAGCCAGGTGGAGGAAAGGGATAACCGGGCTTACTGGACTGTGTGGATCCGATGGCCTGGCACATCCAACCCACAGGAGCATAAAGCTTTAGCGGACACTGGCGCACAGTGCACCTTAATGCCATCAAACTATATAGGGGCAGAACCCATCAGCATTGCTGGAGTGGCAGGGGGATCCCAAGAGCTAACTGTATTGGAGGCCAAAGTGAGCCTAACCGTGAATGAGTGGCAAAAGCACCCCATTGTGACTGGCCCAGAGGTTCCGTGCATCCTTGTCACAGACTGCCTCAGGAGAGGGTATTTCAAGGACCCAAAAGGGTACAGGTGGGCTTTTGGTGTAGCTGCCTTGGAGACGGAGGAAGTTAAACAGCTTTCTACCTTGCCTGGCCTCTCGAAGGACCCTTCTGTTTTGGGGTTGCTGAAGGTCAAGGAACAACAGGTGCCAATCGCCACCACAACAGTGCACCGGCGGCAATATCGCACCAACCGAGACTCCCTGATTCCCATCCATGGGCTCATTCATCGACTGGAGAGCCAAGGAGTCATCAGTAAGACCCACTCACCCTTTAACAGTCCCATATGGCCAGTCCGGAAGTCTAATGGAGAGTGGAGGCTAACAGTAGACTATCGTGGCCTGAACGAAGTCACTCCACCATTGAGTGCTGCTGTGCCAGACATGCTAGAACTTCAATACAAACTGGAGTCCAAGGCAGCCAAGTGGTATGCCACAACTGATATGGATAATGCATTCTTCTCAATCCCTCTGGCAGCAGAGTGCAGGCCACAGTTTGCTTTCACATGGAGGGGTGTCCAGTACACCTGGAATCAACTGCCCCAGGGGTGGAAACACAGTCCTACCATTTGCCATGGACTGATTCAGACTGTACTGGAACAGGGAGAAGCTCCAGAACACCTTCAATACATTGATGACATCATCGTGTGGGGCAACACAGCGGAAGAAGTTTTTGAGAAAGGAGAGAAAATAGTCCAAATCCTTCTGAAAGCTGGTTTTGCCATAAAACAAAATAAGGTGAAGGGACCTGCATGAGAAATCCAGTTCTTAGGAATCAAATGGCAAGATGGTCGTCGTCAGATTCCAGTGGATGTGATCAACAAAATAACAGCCATGTCTCCACCAACCAGCAAAAAGGAAACACAAGCTTTCTTGGGTGTTTTGGGTTTTTGGAGAATGCCTATTCCAAATTACAGTCTGATCGTAAGCCCTCTCTATCAAGTGACCCGGAAGAATGATTTCAAATGGGGCCCTGAGCAACGACAAGCCTTTGAACAGATTAAACAGGAGATAGTTCATGCAGGAGCCCTTGGGCCAGTCCGGGCAGGACAAGATGTAAAAAATGTGCTCTACACGGCAGCCGGGGAGAATGGCCCTACCTGGAGCCTCTGGCAGAAAGCGCCAGGGGAGACCTGGGGTCGACCCCTAGGGTTCTGGAGTCGTGGATACAGAGGGTCTGAAGCCCGCTATACTCCAACTGAAAAAGAGATATTGGCAGCATATGAAGGGGTCCGAGCTGCTTCAGAAGTGGTTGGTACTGAAGCACAGCTGCTCCTGGCACCCCGACTGCCAGTGCTGGGCTGGATGTTCAAAGGGAACGGCCCCTCTACACATCATGCAACTGATGCTACGTGGAGTAAATGGGTTGCACTGATCACCCAGCGGGCTTGGGTAGGAAACCCCAGTCGCCCAGGAATCTTGGAAGTGATTATGGACTGGCCAGAAGGCAAAGATTTTGGATTATCACCAGAGGAGGAGGTGACACATGCTGAAGAAGCCCCACTGTATAACAAATTGCCAGAAAATGAGAAGCAGTATGCCCTGTTCACTGATGGGTCCTGTCGCCTTGTGGGAAAGCACCGGAGATGGAAGGCTGCTGTATGGAGTCCTACACGACAAGTAGCAGAAACTGCTGAAGGAGAAGGTGAATCGAGCCAGTTTGCAGAGGTAAAGGCCATCCAGCTGGCCTTAGACATTGCTGAATGGGAAAAGTGGCCAGTGCTCTATCTCTATACTGACTCCTGGATGGTGGCAAATGCCCTGTGGGGCTGGTTACAGCAGTGGAAGCAAAGCAACTGGCAGCGCAGAGGTAAACCCATCTGGGCTGCCGCACTGTTGCAAGATATTGCTGCCTGGGTAGAGAACCTGGTTGTGAACGTATGTCATGTGGATGCTCACGTCCCCAAGAGTCGGGCGACTAAAGAACATCCAAACAATCAGCAGGTGGATCAGGCTGCTAAGACTGAAGTGGCTGAGGTGGATCTGGACTGGCAACATAAGGGTGAACTATTTCTAGCTCAGTGGGCCCACGACAAACTCATATATACCACAGCAAAAGATCATGGCATTGATTGGGTGTATCACATCCCCTGTCATGCACCAGCCTCTGGTAAAAACAAAAGATACAGTGGACCGTTAAAGACGACACTGAGAGCAATGAGGAGTGGAACATTTAAACACTGGGATACACATTTAGCAAAGGCCACCTGGTTAGGCAACACTAGGGGACCTGTGAGCTGGCCCTGCCCAATCAGAACCCTTACATACTGTGGAAGGGGATAGAGTCCCTGGAGTGCACGTAAAAAGTATGTTGGGCAAAACAGTCTGGGTTCTTCCTGCCTCAGGCAAAGGCAAACCAATTCGTAGGATTGCGTTTGCTCAAGGACCTGGGTGCACTTGGTGGGTGATGCGGGAGGATGGAGGAGTCCAGTGTGTACCTCAAGGGGATTTGATTTTGGGTGAAAACAGCCAATGAACTGAATAGTATGCTGTTATTTGCTATATAATGTTGTATGTCATCACTACTATGGTTGCTATATGCCATATCAATGGTATGATGGTGGGAATCTCCCAAATTAATAAACAAATGAACTTTCATTGAACCAAGCGAAGTGCAGCAGTGATAGAGCAAGGACTAACAGTGCAGCGGTGATGGAACGAGAACTGACTTCAGCATGCAACAATGCAACACCACACACAACCCCTCTTTTAAGGAATCGTACAATAGATGGAACCCAAAGTCATGGACTAAATGAACTCAATGGACATTTCACGGACATTTTACAGGGGTGGTCCATAGACTAGGGGAATGATAAATGAAATCTGTATATTCTGTTAAAGGATGAGAAGGCGGGTAGGTGTTATTGAAATTGTATTGTATAGTATGGGACCTGAGCATGATGTAAATGATATGGAATAAGGGGTGGATACTGTCATGGTTTTAGCTGGGATAGAGTTAATTTTCTTCACTGCAGCTGGCATAGTGCTGTGCTTTGGACTTAACATGAAAAAAATGTTGAGATAACACACAGATGTTTTAGTTGTTGCTGGATAGTGCTTGTACTAGTCAAGGACTTTTCTAGCTTCCCATGCTCTGCCGGGGGCACAAGAAGCCGGGAGGGGAGGGGGCACAGCTAAGAGAGCGGATTCAAACTGGCCAAAGGGATATTCCATATCATGTAACGTCATGCCCAGTATGTTACCTGGGAGGGGCTGGCCGGGGGAGGGAGGCAGCAATCGCGGCTTGGGGATGGGCAGCATCGGTCGGCGGGTGGTGAGCGGTTGTATCATTTGTGTTTCTGTTTTTTCCTTTTCCATTTTATTATATTATAATTATTGTCATTATTATAGTAATCATCATTATTACAGTTTTTATTTTATTGTAATTATTAAACTGTTCTTATCTCAACCCACAATTTTTTTTTTTGTGTGATTTTGGTCTTCCGATTCTCTCCCCCATCCCACAGGGGTGGGGGCAATGAGCGAGCAGCTGGGTGGTGTTTAGTTGCCAACTGAGGCTGAACCACAACAAAAACTAACCAAGAAAAGATTTCAACATGTAGAATATGTCCCACAAAAACAGTTCTAGTGCCTGACCTCACTCAAGCATTTCGCGATCCTGTTATGTACACACACCGACTACTCAGATAAATAAGTAAAATCCTTTGTGTGCTTTTGAATTTAGGGAACCAGAATAATCCCTGGACCCATTTCTCTGTAGTATTAAAGGGCACTACTGCACAAATGGGGACAAACCTACCAACTCAGAAAACTTTTAGCGATATGACGTGGATGTATAAGTCTTCCTACCATGGGATTTGCAGAAAATGCACATTTCATAACAGCAGACCCTATTTTTACCAGTGCTAAGGAAGATGCAAATGAGTTTAAGCCCTGGATTCCTGCGTTTCAGCTTGCAACCCATTCTCCTCTAGAACAGCATGCAATGCTTTATACAGCAGTGGAAACCAGTATCTTTGAAGCAAATATTTCTCTTAAAACTGGAATGCATTTAGAAATCACTCATTCACTGCCAACTTTATATAGAAGATCTGTATAGTTGCTAAGAAAAGGTTACAAGATTAGGAGTAGATTTGGGACACTTTGCTACAACTCACAGTTAAGTCAATGATGCTTTAGTAGTACCCTCAAAGAAGGGCTTGGACACCCAGGAATTTCATAAGTCTCAGAATTAATCCCTGGAACTTATAAAGACTTGCCAAAACCCAAAATACCATTCTCCCCCCAAACAAAGCAGATTCAAGGCTGATTTTTTTCTTTCCAGAATTTTATGAATGAGACAGTTGAAAATCTGCCACTTTTCAAATATGCTAAATGTAAATGTTAAACAAAGAAATTGGCTATAACTCCTCAGTTGGGAACTTTCACTTACGTATTGTGTAAATCAAGAGAAGGGGGAATCAACTCTTTGAAGGTCTCAAATTGGGCAAAAATTTAAGTTGTCCTAAATCCGTATTGTGCACTGTTTGGATCACTCTGCCAAAGGCAGAAAATATTAAGTTTAGCAAGCAAGCAAAGGCAGGGGAAGATCGGTTATGCACAGTCAACCAGCAGATCTGCGAGAAGCTGAGATGCTTGGTCCCTCCAGAGAAAGCTCACAGTGCCTTCAGAGCTCCAGCATCACCTGGTCAGTGGGAAAACCCTTATATAAAACAAAAAGGGCTTTTTATGGGTCAGGACTTGCCAAAGAACAAAATAACTCCTCCCATACAATTTGATTATTTGCAACAACATGGAGGAACTCAAAGGAGGGTAAAATAGGGGTGAAAAAGGCAAAGTCTCCTCTTGGTAATGGCAGCAGAGAATCAACTCGTTTATGTGGGCTACAAATTCTGCTCCAACTTCTGGATAAAAATTACACATCTGTATTGCCTTCATCAGTCTTTTTTTAAAGCAAAACCAATACTATAACTGCATATTCCAGTTTCCTTACATTGGGGTCAACTATCTAGTAATTATTCTCTGAAAAGTGAATCGCACACTTTTAGTCTAATTGATAGAATTTCATAAAACTTTAACAGTGAAGAAAAACTCACCTGAAAAGTTTTAAAACGGCCTATGAAGCATATGAACAATGGAGGGTTTGGAGAAAATAATCCTGCTGAATAAGGAATATATACTAATATGTGTAGCTATATACTCAAAGACATGGGGAATCTACTCTAGACAAATCTCAGAGCCAACTATCTATTTTAAATTTCTAGCAGTGAGTGCTACTGTTTAAGTCATAGAATCATAGAATCGATAGGGTTGGAAAAGACCCTTAAGACCATCGAGTCCAACCGCTAACCTGTCACTGCCAAGTCCACCACTAAACCATATCCTCAAGCACCACGTCTACCCTTCTTTTAAATACCCCCAGGGATGGAGACTCAACCACCACCCTGGGCAGCCTGTTCCAATGCTTGACAACCCTTTCGGTGAAGAAGTTTTTTCCTAATGTCCAACCTAAACTTCCCCTGGTGCAGCTTGAGGCCATTTCCTCTCGTCCTGTTGCTTGTTACTTAGGGAGAAGAGACTGACCCCCACCCCGCTACAACCTCCTTTCAGGTAGTTGTAGAGAGCGATAAGGTCTCCCCTCAGCCTCCTCTTCTCCAGACTAAACAACCCCAGCTCCCTCAGCCACTCCTCATAAGACTTGTTCTCTAGACCCTTCACCAACTTCGTTGCCCTTCTCTGGACATGCTCCAGCACCTCGATGTCCTTCTTGTAGTGAGGGGCCCAAAACTGAACACAGTACTCAAGGTGCGGCCTCACCAATGCCGAGTACAGGGGCATTATTACCTCCCTGCTCCTGCTGGCCACACTATTCCTGATACAAGCCAGGATGCCATTGGCCACCTTGGCCGCCTGAGCACACTGCTGGCTCGTGTTCATCTGGCTGTCAACCAACACCCCCAGGTACCTTTCCTCCAGGCAGCTCTCCAGCCACTCCTCCCCGAGCCTGTAGCGTTGCATGGGGTTGTTGTGACCCAAGTGCAGGACCTGGCACTTGGCCTTGTTGAATCTCATACCGTTGGCTCCAGCCCAACGATTCAGCCTGTCCAGGTCCCTCTGTAGGGCCTTCCCGCCCTCCAGCAGATCGACACTTCCACCTAGCTTGGTGTCATCTGCAAACTTACTGACAGCAGCTGTTTTGATTTTGATAGCAGACTAGTCTAAAACACAAGGAATGTTGTTTATTGTGGAAATGCTTTGCGCTCCAGATAACATCACCGACGACTGCTCCACCTAGGCCAATGTGCCATCTCATCGTCCTAAAACAAACCCCAGACAAACCTCTCGCTGCTGCCCGACCTCTTCTACTCCCACCAAAAACCCAGCAGCTGTGCAAATAAAACCCATGCCATGGTGTGTGCCATGCAATCAGCAATGCAAAATGAGCCCAGGGTGTTTTCTACAAGTGTGGCAATGAAGGAAACCGTTAAGCTTCAAGAACATGATCCATATTTTTGTGTTTCAATAAGGCACCGGAGCAAGCACTCTGTCTTGCTGCAAGAGGGACTCACCTCAGGAGCCCTATGTGGATGACGTACAAACTCTGACCCAGCTTCCTAATATGTAAATATTACAGTTTTCTCACTTTTTCATAGGAATTATCATGCCCAGGGTTAGATTTCTCTTCCCCCATCCTGGGAAAGGAGCTGGAAATTTCATTGTCCATCTTTACAGACTCAGTCCCACCTTGTGCTTGCTGGTGGAGAGCTGGTGACCACCTATCAAGTCTCTAGCACTGATTTTCATCTCCTCGCTCTTCAGGCTCCAAGATGGGAAGGAATGGACTGAAGTATGCTGACAGCATAAACCACACTAATTTCATAGTTAAAGGATTTTTCCTTTTGGAAACTACCTATATGAGCCCTCTCTGCTGCCCTAATACAGCCTTGGGATGATCCAGTTGGAGCATGGAGGCCAAGGATCAAGGGGTCAAAACACTGTTTTCACCCACCTGCTTCTTTCAACCAAAAATCGGAGTTACTGCAATGTCGCAGTTATTTGTTTTCTCATTTAGTTGCATAGAACATATTTCCCCAACACAAAAGGTGGCAGGAGAAGAGCAGAGTGATTCAGTTTGCATATTTTTCCAGTGATGAGGTCCCAGACATGCTTTCACTAGAAACTGATGTAATGCTGCAGCAGCATCCAAAACATCCCACCAAGCCAAAAAGAACATAACTTTGGACAAGTGGGACCAAGCTCCTCTCCGTTATCACTGTACAGGGGTCCAAAACACTGCCTAGACTTTGGCTTTGCACATCAACCAGGGAAATGAGAGCCCTCTCCCTGCTCAGCTTAACACCTTCAATTTGCCTCGCGGAGGCTGACATTTACAACACATTTCCTCACATGGAGGGCTCCTCACAGTTCATTTTATGAGGTTTGACTTTTACATAACAGTAGCCACAAAGATGAAGCCTGAGCAGACATACTCCTCTGGTCCCTCCCACCCAGCACAGCAGCGGGGTGGCATGCCAAGCCCAAACATCCTTCCCCATCCTGAGCGCCTGTGGAGGAAGACCTCCTTTTGATTTTGTACTTCTTAATCTGAGAGAGCCAGGCCTGTAAATATAAAAAAAAAAATTATAACAATGACTTAAGAACAGAGACAGACTCGCTGTCACCAACTGTTAACTCTCAGATCAGGGCAGCCTAGGAAGCAGCCCCTTATCTGCCTGAGGTTCAGGACATGCTGACTAACACCCCTATTGAGCCTGCAGACCTTTGGCTCCCTAATCTCCCCAAACTGGAAAACGTACACCCTGACAGACGTACTCCCTTCTTAAGTATTTCAAGCCTCAGCAGACAAATCGTGCCATGAGATGAGCAGTGTTGCCCTGCTACATGCAGGAAATCCAATTTATTTGTCCTGAGGAGTGAAATGACAGTAAAACCTCTCCAGCTGTAACACGCAGCGCCAGACTACAGCCTTATCTCTGCTGTGACTGTGAGCCAAGGAATCGGTGCCAAATGTGGATGTTTACATTCTTTATTTTGCAGATGTGGACTTCACCACTTCCCCCCCCCATTTGCCCTAATACTGAGAGTCCTGTGAAGACATACCCAAGCCAGGGGCGTTTAAGTTGACCTCAACATATAACCAGGGTGCCTTTTCTTAAATGGTTTTTCAGGTTTATTCTATTCTATATTCCACTCATGAAGGACATGAAGGTTGTGACAGCATGTTCAGATTAGCTACTGGAAACGAGCCTTTATCAATGATAGAGGAAAGTAGTGTGTAGGAGGGGAAAAGGGACAGCTACTAATGAGTAGGACAAGGATTCCTTCAAGGTGGAGGACATCTTCATGAGTCTTGATGCTGGGCAACGGCATCTCCTTGACTAGCTAAGTATGGGGAGTCAGGAGCTGACTGCATCCAAAAAGTGATCTGTATGCTTGGTGTCCTCCTGAAGCCATCAGTTTAAAAAGTAGCACTCTCCTATAGCGAAACTGTTTATTTTCTAATGTAAACAGTCACCTCAGTCTGAAAAAGGGCCTCAAGTGAGCTGCTCTTTCAATAATGCATTAAAATAACTCGTGTTTTCTGTTTTACTATGCTTTAGATATAGTATTTCCAGATTTGTTTGCCTTCACTGACCTTACTGTATTAAGACCTCCTATTCTGCTAAAGAGTGTCTTTAGGACATGAATCAGTTCTAGAGAACTCCCCACCTCAGGGTGGAATTTTAAGAAGTCATTTATTTACAAATGCTATTATGTCCATGTCCCGTTGTTATCAAACACATCTGCCCCCTTCCTCCCTGTGCATTCACATCAAGACTGTTTACCCTGGTGACAACAATCAGTCTTTGCTGGTCTTAGCACAGGAGGACAGAGCTTGGCAAAACCTGACGGACAGGTAAGCATGAGGAATTCAAATAAAGTTTTGCTGCCTGGCTCTGAGCTCTGAGCTCAGAGCTACAGGCACCACTCAAATCTCATGGGTCTCACATTAAGGACAACGCATAAGTTTAAGGGCTGTGCTCTTCTCCCACTCTACTCAATAGACAGAAAATTTCCTGCTCTATTTTGGAGCTGCCTGTTGCTCATCCCATCTAGCAGACCTTCCCTTCAGTGAACTATCTGATATAAGCCTCTGGTTTCCTATCTATAAAAAAACCCCAAACACAAACCAATCCTTACTGGGGTTTTTGATACCTAAGGAAGGGAAATCTTCCTCCTGGAGCTTCTGGATGCTGCTGTGGCATTATCAAGCTGGGAAATTCTTACCCCTGCTGCTATACTGTCTGTCCTCAAGCCAAACTCAGCTCACAAGTCACAGGTTGATTGCTCTCTCCATAGTTTAAACATCTTTTGTGACAAAGAACTAGTATAAATTACCTAGCTGGCATGCAAAAAGTAAATGCAACATATGACCTGCAGGACTCCCCATCTTTCCTCATTTTCCATGCTCCAAGAGCCCATGGTGGCAGGAAACACTTAGCACCTACCTGGAGTGCTAGTATGGTCATTAAGTGCAAGGAGAAAAGCTGAGTAGAAGAGAGAATAGTAGGGTTTGTTAGGGTAAGGAGTCAACATGAGAACATGGTCAAAAAAATCCACTCCTTGTTTGCAAGCTTAACAGATTGTGGGTTGAGCATTACAATGTTAGGAACCATAAACCTAGCCTAAATCAACATGGATTCAAGATTCAATGCAATCACCTGATACTACATAACAAATACAGCTACAGGAAAGACATGGTGACTTAAACCAGCTACTCTCTAAATCCTAACAGCAGAGTACTCAGCAATGATGCTGATATACATTGCTTGGCCAGGAAAAAGCCTTCTACATCACTAATCACCCTAAGCAGGAACAAACAGCCTGTAAATCAACTGGAGAGAAGCACTGCAACTTGTACCAAAGGTTGTGACAAAATTAAACTCAGTATAGGAATGCAGTTGAGGCAGCCATCAGCTGACAAAGTATATTTCTTCCTCATTCTCACTTCTTGGTGTAGTCACTGTAAACATTCAAGACAATTCTTTAATTTATGCATTTAATTAAAAGGTATCTATAACATTCATGCTGTTTACATATAACCCAACAATGCAGTGAAAGCTGTAATTTTGATTGGGATTTATATTCTGTACTCAGATTTCTTTTGATTCCTTGATTTAAACATACACACAGAAGTGAAAATATGTTAAGTCATGAAAATGGAAAAGATTATACCCTGTTATCTAGTTCATCTGTCAACCAGGGCAGAAATCATCTGATGACTGTTTTTCTCAGTCTGCCATGTGCTATGGAAACTTAATTTAAAAGACTAATTCAGAAAAGACAGCTGTTGTGGTTTAGCGGTCAACTCGGCCCCACACAGCCACTCACTCTCTACCCCCCAGCAGGATGGGGGAGAGAATCAGAAGGGTAAAGCTCATGGGTTGAGATAAGAACAGTTTAATAATTAAAATAAAATAATAACAACAACAACAAAAATAATGCAATGAAAAGGAAAACAATGAGAGAGGCACGAAACCCGGGGTGGGGGGAAGGGGGTACGAACAACCAAAGCAATCAACACATGATGCAGCCGCTCACCGCCCGCTGACCCAACACCAGCAGTCCCCGAGCCACAACTGCACACCCCCCCCCCCCCCCCCCCACGCACCAACCCTCCCAGTTAATATACTGGTCATGGCATCACATGGTATGGAATGAATATACCACTGGCCAGTCGGGGTCAGCTGTCTTGGCTGTGGCCCCGCCCCTCCTGGCCTCTTGCCCACATGGCAGAGCATGGGAAGCTGGAAAGGTCCCTAACTACTACAAGGACTACTTAGCGACACTGAGCTGCTACTTAACAGCAACTAAAGCATCAATGTGCCATTGGCACTTTACCAGCTGCAATAAAGAGAATTAACTCTATCCCAGCCAAAACCAGCACATTCTCCACCCCTTATTCCATACTGTTTACACCATACAAGGTCCCATACTATCCAGTACAACCTCACCAACCACCACCACCCCCCTTCCCATCCTTTGACATAATACACGGACATCATTCCCTTAGTCTATGGCCCACCCCTGTAAAATGTCCATAAAGATGTCCATTGAGTTCATTTAGTCCATGACTCCAGGCTCCATCTGTCATATCAGACTTTCAGGGCGGGAGAGATGGTGTGTGTGGTGTTGGGTTGCTGCATACCAAGTTAGCTATCGTTCCATCACTGCTGCACTTTGCTTGATTCATCAAAGATCATCTTCCATGAATTGGGAGATTTGTACTGTGGTATCACTAATATGGCATACAGCAACCACAGAAGAGATGACATACAATATTATATAGCAGTTTGCATTATGCCATTCAGCTCATTGGCTGTTTTCACCTAAGATCAAATCCCCTTGAGGTACACACCGGACTCCTCCATCCTCCCACATCACCCACCAAGTGCACCCAGGTCCTCGAGCAAAAGCAATCCCACGAATGGGTTTGCCTTTGCCTGAGGCAGGAAGAACCCAGACTGTTTTCCCCAGCATATTTTTTACATGCACTACAGGGACTTTATCCCCTTCCACAGTACGTAAGGGTTCTGACTGGGGAGGGCCAGCTCGGTTGGCAGATCCCCTTGTGTTGACTAACCAGGTGGCTTTTGCTAAATGTGTATTCCAGTGTTTAAATGTTCCACCCCCCCAGGCATAGTCCTGTGCTTTGGACTTAGTATGAAAACAATGTTGATAACACACTGATGTTTTAGTTGTTGCTGGGTAGTGCTTGTACTAGTCACGGACTTTTCTAGCTTCCCATGCTCTGCCGGGTGCACAAGAAGCCAGGAGGGGAGGGGGCACAGCTAAGAGAGCGGATTCAAACTGGCCAAAGGGATATTCCATGTCATATCATGTCATGCCCAGTATATTAATTGGGGGGAGCTGTCCAGGGGCGGGCAGCAATCGTGGCTCAGGGACTGGCAGCCTCAGTCGGCGGGTGGTGAGCGGTTGTATCGTTTGTGGTTTTCCCTTTTTTTCCCCCTTTTTTTTCTGGCTTCATTTCTCTCTCTCATTATTTTCCTTTAATTACATTATTATTATCATTATTATAATTACTATTTTAATTATTAAACTGTTCTTATCTCAACCCATGAGTTTTCTTGCTTTTGCTCTTCCAATTCTCTCCCCCATCTCACAGGGGTGAGGGGAGTGAGTGAGCGGCTGCCTGGTGTTTA
This sequence comes from Phalacrocorax carbo, assembly GCF_963921805.1. Classification (NCBI taxonomy): domain Eukaryota; kingdom Metazoa; phylum Chordata; class Aves; order Suliformes; family Phalacrocoracidae; genus Phalacrocorax; species Phalacrocorax carbo. The sequence goes on along the minus strand of NC_087548.1, from coordinate 3,654,658 downwards.
GTTGCCAACTGGGGCTAAACCACAACACCACAAAAACATAGAAGTCTTAAAAACACGTTGAGATCAGAGGCTTTGACTTTCTAAAATAGGAAATGCCAGAATTCAGGTAGTATCTGTGAGCATCATTCAGGTTTTTATTTGTATGCATTAAGATTGTATTTTATCCTTTTTATTACAAGCCGGTCTGTGTTGAAGAAGTGCCCTTTCAGCAGGCAGTATTAGTTGGACTACGCAGCTAGACAGCATCCAGCTCCCAGATGTGAGCTTTGTGATGCAAACAGCCACGGAACCTGTTGTGCAGGCAAAGCAGCTGTGGTAGGGCTGCTCCCACCCATCCAGACCTGCCCAGAGAGTGTCATTAAAGACATGTGGATTAAAGATTTATCCTTTACTTTGGTACTGAAATTCCTCAGAGTTGCCAGTTATTGTGTAACTATATCTTTAGTCTGATCTTAATATGAATTTGTCGAGGTTTAGAATAGCTTCCCCGAAAGCCTCAGAGACTGAAGTGGGAAGACCTGAGGAACTGTGAGATTACTAGGAGGGAAGTACAAGGACAGAGAGCATGAAGACTCACAAGACCATTTCTATAGGAAGAAATTGCATCCTGCTTATTGTTACTGTCTGTGCAAAGAAAGGGTGTTATTTGCATTTACAAATTAATGCATGACATTCCAGATACCAAAGTCAGTGTCACCAATTTTTCTCCATGCAGAAGTAAACTGCTCTGGCCAAACTGTTGTTCTGCAAAAGGAGCAAAAGGAGATACAAGTCTATGGGGCCGGATGGCATCCTCCCGAGGGAGCTCACAGGAGAGCTTGCCAAGCCACTCTCCATCATTTATCAGCAGTCCTGGTTAACAGGGGCGGTCCCAGACAACTGGAGGCTTGCCGATGTGACACCCATCTACAAGAAGGGCCAGAAGGAGAATCCAGGGAACTACAGACCTATCAGCTTGACCTCAGTACTGGGGAAGATTATGGAGCAATACATCTTGAGTGAGCTCACCAGGCAAGTGCAGGATGACCAGGGGCTCAGGCACAGCCAGCATGGCTTCATGAAAGGTAGGTCCCGCCTGACCTGACCAGCCTGAACTCCTTCTATGACCAGGTGACCCACCTGGTGGATGAGGCTGTGGATGTTGTCTACCTGGACTTTAGCAAAGCCTTTGACACTGTCTCCCACAGTATCCTCCTAGAGAAGCTGGCTGCTCGTGGCTTGGACGGGTGTACTCTTTGCTGGGTTAAAAACTGGCTGGATGGCCAAGCCCAGAGAGTCGTGGTGAATGGAGCTAAATCCCATTGGCAACCAGTCACGAGCAGTGTTCCCCAGGGCTCAGTTTTTGGGCCAGTCTTGTTTAATATCTTTATTAATGATCTGGGTGAGGGGATCGAGTGCACCCTCAGTAAATTTGCAGGTGACACCAAGCTGGGTGGGAGTGTTTATCTGTTTGAGTGTAGGAAGGCTCTGCAGAGGGACCTGGACAGGCTGGATCAATGGGCCAAGGCCAACTATATGAGGTTCAACAAGGCCAAGTGCCAGATCCTGCACTTGGGTCACAACAACCCCATGCAATGCTACAGTCTTGGGGAAAAGTGGCTGGAAAGCTGTGTGGCAGAGAAGGCCCTGGGGGTGCTGGCTGACAGTCGGCTGAACATGAGCCAGCAGTGTGCCCAGGCGGCCAAGAAGGCCAATAGCATCCTGGCTTGTATCAGGAATAGTGTGGCCAGCAGGAGTAGGGAAGTGATTGTCCCCCTGTACTCAGCACTGGTGAGGCTGCACCTTGAATACTGTGTGCAGTTTTGGGCCCATCACTACAAGAGGGACACTGGGTTGCTGGAGCATGTCCAGAGAAGGGCAACAAAGCTCATGAAGGGTCAGGAGAGCAGGTCTTATGAGGAGAGGTTGAGGGAACTGGGGTTGCTTAGCCTGGAGAAGAGGAGGCTGAGGGGAGACCTTATCACTCTCTACAACTATGTGGGGGTTGGCCTCTTCTCCTAAGTCACTAGCAATAGAACGAGAGGAAATGGCTGCAAGCTGCGCCAGGAGGGTTAGATTGGATATTAGGAAAAATGTCTTTACTGCAAGAGTGGTCAGACATTGGAACAGGCTCCCCAGAGAGGTGGTGGAGTCACCATCCCTGGAGGTGTTCAAAAAGACATGTAGACGTGGCACTTGGGGACATGGTTCAGGAGGCATGGTGGTGTTGGGTTGGTGGTTGGACTTGATTTTAGAGGTCTTTTCTAACCTTAATAATTCTATGAATTAGAAAAAAAATTATACAACCCACTAGGTTAAAGTGAGCAGTGTAGAACGCTTACATGCCAGACTGTCTGTATTTACATGCCCCCTGTTCACTTGTAACCCTGCCCCCAAACTCAAGTCCTTTGGAGGAAGGGTAGGCACTGCAAGTTACACTATAAGCATCCTTAAAATTCAAAGTACTCGACTGCTTAGTGAGGACTTACATAGCTTGGCATTTGACAAAAGACATTTATCCATTGATTTAAGTGGCAATATAAACATGTCCTTTTGAATGCTGTATAGCAGTAACATCGAAAATTTAAACTTGATGGGATCTCACTCCAGAAACAATATTCCTTTAAATTGTGGCCCAACATGGAAGTCAATCTGGCACATTAAGTAACTGTTAAAGCCTTCATTTTTTTGTAAGCAGCAAATTTATTTAGTGATGGCTCTATGTCAAGAAGGAATCGCTGTAGCCTCTTGCTGTAATTTAACCCCAGCTGGCAACTCAGCCCTACACAGCCACTCACTCACTCCCCCACTGGCAGGATAGGGGAGAGAATCAGAAGGGTAAAAGTGAGAAAGCTCATGGGTTGAGATAAGAACAGTTTAATAATTAAAATAAAACAATAGTAATAACAAGTATAATGTAATGAAAAGGAAAATAACAAGAGAGGCAAAACTCTGGGGCAGGGGGAACGAACAACCAAAACAGCACATGACACAGCCACTCACAACCCACTACCACCAGTCCCTGAGCTGCAACCACCCCCCCTGCACACCAACTCCCCCAGTTAATATACTGGTCATGGCATCACATGGTATGGAATATCCCATTGGCCAGTTTGGGTCAGCTGTCTTGGCTGTGGCCCCTCCCCTCCCAGCTTCTTGCCCACAGAGCATGGGAAGCTGGAAAGGTCCCTAACTACTACAGGGACTACTTAGCGACACTGAGCCGCTACTTAACAGCGGCTAAAGCATCAATGTGCCATTGGCACTTTACCAGCTGCAGTAAAGAGAATTAACTCTATCCCAGCCAAAACCAGCATACCTCTTAACATAAGAGCTTTTAATGTGAGAATAAGTTATCATAGAAAAAGCAAAAGGTCTAGTGTTCCTCTGTATTCACAGCATCACAGTATAGCAAGGACACAACCTGAAGGGCTCCATTTGGATCCAACAACTCCTCTGGTGTTATTTAGGCTATTCCTGTACCGTGGCTCAGGACTCAGACTCTAGACCAATCTCTCCCAAAGTAATTCAGTCTGAGTGACTAAATACATGCCATCTCAGGGACACAGGGAACTGTAGGAAATACATTAGTCTATGTAGCCAGCTAGACAATTCCCACTGGGTGTTTTAAAATTACCAGGGTATAAATAAATTACCAGGCGTCGCCAATGGCCATGCATACTCAATGTGCCTTATCAGATTATATTTTCCTAAAGTTATCACAGAAGAAATGGGTCTTGAGAAGATGCTCCCACTCTCTTATCATGGAGTGGGAGCAAAAATAGTTCTGCAGAAAGCAGACAGTATTTAAAATACACTCGGCATAATGGAGAAGAGAATTTGTTGTGAAAACACATATAACTCCCATTTACTTACTTACCTACTTACACAGATTTAATTATTGCAATATTTAAACATCACACAGCCATTAACAGATTTTAGCCTCACAAAACTTTTCAAGCTGGTAAATCCCTCATGATATTTGAGAGATTCTCAGAAGAGAACAGAGGGATCTGCTCAGGATTATACAGAAAGTTCATGATCATGTTGACCAGACTTACAGGTCCTGAATTGATTTTCAGTAGGTTGGTTAATTCTTAACTAAAGCCCCAGAAGTTTATCTTTGTAGCATTTTATATAGACCCAGATGGAGGTGCAGAGCACTAGAGAGAAAGAATGATCAAAGTTTGGTTACAGCTTGACAATGGATGGAGAGGTGAGCCCGCATCTTTGAGATATGATGAAGAAAACCGCCTCAGCAAAGCCTCCACATGCTTCAATTTAATAACTAATCAAGAAAACTCACCCAAATATTTAGCACAAACTAGGAATTTAAATTAAAACATACACATATGGCAATCCACAATGTAATCCATTATCTGCTGCTATTGATAGGAGAAGCAGTGTTTTGACATTATGGATATAAAGGGTACATATGTAATTGATTGGAACAGTACATTTTAACTGACAAGGTCTTAAGCACTTATTCTTAGCCTGTCTTTGGGCAGAGCAAAAGCTCCTTGCTTGATGATTTCCAGAACTCACTCCACTGACAGTTCAGCTCCAGCTTGCTCTAATCGGGAGCTGAAAAAGCTGATCACCTGGAATGAAAAGTCAGAGCACATAAATAAATAGAAGAGTTCTTTGAAACAATTTACACACGAAGCTGTCATCTTCATTCCCTGGATCAATGTATCTGCACTTCTTAAAGAATAATCATATTATTGCTTGTGTCACAGCCAGGGAGGCTTTGTTAATGCCAAATTAGCACAATTATCAGCATCCTCCTGCAGTCATTTTTAACAGATAAATCATTTTATTATTTAACACACACAACTAAATAAGTTTACATTTTTAAGTACTGTGCACCAACACATACTTAAATTTCTATCTGTTGGTACTTCTGCACATCAGGATTTTTGATGCCCTCCAGTCTACTTTTTGTAGTTTGGGCTAGAAGTTACTTTAAGGCTTGAAAAAGAAAGTAAAAATCCTTATAGTTTCAACAACACCTGGACAGGAGGCTTTAAGACAACTATTAAATACCTCAGTACAACTACAAGAGTCTACATGACTTGCCTGGGGGCTTAGTAGCATCCAACACCACAGCAATTGGCGGGGGGGGGGACGGGGGGGACGGGGGGCAGAAAAGCCCACAAAGCTCCTCTTCTCCACAAATTAACCACCCAAAGTCCCCCATACACCTTCCCCATCACAGATTCCAGGCCCAAGCACCTCTAAACTCCCTTTCAATACTCTCATCCTCCATGCATCTTCCTGGTGAGGCCAAGCTGTTTTTCACCATATTTCCTTCCCCCCCCTTTCTGGTGACCCAGCTGATCTTTGTTAACTGGAACACAGTTTGGTCAGGCTTTAACTTTTATCCCTCTCCAAGCTCAGTAGATCACATCAAAAGCAGACATCTCACCAGCAGTTCTCCATGTGGGATATCAGAAAAACCTCAATTTCTATAGCTCCTTTCATCCAAGAAGGGCATACTTTGCAAACTCCATCCCTCATCCCAGAAGAACTCTGACTCATCAGTCACATAGGGGATCCAAAACACAAAACAATACAAAAAGGGTATGGGACAAAGTTTCAACACTTATTTAGAGTCCTTTGAGAGTACCACAAGATGGTCAGAGCCCCTTGGTAGAGACCATACACACGTGAGCACCCAGCTACCCCTTGCCTAGAGCCACCCATAGCTTCCACCCCACTGCACATGCTGCTGGTAGGTTCCCTGAGATCTCATAGGCTTCGGACATCCCTCCTCTGAAAAGTGCTAGTATCAACTTGTATCTGAATCCCAACCTCTAGCACATCAAGTAATCTTTGTTGATTCTCCCAAGTTAGGGGGGAAAAGTGTATTATGTTCCAAAATCTCTGCTGAACTCTCTTTGTTCTGTAGTGAGACACAACTGGGACCAGAAACCATTACCCTAATTATGCCTCCCAGCTCAGCTGCTGTTAAAGCAAAAACAGCTGATGGCTTGATTACTGTAAGATTCAAATTTGTTGTTGCTCTCTTGTGATCTTTGAAACCCTAGCCCTTCTTCTAAGCAGGTAGATTTTCTGGATTACAGAGCAATTTTCTCTAGAAACTGAAGCATAAAGTGAGACAGATGATAATTGCTGGAAGTTGCTTTTTGGATTGTTGTGGTTTGGGGTTAGTTTTTTTTTTGTTGTTGTTCTGTCTTGTTTTAAACAACAAAAGTGTGGAAAACAGTCAAGAGAGAATTCAGGTTTAACCTTCTCTGCTGTCCTTATGATTATCTCCATACTTGAATAGAGGGGAGAATTTCACTACCTCTGGCAGATATTGCAGGTAGGTTTCACGTTCTGATGGATAAGGACCTGCTGTAGCACTGTGATCTCTGATCCTTGAAACAAAACAGGAGTAGGAAGATGTGCTGAGTTCATAAGCAAAGGAGCTGGAGGAAGGAAGCAGAAATTACAGAGGAAAATAGCAAGAAATGGTATGTGCAAAGAGCGTGAGGACTTTGGTGTAAAGCTGACAGTTTTGGCATAGGGACAAATTGCTGGTAGAGGATACATAGCTCATAGAGGAAGAAGAAAGTTGCCCACAAACTTTGAAAGAAAAAAAAAGTCTTCCTGCATTTCAACACTCCTCTGTTGTCAGTAATAGCTGGTGAAACCTATCCTCACCCAGGGCAGGCTCACGCAGAGAATCCATCCTGCTAGTGCTGCCTTGTTAGCTCAAGTTCTGCTAAACCACACCAAAAGCAAAATTTAATATCCAGCTTGTAATAAAAAGGATAAAATACAATCTTAATGCATACAAATAAAAACCTGAATGATGCTCACAGATACTACCTGAATTCTGGCATTTCCTATTTTAGAAAGTCAAAGCCTCTGATCTCAACGTGTTTTTAAGAGACTTCTATGTTTTTGTGGTGTTGTGGTTTAGCCCCAGTTGGCAACTAAACACCAGGCAGCCGCTCACTCACTCCCCTCACCCCTGTGAGATGGGGGAGAGAATCGGAAGAGCAAAAGCAAGAAAACTCATGGGTTGAGATAAGAACAGTTTAATAATTAAAATAGTAATTATAATAATGATAATAATAATGTAATTAAAGGAAAATAATGAGAGAGAGAAATGAAGCCAGAAAAAAAAGGGGGAAAAAAAGGGAAAACTACAAACGATACAACCGCTCACCACCCGCCGACTGAGGCTGCCAGTCCCTGAGCCACGATTGCTGCCCGCCCCTGGACAGCTCCCCCCAATTAATATACTGGGCATGACATGATATGACATGGAATATCCCTTTGGCCAGTTTGAATCCGCTCTCTTAGCTGTGCCCCCTCCCCTCCTGGCTTCTTGTGCACCCGGCAGAGCATGGGAAGCTAGAAAAGTCCGTGACTAGTACAAGCGCTACCCAGCAACAACTAAAACATCAGTGTGTTATCAACATTGTTTTCATACTAAGTCCAAAGCACAGCACTGCACCAGCTGCAGTGAAGAAAATTAACTCTATGCCAGCTAAAACCATGACAGAAGGGAAGAGACTAACATGGCTGAGTTGAGACATACTGGTCAAACTGAAGAGGGAACTGCACAGGCAGTGGAAGCAGCGACAGGTATCCTGGGAAGAATATAGGGATGCTGCCTAGTTGTGTAGGGATGGGGTCAGGAAAGGCCAAGGTGTGGCTGGAGCTGAACTTGGCAAGGGATGCAAAGAATAACAAGAAAGGCTTCTACAGGTATGTCAACCAGAAAAGGAAAGTCAAAGAAAGCGTACCCCGCCCAATGAACAAGAATGGTGGCCTAGCAGCAACAGATGAGGAGAAGGCTGAGGTACTCAACAACTTTTTTGCCTCAGTCTTCACTGGTAACGTCTCTCCTCACCCCTCCCAAGCTGATGGACTGCAGGATGGAGACCAGGGGCATAACGCCCCTCCCACTGTAAGGGAAGATCAGCCAAGGGCAAGTCCTGCCTGACCAACCTAGTGGCCTTCTGTGATGGAGTGACTGCATCAGTGGACAAGGGAAGAGCTACGGATGTCATCTATCTGGACTTCTGTAAGGCCTTTGACACAGTCCCCCACAGCATCCTTCTCTCTAAATTGGAGAGAGATGGATTTGATGGGTGGACTGTTTGGTGGATAAGGAACTGGCTCCTCCAGCTCTTCCATGGCCTTTTGAAATTCTTGTTTGAAGAACAATATTTGGTGCACACACTACAACGACATTTTCTCCTTCAGCAATGATGTCTGACCAACTGTGGAGGTTACTGCCTTTTTTTTCCAAACATGAGGTTCTCCTCTTTTTTAACAGCTTTGCCTCAGCCACCTGAATTACCGTTGTAGTGTAGCCAACAATGTTGGCAGAAACCCTTACAAAGCTGATCACCACAGCTACTTAAGTCTTTCAATGGGATTGCATTCTTCTATGACAGAAACAATCCTTACATTCAAAACACAGGTGGTTCCTCTGTCTGTAGTTTCCTAGTTAGCGTGCTATGAAATAGCATCCCAGTTAGATGCTGTGAAATGTGTATTATGCAAAATACTAGACAAAACCTGAAATAATTGCTTCAGCTGGAATCTGAAGAAAAATCCAGACCTGGCTAACTTATCTGTGGAGTGGTATGTGCCTATCAACTTGTACTTAATTCAGAATATGCTATATTATGGTGGCTTTTAAAAAGCTCTGAGCATCGGCATAATTCTCTCCCCAGTGCAGCAGGATGACCTAGTGGCTGAGACACTATCCTAAAATATAGAATACATTACTTTTGCAGAACCATTGTGATTCAGGATCAAGTGGTATCTATCCAGTTACCAGAAAGGTAACAAGCCACACAATTGCTTTTCAAAGACTAAATGCTTTTTAATAAAATATGTTCACCTTAAAACCTGGACATACAGCTAGTTTAAACAGAAAGTGTTGCTAACCATATACAAACATATTATTTCAAGAAAAGGCAGACTCGGCCATTGGTCAGCTTCAAATGATTCAAAGTTACCGGATGTTATTGCTCGGTAATTATATTTAAAGTTTTTAGAAGCTGATGGACAGAACCAACCATCTGTTTTTCAGCAGTGGTGTTGCAGGTGAAGAATCTGGGACCCAAACGAAGAAATCCAGGAGCTACAGTGAAGATTTTCACCCATAACTGACTATACCAAAAAATAATTTATAAGAAGAATGAGCTCCATAAAAGACAGAGAAGCGGGACTGAATCCCAGTATTGCATATATATTTTCTGGAGAGCTGTATGCTCCTATAATTAACGATTAAAGCATTTGTAAAGGCTTAATTAAATATTTTCAAAACAGGAAAAAACAAGCAGAAAGCCAAGGACAGCATTTGGATAAGACAATGGAGAAATGCTGTAAGAGCTGATAAAATGCTGTGTGCTTTTGTTGCTCTGTATCGCCAGTATCAAGCTACGGCCCCTCTGCATCCAGACATGGCGTCACGACAGATATAAATAAGGTTACAAAAACATTTCGCAGTTGAAGAGAACTTTATCGCCCTGCATATTAACTTTCAGACCAGCTGAATGCAGCTGAAATGCTGAACACGTGTGTCCAAGACAAGGCCTACCACATCATCCACAGCAACCTTATAAGATTATTTTTTTGACTGGATCAGCTGCTACATGAAAAGAAAAGCCAGAGGACAGGTAGACAAATTTCAATCTATTAAATAGTACATTTAAATGAGTAGTTAAAAGTAATGGCATTTTCTTATTCCTTATAATTGACAAATTCAATAATTTAAAATTATTACAGTATTCCTTGACAAGCCAGGGCTCAGATAATGCCTCTGTCAACACTGATGAGTACCGGTCCACCCCGTCCTTTTTTTTTTTTTTTTTGCTTATGCCCATAGAAATAATTCTACCCATCATTAAAAGAAACTTGGAAGCTAAAGCTTGGTACCAACTTTTTGAGACTGAAATCATGCCTCCAAAAGGGAGGAATGTAGGCACAGCACTTCCATTACTGCGGGTAATCCTAGGTAACCACCTCATAGTTCTTACAGGCTGGACAGGGCTCTGAGCAACCTGATCTAGATGAAGATGTCCCTGCTCACTGCAGGGGGGTTGGACTAGATGACCTCTAAAGGTCCCTTCCAATCCAAACCATTCTATGACTGTATGATTCTATGATAGGAATTAAATGTGGTAGTTTTTTTGCAAAGATTTTAATTTCTAAGGCAAAAAGCCAGATGCTTGGTCATGTTCTAGTTGCACATGGAACAAACCAGGCAGCAACAGCTACAAGAGTCCCAGGTACAGTTCTGGGTAGTCTGGGTCTCTTTTCTTAAAAGAAAAAGGAACAAACAAGTGATAATGCCAGCAAAATGAAAACAAGCTGAGAGGATGTAGAGGATAATGCGACAAGCACAGGAATGAGAACATTATCTGGAGAAAAATAAGTTGAGTTTGATAAACACTAAGAAGGAACACACAAATTTGCAAAGCCAAGGCAAACTACGGGCAGTGCTGGATGTTCTCATCTCTGACTATCCTGGAATACTCTTGCTTTCCTTACCGCAATATAATTAATAATTAGGATGACATCCTCCTGGGCAAAGACTTCCAGAGAATGCAGTATTTACTGCCGGAAAGACACTGATGTGTGTTGCGTTAATAGTAGTAGTCTGAGGAGTGGCTAGGGGGATACCCTACCATTGAGTCACGAGGTTCAGACAGGACCCCCTTGCTTTCTAAACTCCTTCTCCGAGAGGAGTCTAGGTGTGGCTAAGTCCAGTCTTAGTCTCAGACTTGGTCAGAGGTTTATTTTCTAAGGATGGTAGATGTAACCACCCATCAGAGTATTTGTTGTTAGTAACTAATTTGGCAGCTTCCCAGGCCGGTCATATTCAATGAGAACGATCACGGCTAGATTAATGAATAGTGCAATTTATTAAAGCAACAGATGCACAGGTTCTTTGGATTACCAGTGATAGACTTGCTGGTTACAAGACGCACACAAATACTAGGAAAATTAGTAACACTGCTAGGCTACAAGTGTGTTAAGCAGATATAAAGCAACTCTAATGCCTTGGAGATTTAAAGTGAAGCTATAGAGAGGTTTCTAAGTTTTCCCAGGGAAACACTTGGTATAAACAAGTGCTCAAATCTTACCCAAAGGCGTCCCAGTAGCAGGGGAAGAGAGGCTCAGCCCATCAACTGGTCCCAGAAGTCAGAGTGGTACGCGGTGGTATCTTCCTCAACACCCCTTTTCTCTTAACCTAATTTATACTGTTTTTTACCTTTCAGGTGGAGCTCGAGTGACTCTAGTCATACATACCTTCATTATGATTGGTGTAAAATTTCCTTGCTTTGCCCAGTGAGGGGTGGTTGCACCTTAGAGGCAGGTAGCTTTTGGGATGGAGGTATGTTTTGGTATTATAATGATAAAAAGGACAGCATTTTGACAAAAGCATGACAGACTGTTGGCTCAGGGTGACAAATATGCAGTGTACCAGCTCCATGGTACCGTGAGTTCCCATTTATTCCCAAATGTGCGGCGTACCAGCTCCATGGTCACAGAGCCTGGCCACAGTGTTTCCACACTGTTCCACCCTCCAGACAACTCCTCTTAGAGTCAGTACACCAAGTTCTCCTGGCATTGCTGACATCTAAGTTTACGAGCCTAGGGATGGAATGGATTTCTCACCTGACAGCTGCACCCTACCCTGCAAGCTTCTTCCATGCTGTACCTTTTCTGAAAACATAAGTTTAATTTCTAAGTCACCCCCAGTGATTAATCCACAATGTGTAAAAACAATTGAAAAGTACATGGCTTATAAAAATACCAGAGAAATCAGGCAGCCTAAACACTAAACCCCAGGCAGGTGCCAACTTTTTGAGACTGAAATCATGCCTCCAAAAGGGAGGAATGTAGGCACAGCACTTCCATTACTGCGGGTAATCCTAGGTAACCACCTCATAGTTCTTACAGGCTGGACAGGGCTCTGAGCAACCTGATCTAGATGAAGATGTCCCTGCTCACTGCAGGGGGGTTGGACTAGATGACCTCTAAAGGTCCCTTCCAACCCAAACCATTCTGTGACTCTATTCTGTGATTCTAAAAAGCACTAGTGCACAAACTTAAGTCTCAGATCGTGTCCACACATTGTATTATAATATGATTATATAATTATTTATTGTGAGCTGGAATTCACTTAAATGCAACAATTTTTTTTTCTCCTTTTTACCTGGATGTACAGTAATCCACAATCCAAAGCAACAGGTAATTGTAAGCCTAACCAGGTCTACTTTGCAACTTTTTTAAAAATCAGAGATCTAAAAGCACACCTTTTCCTTTGTGATGGGATCCATATGAATGATGCCATGCAGTATACAACAATATGTGTATACATCCAGGACACTACTGCTTACTAAAAAAGCCCCATGTTCTCACCATGCCTTCACATTGCAGCAATTTTTCAGCCAACTGATACTTTCAGCTAAATAACTGCCAGAGGTTTCTGCCTGTTGAAATGGCACGACGAGGAATGCTATCAAAAAGGCAGTTATACAGTTAGCACAATCTGAGCAGGAAGAAGCTTATCTGCCTAAAAAAACAAAATCCAAGCAGGGATGGGTAATGCAATATGCTACAACTGCACAATGTAAATAGGGTTAAAAAAAACCCAAACCAACCAGGAAAGGCACACTGTTGTGAAGCCTTAAAACAAAAAAACCTGATGAAATAAAGTGGTAATGTCACCTATAATAGCAAAAGGAAGACATGATGGAAATGCAGGCTGACAAAAAAACACATCCAAACACAAATCTGAACTTATTGCTCACGACAATGAATAGCTTTTAGCAAGTGGTATCTTGCTGCCAGTAATAGGATGCATTGTCATTTGAAGTTTTAAAAGCGCAAATTTCTTTACATTGAAACTCAGTGGCTTTAGTTCACAATTACTGACAGTGCAGACCCCTTTCCAGCGGAGTGAGGAGTGCATACAGTATGCAAAAGCTGTAAAGAAGCTACCTAAAGGAGCTTTAGCTTGAGATGCTTTAATAGTTTCCTTCCTAACGACTCCACAACTGAAAGCAGCAAAACCACCTCTGACTTTCCACTTTCCCAGCTAGCTCTGACTGCCCCCTCAAGGTCATTTGCTCCCTTTGCCTCTGTTTGCAGGTCCAGTCCTCTCCCAGCCAGGTAGCGTTGAGGAAGAGTCAGAGGAAGGTGAAGCAAGCAGCAGGTTCAGCACTCTGTGTACCAGGCAGGGCTGCGTCATGTTTGTGTTGCTGCATCCATGCGGTGGGAACCACCCATCCTTAGATGTGAGGCTGAAGGCTACCATATGGATAAGGGAATAGATGGAGGAAAGGTGAGCGTGAAGGTTACAGGTAACCTTAATTACAGCCTGTCTCCATTCTGAGCCCTTAACTGTGATGCCTCATTATAATTCTTCACATATAATATTTTCAGCGAGTTCCTTCCACACACCAATAGAATTTGTAAACATGACACATAAAATCTTGAGTAATCAACTATTTCCTTTGTGATGCAGATATGACTTCAAAGGCAATTTTGTCAGCAATGGAAACCAAAAGGATACAGACACCATATACTTAACACATATCAAAAAGACTAAGAATGCCAAATTAACCCCAAACAGACAGCTCCTACTGTTCTTTTTACCACGGAGAAACAAGGAGGAAAAATTTGGTAAATTGTTCCAGATCCATCAGCTGCATCCACAAAAAGTCTAGCTGAACAGACAGCTTCAGTTCATTTTCAATTACATTTTTTTCAGCTAGCTTTATACATGCTCAGAAATACTCCACATGATTATGGCTTTGGACATTGAGTAGTTAGCTCTTCCACGCCTGCCTGTAACACAGCTATTATAAACTCCAGGGTGATGTACTCTCTTGTATGGAATAGACAACTTGACACTCCAGGGAATTTCACCTTGATAACATAATTTAGCAGCATCCACAATTATAATTTCCTTTTTGCAGGGGAATTTGTACAGTTAAGTAGTTTCAAATAATTTATTTTTTTAGTTACTTTAAAAGAAGCATGTGTATTTTGTTTGTATTAGCTTTGGGGAGCTTCCAAGAGAGCTGTCTGAATTTCCTGCGTTTTCAGCAGAAAAATAAAACCTTCAACTAAATAAACTCACTCTTCCAAAGGATTGGAAGAGTGGATGGGGAAGAAGGCAGCGCACAAGAAAGCTGCTCTTACACTCAATGCGCAAATGAACTTCAGAGCCAAGCCTTCGGTGACAGAAATCTTATCTTCAGCTATTTTACTGGCATATACTCTTTGACTGTCCTATGTCAAACCCATATAACTTTTGGCCATAATGTTGAATTGTGGGAAAGCAGGTATTAAGTGAAAATTGCAGGCATCTCTGATCACTGCTTATAAATTAAAGTAGAGCTGTCACACCAGAACAAAGTTTGTTGCCAGATGTTTTACTAAATAAACCTACCATCCTGACGCTCGCTATCATTGCCTTCCTGAATAACTCAGTAAGCTGTAAGAGCTGGTTTTCAGCAATGTCTCACCATTTTGTCAAGCCAGCCCACATGGTAACACAACATTTCCCAAGCGAAACACAACACTTTCAGCCCGTATCACAACGCAAACCTCCAGGACAGCCTGCAACAAGGCTACGCTAGAGGAAATGCCATGGTGATGTGTCCTGTCCCACAGAAAACAGCCTGGGAGCAGTCTGCTCCAAGGGGAAACATGCCAAATGATACCTGCCAAGGCAGCAAACCCAACTGCTTCAATACTCCAAAAACCTGTTTGCCACAGGGTTTGACTTCAATAGCCACTGACCAAGAAAATATAAAGCTCTTTCTGAGGACATGTATATATCCAAGTGAAGGTGCAGATACTCTATTGGTACTTCTCATGTGACTTCACTGTACCATGTCTATTATTTGGCCAACCTCCACTAATCCACAGCTCATCTCCTGGTCACACCTTTGCCTTCATCTCTTCTTCCATCCATGCCCTTGCTATCTTTGAAATTCCAGTCCTAAAACACTTCACATTGAAATACTTTAACTCATCCCTACTACCCTACAAAGTCAGGTTCCCAAATGACTCAAAAATTTCTAGACGTTGGCCTAAATTCCCTCAGTGTTTTACTGGTTCTTGATGATGCTTCACTCTCTTTGCACTGTGCACATTCTACCTGTTTATTGAAGATTTTACAACTGGGAAATCTAGCTTGTTTAATTATTGTACTGCACATCCCTGTGTGAATTTAATAGTGGCATGAGAAGTTAACTGGCAAACAGTTTTAGCAGAGTCACTCCTTCGCTGTATGAACAATGAAGTATATTATCTTTTTCTAGAGAGGATCTCTTCTGGCAGCATGGCAAAACTTCAGGAGGGACAGACATTGACTCCACTTGACAGTCTGGTTTTTAGGGAGATGTGACCCAAAGCTATCTCACTTCCCAGGGGAATGCTACGACTCTTAAGCTATAAGTAGGGCTCCTCTGCTTTAAAAGGAATCAATGAGCAGTCATCTGGACCCAAAAGGACAGAGAGGCACCTAAGTGTAGGAGAGATGCAGACTTTGGCATTTCAGTGAGACTGGGATTCAGTATCATGACTGCAGAAGGCATTCAGTTCCAGAGAATAGGACTTCAGATAGTCCCCCTCTTCGGCATTTCATCCCAGCATCCTGGCTTTTCGAAACTCCATTCTTGGGAACCTCCCATCTAGTTCAAGTGCTGAACTCCACCAAGGAAAGCAAAGGGGTGACAAGTCTTCTTCCCCAGTGATTTCCAAGGATGGCAAAATGACAAATGAACTATACAGATGAAATAAAATTATTTTCAACCCAACTGGCTTAGGAAAAGTAAATGACTATGGAAGGCATTTACTCAAGGTCAAGCTTCAGAGGCCAGTCTAAGCCCACTGGCATGATTTTAGCTGGGATAGAGTTAATTTTATTCACTGCAGCTGGCATAGTGCTGTGCTTTGGACTTAGCATGAAAACAATGCTGAGATAACACACCGATGTTTAGGCTGTTGCTGGGTAGTGCTTGTACTAGTCAAGGACTTTTCTAGCTTCCCATGCTCTGCTGGGTGCACAAGAAGCCAGGAGGGGAGGGGGCACAGCTAAGAGAGCGGATTCAAACTGGCCAAAGGGATATTCCATACCATGTAACGTCATGCCCAGTATGTTAACTGGGAGGAGCTGGCTGGGGGGAGGAGGGAGGCAATTGCAGCTTGGGGAAGGGCAGCATCGGTTGGTGGGTGGTGAGTGGTTCTATCATTTGTGTTTCTGTTTTTTTCCTTTTTTTTCCTTTTCCATTTTATTATATTATAATTATTGTCATTACCATAATCATTATTATAATTATTATTTTATTGTAATTATTAAACTGTGCTTATCTCAACCCACAAGTTTTTTTTTTTCTGCTTTTGCTCTTCCGATTCTCTTCCCCATCCCACAGGGGTGGGGGGAGTGAGTGAGCGGCTGCGTGGTGTTTAGCTGCCAACTGAGGCTGAACCACGACAGTCCTTTTTGGCACCCAACGTGGTGCAGGAAGGGTTTGAGATAAGAACAGTTGCTGGTCACAGCATTGATTCATCTGTTCTCAATATTAGTTTGTCCAGTCTCTACCATGCTGATTGTAAAGTACACGGTAAAAATTGCTGTTGGTTTTTGTAGTTTGCTGTGCTCTGCAGTGATTAGAGATGTTTTGCCTAGGAGATTTGTTATGAAAGCACTGGCCTTGACTGTTATCGGTTATTTAGGTCTTGCATGGAAGCCATTACTGTACTTCGGCTACCACCTCATGGAGACAATTAGCAATTATACATCCTCCTCTGAGAGGTTTTTTTATGGAGGAAATACAGAATGGCACATTAGCTACTATCTTATATAATGTCTCCTCCTTCATTACAACAACTTTTCAATATCTTGAACATCCTTGGGTAGTTAAGATATATCTGTTGGTATTTGTGGGAAACTATAGGTTTGAATCAGCATGTGGGTCTCATGATAAGTTGTTTGAGATAGAAAGCGGGCTGGAGAGTTATAGGTATGCGATGGAATTAGCTTGACTACAGACCCGGCGTCAGACCCGCTGATGGAAAATTACAGAGATCAGACCCACTGATGGAAAACTACAGAGAATCTGCAAGTCACCAGGAGGAGGGAGAAAGGCGAGAGATATCCCGGCCTTGAGAGCAAAGAAGAAAGGCAGGGATATCTCTCGGCCTTGAGAGCAAACGATAAACAAGAACAAGGAATTAGGCACGAAGTACAGAAATAGACTGTTTGTTAAGAAGGTGTCGCAACCTGTATTAGGTAATTGTTGAAGCTTGTTTACAAGAGCATATAAAAGCGCTGTGACTTAAAAATAAAGCTGAAGCTTGCTCTATCACTCACATTGAGTTGGCCGCTTGCTTTCCTCGCTCGCCGCAACTGGCGCCCAACGTGGGGCCTGAAAAGGATTATTTCGGATACGGCAGCGAGAGACGGAGACGCACTGGCAGACGGCGGCCAGGGGGCAAAAAGGAGTCGATTTATGCATCATTTCTGATACGTCCCGACCCTCCGGCCTGGATCCAACCTCGGGATTCAAGAGGGGATCCGCTTTCCGCAGCTGAAGCTAACCCGGGAGCGAGAGCCGTACAAAGACGCTGATTTTCCTCACATCGGGCGATGGAGGTCGAGGTAGCTTTCGAATTATTAAAGCGCTTTTTAGAAAAGCGGGGAGTAAGTCAGTTAAAAGACTTGTCAGGATTAGTTGCAGTGGGTAAAGCGAAAGGGTTTTTTAAAGAACCGGAGTCGATTTTTGAAGTAGAGGAGGGGAGAGCCTACGGTGATTGTTTGTGGGATTTGGTGATAGATGATGATAAGACAGTGAAAAAGTTAATGAAACCTTGGCGGGAAGTGATTAACTGTATGAAAAAATATAAAACTGAAAAAAGATTAGCAACAGCCGCCTCTGATCGGCTAGACAACTGTGACCCCAATGCTGGAAAGACTGGAATTGGCTTAGACAATCTCTTACCTCCCTTCTCGGGGATCCCAGTTGTCGTACCTCGAAAACCCCTTATTCCCCCCCCTCCCGCCCCTGATAAATCTACATCTGTAGAAACTAGCGGAGGAGGAATAAGCTTGGGAAAGGGAGGTGAAGATATTGAAAATTTATGTGATGTAGTCTCTCCGGTGGAGGAAAATAAGCCGAGCACGTCTAGTCACCGTTCTGTGCCTGCTGTGCGTAGCCAGGTTGACTGGCGAAAAATCGGGTTAGAGGCATTACAGAACGGGGACCTAGAGACCGCCGATTTGTTAGCTCAGGCTTTCCCTGTCATCTATCAACCGGACCCTGCTAACAATCAAAATTTATTTGCACACCATAATCCTCTTGATTGGAAAATTTTTATGAAGGGCCCATTGCTGCGTCAATGTGTTATGGAAAACTCCAACCATGCTACTAAAAGCATTTTAATTACACTTCCCCTAGACGCAGGCATTGAGGTGATGCCTGAACGCATGAGTCGGGTACCTCCCGGCCCCCGAGCTATGTTAGTTGAAGCATTGAGGGAAGTTGGGCAGGGAATGGTACACGTTCAGCAACAAGTTTGTGCCGCTCTCGCCCCATTGGGTCCAGCCAAAAACTCTCAACAGTAACCAAAGAGGGTCACTGCCACATGGACTTTCCCAATCCCACTGACATGGCTCACAGAAGAGCCAGTATGGGTCGGGCAGTGGCCGCTCAAACGGGAAAGTCTACAACAAGCCCATATATTAATAAAAGAACAATTAGATCAAGGACATCTCCGACCTTCAACAAGCCCCTGGAACACCCCTATTTTTGTTATCAAGAAAAAGTCAGGGAAATACAGGCTGTTACATGATCTACGGGCAGTAAATCAGCAAATGCAAGCGATGGGGGCTTTACAGCCTGGCCTTCCAAATCCAGCCATGCTACCAACTGGCTGGCATTTACTAATTATCGACTTAAAGGACTGCTTTTTTACTACAAAGCTGCATCCTCAGGATACCCAGCGGTTTGCATTTACATTACCGGCAATCAACAGAGAGGGTCCTGACTTACGCTTCGAATGGACAGTATTGCCACAAGGCATGAAGAATAGCCCTACTCTGTGTCAACTCTTCGTAGATGCTGCATTGAAAGAAGTGAGGCAGCAATGGCCGGACACTATAATTTACCATTACATGGATGACATCTTGTTTGCGCAAGTACAACCTTTCTCAGCACAGCAAGAATTATATTTACAGCAACAGCTCCAGCTACACAACCTAGTAATAGCAGCAGAGAAGGTTCAACGTTCACCAGTATGGAAATACCTTGGGTGGCACATCAGTGACTCTCAAGTAAGCCCACAGAAACTTACGTTACACACAGCAATCAAAACCCTTAATGATGCTCAACGGCTGTTAGGAGACCTGCAATGGCTACGGCCAGTAGCCGGAATCACTAATGATGACTTGGAAGTTCTTCGCCCAATGTTGAAGGGCACTGACCCTGCCACGCCGGTCCGACCGACTGCCGAACAAACCTCTATGATACAACGTCTTAGCTCCGAGATCGTCCAGAGAGCAGTAGACCGGCTGCACCCCAATCTCCCCATCGATCTCACCATGCTCCATGGTTCTACTCACATTTTGGGTGCACTTACTCAGTGCAAAAAGAAAAAAGGGGGAGAAGATAAGGGTGTTGGAATGGCAAAAGTTTTGTTTGTGCAAAAGTTTTGTTTGTATTAAATCACTTATGCATATTTGCAGAACACGATAACCCTCCTGCGTGGGTGCATGGAAATGACGATAGGAAAGAGTCAAGACAGGCAGTAATGGTGAAGTATCGAGACCCTTCCACTGGTCTATGGCAAGGGCCCGTGGAAGTCAAGTATTTTGGTCGAGGTTACGTGTGTGTGCTTACCCCCACAGGTCCGAGGTGGATACCCAGTAGGTGGGTAAAGGCTATGCCTAGTGAACAGAAGAACAAAATCTGCGAAGTAGACGGTGAAGACGTATGACTACACTGGTAGAGATAGACAGGATACGGATAGTGTCCCCAATGCGATAAGTGCCGACCCTGGGTACTAAGAGAGTGTCATAACTGTCAATAGCGCAGGTGGGTAAAAACCCATCGAGCTAGGAGGTGGTGTGACAGTTGCTACTATCACCACTTACAGACACATAAGGATTTAATCATCACAGGCCACGAGGTAGAGGGTTCTAGACGATATACCTGAAATATGGGAAGTAACACCAAGGCACTGGGAAAAGACAAAGAAAAAATGTACACGAGAGTACTCCCATTAGTCATCGTAAGTATCGTGATAAGAATCACCGAGGGCATATACATACCACCCCAGCCCAAACAGAATGTATGGGTTACCCTGGCAAATCTAACAGGCCAAGATTCCATCTGCCTATCATTGTCATCACCAGGAAATCCCTTCTCCACCTGTTTGGTTGGAGTGCCAGTTGATAATTGAACGCTAGTGATACCACAAAATACACCACACTTAGGAAGCCTTTGTGATACTCCCCAGAATTGTGTGAATAATTGGGACAGTTGGGCAGTCCATCGCCCTCAAACTAATCTTGAGCCACAAGAGCTTGAGGTATTGGGTTCTTTGTCAATGGATGCTTGTTTATATTTTAATTACACGGGAAAGAACCAGTTTCTTCCTTGGTCTGTGAATGCTACCCTAAGTATATATAAAAATGCTACTGCTTGGTGTAACTATACCTCTGTAAATATATCACGCTCTAACAATATGCCTATTGCGCTACCTGCAGGTTTGTTTTTAATTTGTGGAGATCGGGCTTGGCCTGGCATCCCGTCACATATAAAGGGAGGGCCTTGCTCTATAGGTCGCCTAACGTTTCTTACCCCTAACACTTCAATGATTTATCAACATCATAGAAAGATGAGAAGCAAAAGGAGCACTCATAAGTTTGAGGATAACTGTGACTCTACAGCTGAATTTTGGAATCCTACAAAGATCATAGCTGTTTCCTTCTTGGCTCCTGGAGTTGGTGTTGCTCAAAGCCTCACGACATTAAACAAGCTAGGGTGTTGGCTAGTTAAACAAACAAATGCCACATCAAAGGCATTATCTGACTTATTACTAGATGTAGACTCTGTAAGACACGCTACGCTGCAAAACTGCGCAGCCATAGATTTTTTGCTTTTAGCCCAAGGACATGGGTGTGCTGAATTTGAAGGGATGTGTTGCATGAATCTATCAGATCACTCGGAATCTATACATGCAAGTATTGAGAGCTTAAGAAGAAGGGTCTCAGAACTTAGGGAGGATGATCCATGGCATTGGTTTAACAGCTTGTTTAATGGATGGGGCATTGGCAATTGGATCAAGAGTATTTTGCAGATGGGATTAATAATATTTATACTGTTTATTATTATATTAATGTGTGCCCCTTGTATATCGCAATGTATGCAACGAATGATGGAAAGAAGTATGAGTGCCGTGTTCCTTTCTCAAGGAACAAAAGAAAAAGGGGGATATGTGGGAAACTATAGGTTTGAATCAGCATGTGGGTCTCATGATAAGTTGTTTGAGATAGAAAGCGGGCTGGAGAGTTATAGGTATGCGATGGAATTAGCTTGACTACAGACCCGGCGTCAGACCCGCTGATGGAAAATTACAGAGATCAGACCCACTGATGGAAAACTACAGAGAATCTGCAAGTCACCAGGAGGAGGGAGAAAGGCGAGAGATATCCCAGCCTTGAGAGCAAAGAAGAAAGGCAGGGATATCTCTCGGCCTTGAGAGCAAACGATAAACAAGAACAAGGAATTAGGCACGAAGTACAGAAATAGACTGTTTGTTAAGAAGGTGTCGCAACCTGTATTAGGTAATTGTTGAAGCTTGTTTACAAGAGCATATAAAAGCGCTGTGACTTAAAAATAAAGCTGAAGCTTGCTCTATCACTCACATTGAGTTGGCCGCTTGCTTTCCTCGCTCGCCGCAGGTATTGCTTTGGCAGATGGTTTCACTTCTGTCTAAGGTTAATAAGAAATTTAAAAACATTATCCAGAGATCTGCCCCAAGGCTCGATAGCTATGCGTGGCAGGGTATGTGGGATAGTATGGGCAAATGCCTAAGATGGTGGGCACCCCCCCATGGTGTGGGACTTCACCCCAGAACAAGTGCAGAATCCTGAAAAATTAGTAGAATATTTGGAGGAAGTATGTTGTCACCCTGGCAATTCCAGAGAGATACAAATCACTGCAATGTGCTAAGGCCTGGCCGATGACTATTGAGCCCTATTTAACACTATTCAGTACCCCCAAGGGGAAGAGAAGGTCTCTGGATCTAAAAAGACAGAGACAAGGAAAACGACAACTACTGCGGCTACTCCAACCTCAGTAACAAGCGTTGCAGCTAAATCAGAGGACCAACCTGTGCCAGTATCAGTTGCCCCTATACACAAGAAGAAATCTTGGAAGAGAAAGTCAACTCGTTTAGAAAGAGATGATGAAGAATCAGGGCCATCACAAGAAGAGGAGGAGGAAGAGGAAGAATGTGTACAAGAAATGGAAACTACCCGATCCCTATCCTTGAGTGAGTTGCGGGATATATGGAAAGATTTTGGGCGTCATTCAGGTGAGCACGTTATCACCTGGCTGCTCCGATGCTGGGATAATGGGGCCAGTAGTTTGGAATTAGAGGGGAAGGAAGCCAAATAACTGGGATCCCTCTCTAGGGAAGGGGGCATTGATAAAGCAATTCGAAAAGGAACACAAGCCTTCAGCCTCTGGAGGCGGCTCCTGTCTGCGGTGAGAGAGAGGTATCCCTTCAAAGAAGATATTGTATTTTGCCTAGGAAAATGGATGCCCATGGAGAAAGGTATCCAGTATCTGAGGGAACTAGCCATGCTTGAGGTGATTTATACTGACCTGGACAATCAACAGTCATCCAAAGATCCAGATGAAGCCCAATGCACAGGATCCATGTGGCGCAAGTTTGTATGGAGTGCACCATCCACGCGTGGGATCTCATTGGCAGTGATGTCCTGGGAAGATGACAAGGCAGCAACGGTGGCGGACTTGATTGATAAAGTCTGGGAGTACGAAGCAAATCTCTCTTCCTCGCTCGTCTCTGCTGTTGAGAAACTGTCCCGGGAGTTCCAGCAATTCAAAGAAGATATGTCCTACTCCTCACCACTACAGACCATATCTCAGCCATTAGGAGTAAGCGTCCCACGACACCCACCAAGAAGCTCCAGCACTGTCCATGCAGGAACACAGTATTTCCAAACCACATGGAACTGTGAGAACAAAATGCAAATACTCTTTAGCTGAACTAAACCTGATCATTTTCTAAGGTCCCAGAAATCCTGGGAGGCAACTGTTGCTAGGAAAATGACAACTTTCATACTAAGAAAGTTAAAGTTAAAACTGTAAATCTGTATTTTTCTCAAATCATGCTTGAAATAATAATGAACTTTTCTTGCTCTTGAAAGGAAATGGAGAATTCTCCATTTCTCCTTGACACTAAGCAGTAGTCCCTAGAGGTATGGGAAGATTTTGTTTAGTTGGACTGGTAGAACAGGAAAGGAGAAGTTCTATATGCAACCCCAGCTCCACCATACAAAGATAACTAGATCACCATGATACAGGCTTTAATGAACAGAACCTGTCGACCTTGAGTAGAGGTCAAGGACTTTAAAGATGTTACTCAAGAGAGAAAGTTTCTGATTCTAGCGCTACACATGCAGCTTATCTGTAAAATGTCACCAGAAAAACTGTTTGGAGGTGTTATACAATAATTACTGCTACATGAACTGAAACTTTGACACTTCCTAATTATTTTTTTTTAAATTGCATGGAAGTTCTTATATAACACAAAGTGTCACATTTTTGCATTTAGTATGTAAATCCTACTTATTGAAATCTCTAGACCTAAAAGTCTATTCCTTAAAGATGGCTTCTGATGAACCTCTTTGAAGCAAGTGATCCTCCAAAAAGGAACAAGCTTAACACTTTTTGCAGGAGGGTACAGTTGCTAACACACACTCCAATGTTTCTGCTTTAGTATGTATGTAAGTCCAGATTTAAGAATCCTTATCATATCTTTAATGCTTGTTTGGAACGGGTTCTTATCCTTTGTATCCTATGCAATGTTTAACCTAAGTATAAAAGCCCTTATTTCTATCATGAAGAAAAATAAGATGGAAAAACATTACATCTTGCAAAAAGACAGAAAAAAGACCAATTAGCAATTTTAAACCAGTTTTCTTCACATTTTCCTTTCACACTTCCCAAACTTTCCTCCATACAGTACACCACAGTTACAGGAATGTAATTTATCCACCAGTTCCTTGTAGCTCCAGCATCATCTCTGACTATATTATCGACTATTTTCTTCACCCTTGGTATTATATTTGGCAGTAACAGTTATGACACTCGTTGCAAAAAAATATATACATATAAGAGCATATTTCCAATGAACCTACTGCTGTCATTCAAGAAAATCACTCAGTGCTACAGATTTTGCAGACCTATCTTCAGTGTCTAAGCAATTTTAATTGAGAAAGTATCAAAATTAACTGAATCCCTCCCTAAAGCTGCCAACTGCTGAATTCAGAAGTTCTCCACTGGTTCCTCACTGATTAGATACTGTGGCTCAGCATCTTTGCCATGACATTTGAAAACCATCATTGTCTTGGAATTATGACAGTTGTCTTCCACTGAAAGCACTGCTCTGAATAATTTTGACCTTACTTAAGAGAAGAAACATCACAACCGAAACTGTGGAATCCAAGTCCTCAAAAATCAACGTGGACTGCATCAAGTTTCCATAATTTCCATACTATCCAAGCAGAAGATCTTCTGGTCCTGATGGCACATGAGCTGTCAGTGGGAAAAGTCAGTGCTACTCTCCACACAGCAGCCAAAAGACTCTGCCCTTAGGGTGAAAACTGCTATTGAAATGTCTGTGGGAGGCATAAAAAAGTCAGAAGGAGTTCACAGAGCAGACATTTCACATCAGTACCATTTGGGGAATGTCGAGGAGGCAAGGGAAGTGGTGTTACTGCTGAGACCACCTGGCATTCCTCCTGTGCCTCAGCACTGTATGATTCTTGCTTTGCTCAAACGAGAAAAATCACTGCAAAGGTAAACTGAGTTAAATAAGACATTAAAAGAAAATCTCCATAAAATAAAACTGTAGACGGCCTCCCAACAATATTAGCCATGTTTAATAATAATTATAATAATGGTTGATTTAGCTGGTTGCCGTTCATACAGAAGGTGATAGTGTGCACACAGTAAACTTTTGCTGGTGATGCAGTATTCTTTGCATGTTGTAGCTCCTTAAATACTAACAGTGCATGATAAAAAATGTCAGGTCCCAGATAATAGACACTTGAGAAGGGATTACAGTACAAGATTCCCAAATTGTTGTTAGCAGGAATATGCTGCTTTACAGCCATCATTTTACCCCAGAGCTGAAGATAAATCATGGAGAGTGCTTTTATTTCTTCTGATATATTAAGATATAGCAGCATGATTAGAAAAGTAATTCAGAAATACAACCCTCTGTGAGACCACTTGACATACATACTCTATTAATTCTTTCAGTGGTGATAAATATTTTGAAAATTAAAAGGGATAGACAAACAAAGATATGAGAAACCTATCATATTAAAAGGAAAAACTGCATTATTGATCTTTGAAGTGGTTTGCAGTCTCAAGGATCTATAGGTAAGCCATTTTAAAATATAATAAAGCATAAGAAAGTGGTTTTATTTGTTTTCCTCCTACCTTACCTCCTCTTCAAAACTAGTCACTTCCAGTAGTGGTATCATTTATTCTATTAAGATGGGACTGAAAAACCACCGCAACCAAATTTCAAGAACTGCTCTGAATAAAATGCAAATAGGTAGGAGATGAGAAACATCCCTCTGAGAGCTGATAGCAGGCAAACCAAATAAACAGAGTAACTTTTAGATTAAATGTTGTTTTTACTACATTCTGACTTATTTTTCAAGTGTATTCCCCTGGGCACTGCATCAATTTTGATAAACACAGAAGCTGATGACCACTGCTTTGCTTCCTGCTGAATGGTCTGGAAGCACAGAGCAGCTGTAGTCTGAACACCAAAAAAAAAACCAAAACAAACAACCTTTAACTGAGATTTGGAAAACCCAAAACTCACAGAAAAATAATTCTAGAAGCCTCTATACACAGGTACCCATTCCAAAATGAACTAGAAGCAACAGATGACATTTTTTCAAATGCTGAAGAAAACCACTCTTGATAGAAATATGGAAAAAACCTACATTATGCAAACAAATAAAATTTGCCAAAATATTTATGAAGTCTCACCTATCTTGGGATAAAACTTATTTTTGTGTAGTCTGGTTCCTAAAGTGCAGCAGTGACAGATATGGGCAAGATGAGAGATCACCGTGTTTGGAAGACAGAGAAACTCTTGTGTATATTGTACATCCATCCTGGAGTCAGTCAACTGTTCCTCATGAAAATCCTGTAAGCAATTAAGATTGTTTACCTATAAATTAAGCTAAGTTTTCTAATGAACTCTAATTAACAAAGCCCGCCACAAGGTATGATGGCTAATTTATTGTGGAAAAATAATTTTATATTTCAGAAAAACTCAGTGAAGCTTTTTCCCATGGGTATGCGACATGACTCTTCCTATCGTCTCGATTTATCAAAATCTAAGAGATTAGTGTGGGAATGGGAAAAGTTGTCATTACTTGTTCAGATAATTTTTTTTCCCTCTGCAAGTGCCACAGATAAGTTGCTGGTGAGTAGCTTAAAGACCTGCCTTTAGAAATGGCAACATCCATTCTCTTTTCAGTTTACCTGGAGGGAAGAGATATAGTTAAGATTTTGATTCCTATTGCAATGAAAAAATTAAATCTAACCTGTAATGTTACAATCCATCTTCTTTTCTCTAGAATAGGAGGGTTGTTTTTTGTTATTAGTAAACAGTTTCTTTAAGATCAAGAGTTTGGGCTAGCACTCATTCAAATGCTGGAGTGAAACAGCCTCTGTACATGCTGTATCAGCCTGATAGCAATAAAAATGCAGCAGAACACAGTGTCTTTGAAGAAGATGTCATACACTTCAGTAGCAGGCCACAGCTCACTCCACTTGGGCTCGAGCCTAAATATGAACAAGAGCAGTTCTGGAAAACCTTCACCATGTGCCAGTAACATATCTGAAGGGCAATAAAAAAAAATCTTACTCTTCTCAACCTTGTTTCGGAGCAGCGTAGGCAATCACAGACATCTCCCAACAGTGCTGGGGATAAGAATATAGCAGGAGTAAATAACAGTAATATATCAGAGTCTTTTCTCATTATGAATGTTCTAAAAGGCACTCCCCTGAAATAGATTTATGTTTGGTGTGTCACTGGCAGAAAACAGATGTAGAATATGACTATCAGTTTCTTGGTTTATTTTTTGTTTTTGTTTAATTTCTTTCCCTCTTGAAAACCATTAGAAAATTTTATGCTGGTATAAATCAAGAAAGAAAAAAAAAAAAGAGTATTTATGTGTTAATCCAAAACCCTTCCTGCTGTTGCTTTAAAATGAAAGCTGCAGGGTTAAACCCTCAAAAACCAGACATCAGCTTGAAAACAGAGGCTTCCCTTTATCCCAATGTGTGTTAAGACTTTTAGCCATCATGTTTGTATCTAACTTATAGCATGTTAAGAACTGATACTTTTTGTCCAATTTCTGGGTTATTGTTCCTGTAATTAACCAATTCTGTGGAAGAATCTCTATTTACAAAAAACGATTTGGCATACAAAATGTGCAATGTACTCCTCTATCTTGCTTAGTTCCTAAACTGCAAAGAAATGAGAAACTTCAGAGGAATCGCTGGTTACATGAAAGGGAAATAGAGGTTCATCTTTCCAATTACACCCATTAAAAAAAAAAAGGGTGACTTTACAGAATTCAATAAACATGAAAACCAGAGATTCTTCTAAAATTCTATTTCTTCTAAATAGACTCTTCACAGGTTTTGACAGGTTTCCCACAAAGTTATTTCACAGAGAACTCCATGTGATCCTTCCTATGAGCAGCAGGAGAGGAACCAGCCCTGGCAGGGAACTTTTGGTTTTGAATTTCTGCCTATATCAATTATTTTCTTTCTCCAAACCTTTTTCTTTTTCACTTCATACCAAGACTGTCTTTCAGTCTTATTTGACTCATTCCCTTTAAAATATTCTCCCTTCCTTCATCCCATCATTCGGTCCCCTGGCCACCCACACTGCCAATTAACAGCAGTTAACTTGCATGACATTATAGGTAATATTAACAACAGCCATTGGCACGAGAATTGACCTCGGTGAGACAGTGCGATATGTTGTTCAGGGGGATAATACCTCTCCAAGAAGATAAACTGTAAGTTGACGGGACTGTCCTTCTGTAACTTGGATGCAACTGGAATAAATGTGGCTCTATACAGGTCAAAAATGGTCCTGTTTTAACTTCATGTTTCAGTTCATACAGATTTGAGCAGCAATTTGACAGGTGAACAATTTCATGCATGATTTTATCCACAGTCTGAAGCATGCCATCTTCCTCTTATCATCTTTTTCAAAATCACTAAGTCTTGATTTACCTTCATTTCTCTTATTTTCTCTGGTTGTCTTTCCAATTCTGCATCACAGATATCCTGTGATGGCCTAAAAGGGTCTGAACAGACTTCCTTCTGCATCCATTTCCTTTACTTTATATGGCTGCATGTTTAAAAAAAAAGTACCGATATGTTTGTAACATACTTCTGGTTTTTAAGCGCTACATTTTTCAATCAAAACCTTGCTTTAGGTACACAAAAAGTTTGTTTTACTACATTGTTGAAATACATAGCAGTTACAAAAATAAATCCTACTCTTTGGAGAGCTACTGCACTGGGTTTTTCTGCTTGGCTATGGAGGTTTGACAAAGCCCAACCATCCAGAGCAATCAACTTCTGAAAAGCTCTGAACAACCCACTCCTGTGAAGGAGGCAGCAAGAAAAGTGTCAAAGACCAAATTAGCAAAGACAGATGCTTTGGAAGATCAGTACTGTTACTTTTTTCATTCAAGCACTTAAAAATTTGTCATTAGTTTGAATTGAGCAACTGTTGGCTTACAAGGCAGCAATAAACAGTATTTACAGAGAGGCTTGTGAAGGCTTTCTCTTAATAGATTACATATTCTATCTACAGCTTTTGCTGGATCACACCTCAGGTCCTTCTAAAATCCCAGTATTGCATCAGACATCCAGCTCTCTCAAATGCAACACAGGTAGATGCACAGCAGAAAATCCAGCATGCAAAATTCCACTCTTTAATTTGGGGAGGCATGAAGGGACCCTGAGATAGTGCTCATACATTTCTGAAACAAGCTCTCGCAACTTCTTTAGATCAATCATCTCCTCTTTTAAGGACACTCCTTTAAGTGGTCTTATAAAAAATATGTCTTTTTGAGTACAGAAATGTAAACAAATGCCATCATTTATACCCTTTACTGCAAAAAAAATGACAACACCCTAAACCTATATAACTATTAAAGGAGGAAAATAAGTAAAAAATTAGGCTTTCCTCAAATGTGTGTGTCATGGTTTCAGCTGCGATAGAGTTAATTTTCTTCACTCTAGCTGGTATAGTGCTGTGCTTTGAAATTAGCATGGAAAAAAAACCTGTTGAGATAACACACAGATGTTTAGGCTGTTGCTGGGCAGCGCTGATACTAGTCAAGGACATGTCTAGCTTCCCATGCTCTGCTGGGTGCACAAGAAGCCGGGAGGGGAGGGGGCACAGCTAAGAGAGTGGATTCAAACTGACCAAAGGGATATTCCATATCATGTAACGTCATGCCCAGTATGCTACCTGGGAGGGGCTGGCCGGGGGAGGGAGGGAGCAATCGCGGCTCGGGGACGGGCAGCGTCGGTCGGCGGGTGGTGAGCGGTTGTATCGTTCGTGTTTCTGCGTTTTTGTTCCCTGTTTTCCCTTTCCTCCCTTTTCCCTTTTATTATATTAACCTTACTGTCATTATTATCATAATCATTTATCATCATCATTCTATTGTAGTTATTAAACTGTGCTTATCTCAACCCACAAGTTCTTTTGCTCGTCCGATTCTCTTCCCCATCCCACAGGGGTGGGGGGGGGGGGGTGAGCGAGCGGCTGTGTGGTGTTCAGTTGCCAGCTGAGGCTGAACCACGACAGTCTATTTTTGGCGCCCAACGTGGGGCGAGAAGGGTTTGAGATAATAACAGTTGCTGGTCACAGCATTGATTAATCTGCTCGCAGTATTAGCTTGTCCAGTCTTTACCATGCTGATTGTAAAGTACATGTTAAAACTTGCTGTTGGTTCTGTCAGCTGGCTGTGCTCTGCAGTGATTAGAGATATTTTGCCTAGGAGACTTGTTATTAAAACACTGGCCTTGACTGTTATCAGTTATTTAGGTTTTGCATGGAAGCCGTTACTGTACTACAGCTACCACCTCATGGAGGCAATTAGCAATTATACCTCCTCCTCTGAGGAGTTTTTTATGGAGGAAATACAGAATGGCACCGTAGCTAATATCTTATGTAATGTCTCCTCCCTCCTTACAACAACTTTTCAGTATCTTGAACATCCTTGTGTAGTTAAGATACATCTGTTGATATTGCTTTGGCAAGTGGTATCAGATCTGTCTAAGGTTAGTAAGCAAGTTAAGAATATAATCCAGAGATCTGTCCCAAGGCTTGATAGCTATGCGTGGCAGGGTATGTGGGAAAGTATGGGCAAATGCCTAAGACGGTGGGCACCCCCCATGGTGTGGGACTTCACCCCTGAACAAGTGCAGAATCCTGAAAAATTAGTAGAACATTTGGAGGAAATATGTTGTCACCCTGGCAATTCCAGAGACATACAGATCACTGCCATGTGCTGGGGTCTGGCCTATGCCTATCGAGCCCTATTTAACACTATTCAGTACCCCCAAGGGAAAGAGAAAGGAACTACTCCGACCCCCGTGACAAGTACTGCGGCCACCCAAACCCTCACGACAGACACTGCAGCTACTCCAACCCCAGCGACAAGCACTGCGGCCACCCAAACCGCCGTGACAGAGACTGCAGTTACTCCAACCCCGGTGATGAGCACTGTGGCCACCCAACCTGCCGCGACAGAGACTGCAGCTACTCCAACCCCGGTGATGAGCACGGCGGCCACCCAACCCGCCGCAACAGAGAATGCAGTTACTCCAACCCCGGTGACGGGCACGGCGGCCACCCAACCCATTGCGACAGATACTGCAGCTGCTCCAACCCCGGTGATGAGCACGGCGGCCACTCAAACCCCCACAACAGGCACTGCAGCTACTCAAACCCCAGTGCCAAGCGTTGCAGCTGAACCAGAGGACCAACCTGTGCCAGTATCAGTCGCCCCTATACGCAAGAAGAAATCATGGAAGAGAAAGTCAACTCGTTTAGAAAGAGATTACGATGAACCAGGGCCATCACGAGAAGAGGAGGAGGAGGAGGAACCATGTGTACAAGAAACGGAAACTACCCGATCTCTATCCTTGAGTGAGTTGCGGGATATACGGAAAGATTTCGGGCGTCATTCAGGTGAGCACGTTATCACCTGGCTGCTCCGATGCTGGGATAATGGGGCCAGTAGTTTGGAATTAGAGGGGAAGGAAGCCAAACAACTGGGATCCCTCTCTAGGGAAGGGGGCATTGATAAAGCAATTGGAAAAGGAACACAAGCCCTCAGCCTCTGGAGGCGGCTCCTGGCCGCGGTGAGAGAGAGGTATCCCTTCAAAGAAGATATTGTATTTCGCCTAGGAAAATGGATGACCATGGAGAAAGGCGTTCAGCATCTAAGGGAATTAGCCGTGCTTGAGGTGGTTTATGGTGACCTGGACGATCAATGGTCCTCCAAAGATCCAGATGAAGCCGAGTGCACACGACCCATGTGGCGGAAGTTTGTACGGAGCGCACCATCCTCGTATGCAAACTCATTGGCAGTGATGTCCTGGAAAGATGACGAGACACCAACGGTGGCTGAGTTGATTGATAGACTCCGGGAATATGAAGCGAATCTCTCTTCCTCGCTCGTCTCTGCTGTTGAGAAACTGTCCCGAGAGTTCCAGCAACTCAAAGAAGATATGTCCTACTCCCCACCAGTACGGACCAGTATCTCAGCCATTAGGAGTAATCGTCCCTTGGCTCAAGAGAAGGGATACACACGACGGGGCACCCTATGGTTTTACCTGCGTGATCACGGAGAGGACATGAAGAAGTGGGATGGAAAACCTACCTCAGCCTTAGAGGCACGGGTACGTGAGCTGCAAGGCAGAACAATTACTCAGGGAAGTTTCTCCAGGAGAGCTGCTGCCCCAGTTTCCCGTAAGCAATTCTCTAGACAGAGGAGCAGAAGTGCTGATGGCCTGACTGATCTTAACAGAGACACCCGTGATTCATATCTACCGGAAGTGAGTGATGAATACTATGATCAGGACTAGGGGGGCCCTGCCTCCAGCCAGGTGGAGGAAAGGGATAACCGGGTTTACTGGACTGTGTGGATCCGATGGCCTGGCACGTCCGACCCACAGGAATATAGAGCTTTAGTGGACACCGGTGCACAGTGTACCTTAATGCCGTCAAACTATATAGGGGCGGAACCCATCAGCATTGCTGGAGTGACAGGGGGATCCCAAGAGCTAACTGTATTGGAGGCCGAAGTGAGCCTAACCGTGAATGAGTGGCAGAAGCACCCCATTGTGACTGGCCCCGAGGCTCCGTGCATCCTTGGCATAGACTATCTCAGGAGAGGGTATTTCAAGGACCCAAAAGGTTACAAGTGGGCTTTTGGTGTAGCCGCCTTGGAGACGGCGGAAATTAAACAGCTGTCTACTTTGCCTGGCCTCTCGAAGGACCCTTCTGTGGTGGGGCTGCTGAAGGTCAAAGAACAACAGGTGCCGATCGCCACCACAACAGTGCACCGACGGCAATATCGCACCAACAGAGACTCTCTGATCCCTATCCACGGGCTCATTCGTTGACTGGAGAGCCAAGGAGTCATCAGTAAAACCCACTCACCCTTTAACAGTCCCATATGGCCAGTCCGGAAGTCTAATGGAGAGTGGAGGCTAACGGTAGACTATCGTGGCCTGAATGAAGTCACTCCACCGTTGAGTGCTGCTGTGCCAGACATGCTAGAACTTCAATATGAACTGGAGTCCAAGGCAGCCAAGTGGTATGCCACAATCGATATCGCTAATGCATTCTTCTCAATCCCTCTGGCAGCAGAGTGCAGGCCACAGTTTGCTTTTACTTGGAGGGGGGTCCAGTACACCTGGAATCGACTGCCCCAGGGGTGGAAACACAGCCCTACCATTTGCCATGGACTGATCCATAATGCTTTGGAACAAGGTGGAGCTCCCGAACACCTACAATACATTGATGACATCATCGTGTGGGGCAATACAGCAGAAGAAGTTTTTGAGAAAGGGAAGGAAATAGTTCAAATCCTCCTGAAAGCTGGTTTCGCCATAAAACAAAGTAAAGTTAAGGGACCTGCACGAGAAATCCAGTTCTTAGGAATCAAATGGCAAGATGGTCGTCGTCAGATCCCAATGGATGTGATCAACAAAATAACAGCCATGTCTCCACCAACCAGCAAAAAGGAAACACAAGCTTTCTTGGGCGTTGTGGGTTTTTGGAGAATGCATATTCCACACTACAGCCTGATCGTAAGCCCCCTCCATCAAGTGACCCGGAAAAAGAATGATTTCAAATGGGGCCCTGAACAACAACAAGCCTTTGAACAGATTAAACGGGAAATAGTTCATGCAGTAGCTCTTGGGCCAGTCCGGGCAGGACAAGATATTAAAAATGTGCTCTACACCGCAGCTGGGGAGAATGGCCCTACCTGGAGCCTCTGGCAGAAAGCACCAGGGGAGACCCGAGGTCGACCCCTAGGGTTTTGGAGTCGGGGATACAGAGGGTCCGAAGCCTGCTATACTCCAACTGAAAAAGAGATATTGGCAGCATATGAAGGGGTTCGAGCTGCTTCAGAAGTGGTTGGTACTGAAGCACAGTTGCTCCTGGCACCCCGACTGCCAGTGCTGGGCTGGATGTTCAAAGGAAATGTCCCCTCTACACACCATGCAACTGATGCTACGTGGAGTAAATGGGTTGCACTGATCACCCAGCGGGCTCGAGTAGGAAACCCCAGTCGCCCAGGAATCTTGGAAGTGATTATGGACTGGCCAGAAGGCAAAGATTTTGGAATATCACCAGAGGAGGAGGTGGCACGTGCTGAAGAAGCCCCACTGTATAACACACTGCCAGAAGATGAGAAGCAATATGCCCTGTTTACTGATGGGTCCTGTCGCCTTGCGGGAAAGCACCGGAGATGGAAGGCTGCTGTATGGAGTCCTACACGACAAGTAGCAGAAACTGCTGAAGGAGAAGGTGAATCGAGCCAGTTTGCAGAAGTAAAGGCCATCCAGCTGGCCTTAGACATCGCTGAACGGGAAAAGTGGCCAGTGCTCTATCTCTATACTGATTCCTGGATGGTGGCAAATGACCTGTGGGGCTGGCTACAGCAGTGGAAGCAAAGCAACTGGCAGCGCAGAGGCAAACCCATCTGGGCTGCCGCACTGTGGCAAGATATTGCTGCCCGGGTAGAGAACCTGGTTGTAAAGGTACGGCATGTGGATGCTCACGTCCCCAAGAGTCGGGCCACTGAAGAACATCGAAACAACCAGCAGGTGGATCAGGCTGCCAAGATTGAAGTGGCTGAGGTGGATCTGGACTGGCAGCATAAGGGTGAACTATTTCTAGCTCGGTGGGCCCATGACACCTCAGGCCATCAAGGGAGAGATGCAACATACAGGTGGGCTCGTGATCGAGGGGTGGACTTGACCATGGACGTTATTGCGCAGGTTATCCACGAATGTGAAACATGTGCTGCAATCAAGCAAGCGAAGCGGGTAAAGCCTCTGTGGTATGGGGGACGATGGCTGAAATATAAATATGGGGAGGCCTGGCAAATTGACTATATCACACTCCCACAGACCCGCCAAGGCAAGCGCCATGTTCTCACCATGGTAGAAGCAACCACCGGCTGGCTGGAAACATATCCTGTCCCCCACGCCACTGCCCGGAACACTATCCTGGGTCTCGAAAAACAAGTCCTGTGGCGACATGGCACCCCAGAGAGAATTGAGTCAGATAATGGGACACATTTCCGAAACAACCTTATAGACACCTGGGCCAAAGAGCACGGCATTGAGTGGGTGTATCACATCCCCTATCACGCACCAGCCTCTGGGAAAATCGAAAGATACAATGGACTATTAAAGATGACACTGAGAGCAATGGGGGGTGGAACATTTAAACACTGGGATACACATTTAGCAAAAGCCACCTGGTTAGTCAACACAAGGGGATCTGCCAGGCGAGCTGGCCCGGCCCAATCAGAATCCTTACGTACTGTGGAAGGGGATAGAGTCCCTGTAGTGCACATAAAAAATATGCTGGGCAAGACAGTCTGGGTTATTCCTGCTTCCAGCAGAGGCAAACCCACTCGTGGGATTGCGTTTGCTCGAGGACCTGGGTGCACTTGGTGGGTGATGCGGGAGGATGGAGGAGTTCGGTGTGTACCCCAGGGGGATTTAATTCTGGGTGAAAACAGCCAATGAACTGAATAATATGCTGTTAATTGTAATATGATGTTGTATGTCATTACTACTATGGTTGCATCAGTGGAATGTTATCATGGTGGGAATCTCCCAATTAATGATAATAGCAAATGAACTTTCAATGGAACCGAGCAAAGTGCAGCAGTGAGAGAACACGAACTACCAGTGCAGCGGTGATGGAACAAGGACTGACATGCAACAACCTGACCCCACGCACACCGCCGCACCGAAGGACCCTTACAAGAGATGAAATCCAAAGTCATGGACTAAATGAACTCAATGGACATTTCACAGGCATTCTACAGGGGTGTTCCATAAACTAGTGGAATGATAAATGAAAATCTGTATATATATATATTGTTAAAGGATAAGAAGATGGATAAGGATTATTGAAGTTGTACTGAATAGTATGGGACCTGAGCATGATGTCAATGATATGGAATAAGGGGTGGATACTGTCATGGTTTCAGCTGCGATAGAGTTAATTTTCTTCACTCTAGCTGGTATAGTGCTGTGCTTTGAAATTAGCATGGAAAAAAAACCTGTTGAGATAACACACAGATGTTTAGGCTGTTGCTGGGCAGCGCTGATACTAGTCAAGGACATGTCTAGCTTCCCATGCTCTGCTGGGTGCACAAGAAGCCGGGAGGGGAGGGGGCACAGCTAAGAGAGTGGATTCAAACTGACCAAAGGGATATTCCATATCATGTAACGTCATGCCTAGTATGTTACCTGGGAGGGGCTGGCCGGGGGAGGGAGGGAGCAATCGCGGCTCGGGGACGGGCAGCGTCGGTCGGCGGGTGGTGAGCGGTTGTATCGTTCGTGTTTCTGCGTTTTTGTTCCCTGTTTTCCCTTTCCTCCCTTTTCCCTTTTATTATATTAACCTTACTGTCATTATTATCATAATCATTTATCATCATCATTCTATTGTAGTTATTAAACTGTGCTTATCTCAACCCACAAGTTCTTTTGCTCGTCCGATTCTCTTCCCCATCCCACAGGGGTGGGGGGGGGGGGGTGAGCGAGCGGCTGCGTGGTGTTCAGTTGCCAGCTGAGGCTGAACCACGACAGTGTGTAATGACAAAAATAATGGGCTTTTAAAAATACTTTACTAGGTGTTTGTATTCCTAATGACAGAGTTCTTCCCACTTCTTCCAATTTGTTCTCATGGCTCATAAATCTGAAAGATTTTTCAATCAGATGACCATAAGATGCTGCTGCCACACTAAACGTTCTTTAAAAAAAGTAGTAATTTTCACCCTTATTTTCCAAAATATTGAGAATTTTGAAGTGAAATAAGGCTTAATGCCATCTATAGAACACCAATACCAGACACCAATGACACTTTTGTGGAACTCCTGAACAATGAAAGAACAACATCTTTTTGATGTTCTTCAAAATATTTATCCAAAAATCCATCAACCACAATTATATTATCAAAAACACAATAATGCAAAGACAAACTGCAAATAACTATTAGTCCTTCATACTAATATACAGAAGCTTAAATAGACTGAACTTCACCAACATCTTTAACAAAGAATTTTAGGATAGTTTGTTCTTTCTGCTTAAGGATAATTTATGCAGCACTTTTTCAGGAAAGTGTCCAATTCATTTAAAGGAAAGAAGTGATTAAGAATTCAGACAGAACTACAGAATTTGGCTATCACTCAAAACAAAAGCTTGCTTTAGATTTGGGTTAGGTTGGTTATTTCAGTCTATCCTGAACTTGCTATTTTTTATGATATAAAAATAGGGGTCTAGGTAGGAGTAATAGTCTTTAAACTAAAATACAATTAATCTGAAAGAGGGTATGACTAATATTTAGAAAATGTATTTATAGGCCTCTGGCTCGATAGTAGGGTGGAGACAGGCATACCCAAGAATAACCTGATATTGCAAATGTCACTTCTGCTCATGAGCCATCAACTCAGAGTAATCAAAAAGAAGGTAATTTAGTGCAAAACAAGGTGATTCTCCTATTAAATGCAACTTCAGTTGCTAGAATCCACATACCATACAAAAACATTAAAATATTATATTGGTTTACCATATACTACCTTCAGTAAACAACATCCCAAAAAAATGTTCTTGTATAATAATATTTTGAGTTTATTACATTAGACAACAAAAGGATCTAAAAATTCACACACAAAAATTAAGTTTTTTAGAATATTAACAACACATGGCTAATGGAATAAAAAAATCTTACCAAGTTAGTGACATAAAAAATGCAAGAAAATATGGATGAGAAAGAGTATTGAAGAGATCTAGGCAGCGCTTTTGGTGAAAAGTAGGTTGCTTCTCAGTTTTGAAGAAACATTATGACAAAAAAAACTACCTTAGCTTCCCCTCCCAGTATTTGTCGAATACGGACAATATCTTAATTAGGACTCTTGATTTAATTTGGTAAAAATTTCCCATTCTGCCAATGGTGTATTCAGTTCTACAGCTAAACAACTTGTACACATTTTGTGTGTTCAGAGCAGTTACTACTAAGCAGTATTTTTACAGACTACCAGCTAAACAATGCTAATTGCATCATACGAACTCTATCATGGCTGACCAGTTGATTTGGAAGTGAGTTTAATTTCATTTCCGCATCATTACTAAAGTAATTAGATGAAGGAAGGGAAGACTTCCTATTTCTTCATGATAGCACACATTTATAGGGAAACACATTTGTCTGGTGGCAGAGTTGTGCATTGTCATGGTTTAGCCAGCAGCCCAGCCCCACACAGTCGCTCGCTCACTCCCCCACCGGTAGATGGGGGAGAGAATCAGAAGGGTAACGCTTGTGGGTTGGGATAAGAACAGTTTAATAATTAAAATTAAAAGAAACAACAACAGAAATGCAATGTAAAGGAGAACAACGAGAGGCGCAAAGCCCCAGGGGGGAGGGGGGAAGGGAGGGGAGAGGGGGAACGAACTGCCAAAACAAACCACACGCGCCGCAGCCGCTCACCACCCGCCGACCCAACGCCGCAGCCGCCCCCGCGCTGCAACTGCCCCCCCTCAATATACTGGTCATGGTGACACATGGTATGGAATGAACATGCCATTGGCCAGTCAGGGTCAGCTGCCCCCACCACGGCCCTGCCCCTCCCAGTGCCCCCCGCCACGCGGCAGAGCGCGGGAAGCTGGAAAGGTAGCCGACCCCCACAGTGAGGAGAATTAACCCCTTCTCAGCCAAAACCAGCACATTCTCCACCCCTTATTCCATACCATTTACACCATGCCCAGGTCCCATATGATGCAATACAACCTCACCAACCACCACCCCTCCCCTTCCCATCCTTTAACATAATACACAGACATCATTCCCTTAGTTCATGGACCTTCCCTGTACAATGTCCATTAAAATGTCCATTGAGTTCACCCAGTCCATGACTCTGGGCTCCATCTGTTGTATCAGTCTTTCAGGGTGGGAGAGATGGTGTGTGGCGTTGGGTTGCTGCATACCGAGTCAGTCATCGTTCCATCACTGCTGCACGGCTTGTTTCATAGTTGATCTTCCATGGGTTGGGAGGCTCGTACTCTGATATCATTGATACAACACAGAGGTGACACACACTATTATATAGCAGTTCGCATTGTGCCATTCAGTTCATTGACTGTTTTGGCCCAAAATCAAATCCCCTTGAGGCACACATCGGATTTCTCCATCCTCCCGCATCACCCACCAAGTGCACCCAGGTCCTCAAGCAAAAGCAATCCCACGAATGGGTTTGCCTTTGCCGGAGGCAGGAAGAACCCAGACCGTTTTGCCCAGCATACTTTTTGTGTGCACTACAGGGACTCTATCCCCTTCCACAGTATGTAGGATTTCTGACTGGGCAGGGCCAGCTTGCCTGGCAGATCCCCTTGTGTTGACTAAACACGTGGCTTTTGCTAAATGTGTATCCCAGTGCTTGAATGTCCCACCCCCCATTGCTCTTAGTGTAGTCTTTAACAGTCCATTGTACCGTTCAATTTTCCCAGAGGCTGGTGCGTGATAGGGGATGTGATACACCCACTCAATGCCATACTCTTTGGCCCAGCTGTCTATGAGGTTATTTCGGAAATGAGTCCCGTTGTCTGACTCAATTCTCTCTGGGGTGCCATGTCGCCACAGCACTTGTTTCTCAAGACCCAGGATAGCGTTCCGGGCAGTGGCGTGGGGGACAGGAGATGTTTCCAGCCAGCCAGTCGTTGTTTCTACCATTGTAAGCACATGGCGCTTGCCTTGGCGGGTCTGTGGGAGTGTGATATAGTCAATTTGCCAGGCCTCCCCATATTTATATTTCAGCCATTGTCCCCCACACCACAGAGGCTTTACCCGCTTCGCTTGCTTGACTGCAGCGCATGTGTCACATCCATGGATAACCTGTGCAATAATATCCATGGTCAAGTCCACTCCTCGATCATGAGCTCATCTGTATGTTGCATCTCTCCCTTGATGGCCTGAGGTGTCATGGCCCACTGAGCTAGAAATAGTTCACCCTTATGTTGCCAATCCAGATCCACCTCAGCCACTTCAATCTTGGCAGCCTGATCTACCTGCTGGTTGTTCCGATGTTCTTCAGTGGCCCGACTCTTGGGGACGTGAGCATCCACATGCCGTACCTTTACAAACAGGTTCTCTACCCGGGCAGCAATATCTTGCCACAATGTGACAGCCCAGATGGGTTTGCCTCTGCGCTGCCAGTTGCTTTGCTTCCAATGCTGCAGCCAGCCCCACAAGGCATTTGCCACCATCCAGGAGTCAGTACAGAGATAGAGCACTGGCCACTTTTCCCGTTCGGCAATGTCTAAGGCCAGCTGGATGGCCTTTACCTCTGCAAACTGGCTCGATTCACCTTCTCCTTCAGCTGTTTCTGCTACTTGTCGTGTAGGACTCCATACAGCAGCCTTCCATCTCCGGTGCTTTCCCACAAGGCGACAGGACCCATCAGTGAACAGGGCATATTGCTTCTCATTTTCTGGCAGTTTGTTATACAGTGGGGCTTCTTCAGCATGTGTCACCTCCTCCTCTGGTGATAATCCAAAATCTTTGCCTTCTGGCCAGTCCATAATCACTTCCAAGATTCCTGGGCGACTGGGGTTTCCTACTCGAGCCCGTTGGGTGATCAGTGCAACCCATTTACTCCACGTAGCATCACTTGCATGGTGTGTAGAGGGGATGTTTCCTTTGAACATCCAGCCCAGCACTGGCAGTCGGGGTGCCAGGAGCAGCTGTGCTTTAGTACCAACCACTTCTGAAGCAGCTCGAACCCCTTCATATGCTGCCAATATCTCTTTTTCAGTTGGAGTATAGCGGTCTTCGGACCCTCTGTATCCCTGACTCCAAAACCACAGGGGTCAACCTCAGGTCTCCCCATGTGCTTTCTGCCAGAGGCACTGCTGTAACTGCTGTAACTCTGGGTGATACTCTTAAGTTGCTTAGTCAAAACCAAAACAACATGCCCAAAAACTAACAATAAGTGCACCTTAACCACCCAAGGATGTTCAAGATACAAAAAGGTGGTTGTAACAAAGGCACAGACATCATAGAACAAAGTTGCAAAGGTACTATTCTGTATTTCCTCCATATAAAATCTCTCCGAGGAGGAGGTATAATTGCTAATTGCCTCAACAAGGTGGTATCCCAAGTACAGTAACGGTTTCAGCAAAAACCCCAAATACCAGATAAAGCTGAAAACGAATGTTTGTATAACAAATCTCGTAGGCAAAACATTAGTAATCACAGCAGAACACAGCAGACTAAACAAACCAACACTGATTTTTAACACCAACTGCAAAAAGGACAACATGGTGCTGTGACCAGCAGCTGTTGTTATCTCCAACCCTTGAGCCCCATGTTGGGCGCCAAAAAGACTGTCGTGGTTTAGCGGCAGCTCAGCCCCACACAGTCGCTTGCTCACTCCCCTACTGGTAGATGGGGGAGAGAATCAGAAGGGTAACGCTCGTGGGTTGGGATAAGAACAGTTTAATAATTAAAATTAAAAGAAACAACAACAGAAATGCAATGTAAAGGAGAACAACAAGAGGCGCAAAGCCCCGGGGGGGAAGGAAGGGGAGGGGGGTGGGGTGAACTGCCGAAACAAACTGCACGCGACAAAGCCGCCCGCCGACCTGACACCGCGCCGCCCTCGAGCTGCCACCTGCCCCCCTCTCAATATACTGGTCATGGTGTCACATGGTATGGAATAAACCTGCCATTGGCCAGTCAGGGTCAGCCGCCCCCACCATGGCCCTGCCCCTCCCAGCCCCGCCCCCCCCGCCACGAGGCAGAGCGCGGGAAGCTGGAAAGGTAGCCGACCCCCACAGTGAGGAGAATTAACCCCTTCTCAGCCAAAACCAGCACATGCATTAAACCAGTTCTTTAGATAATTAAAAAACATACTGCTTGTTAATAACCCTCATAATGGCCAAATTAGAATGACCTCAACTGAAGTCATTGATCCCACATAAAACAAACATTGCTTTTTCTTCTTAGCTTTGTTTTACAAGCTACATTATTTCCAGATGATGCTTGAGGGGCCTAGGAGTTTCAAGAATTAGATGCTTAAATAGACAGCTGCTTTCTATTTACCATATAAATCAAGGATAAATCAAAGAAGGATCTAAATATTGGACTTCATTTAGCCCATTATGGAGCACAAACCGAGAAGAAAAAGAAAAAAGCAAAATAGAAATCTCATCACCTAAATGCAAAGTTTAATTCTCATTATTAAGACAAGAGAAAAACTCATTGACATTTGCAGAATTCCAAGGCTCCATGTAATACTAGCTCTGCACAGCAGGTAAATTTAACTGGATTGGTAAGGAGCCAGGAAAAGTCAGCTTTGATCAGGAACTCTCCCAGTACCACCAGTCCTTGCTAATGCAGACTTTACTATATATATACACACACCTAGTTCACTGCATTCACATTCTTTTCATTTTTCCCTTTGGATTGCCAACACACATTTATTTCTATATCTTAATTAATGCAGAAACAGCAGTTTTTGGACAGAGGGTTAAAGAATGGCTCTTCATGTATTCACAGGAGTACATCTGTAAATATGAAAAGCGTAATACTACACTGCATTGTTTCTATCACTGACAAAATTCCTCTACCATCAAAGTGTTGGTGAAGTGATAGTCCCACATATGAAATAATTGAAGATATCAGCACTAAGTGGGATTATTTTTATAATTTTTCCTAACATGTTTAAGCTTCATCTGGATAGAACAATGCATTTTTTTATAGCCAAAATTTAGAAGGTTAAAAAAAAGTTAAACTGAATTGAATTTTAGAATTTTTCCTATGTGGCTAGTAATCATCTTACCTACACTATTTTCTGTTAATATTATTACATTAAAGCAACTGAAGGCTGTTGGTAAAATCCCCATGGATGGTAGAGAGAAGAATTCCTGGCAGACAGCAGCGTGGGGTGTTCAGAACCATGACCCCCTACCCTGGGTGTTGGGTGATTCTCAAAATGTGCTCCAAGGTTTTTTCATTTAACTACTAAGCCTTCACGCCCACCACCAGCAAACAAGAGTTCAGGCTCCCACTGCCATAAAATCCCTTGTCCCTGTG
Source organism: Phalacrocorax carbo (assembly GCF_963921805.1). Classification (NCBI taxonomy): domain Eukaryota; kingdom Metazoa; phylum Chordata; class Aves; order Suliformes; family Phalacrocoracidae; genus Phalacrocorax; species Phalacrocorax carbo. The sequence continues at coordinate 3,611,452 of NC_087548.1, read as the reverse complement.
CTGCATTAGATGATGCTGAAATAAATTTTAAAACCAACTCAAAAGCTATGTATCCAAATACAGACCCAAGTGATGATGCATGCCAAACTATTTGAATCTAAAACTACTCCTACATTTGATTTTTATTTTCCTCATTTTTTGCATTAAGCAAATTTTTTTCTTACATCAGCAAGAGAATTCTGAACCTCTAACACAAGCTTGCCAAAATTCAAAATTTACTCTCTTCTTCTCCATTCCCTCCCTTCCTAGAAATAGTTAAGGAGAATCTCTCACTACCAGCTTTGCATAACAAGCATTGAAGTGCTCGAAAATCATACGCAATACTATGAAATCCTTAAAAAGCAACTGTTTAGGTAGATGGTAGCTCCAACAACAGGTCTGATGTGCTGCCTTCCAAGGGAAGTTAGCATGCCTCCAGTTATGCTGTTAAGTATCTATGATTTAACAAATTACATTAGTCTGTAATAAAATTACAAAGAAAATAATTTATATGTTTACTTAAGTAATTTGTCCATATTTGAATGGAAAGAAGCAAAAGTCTCAATTATTTTATTACCAGTTCTCATTTCGTAAAAATTTTGGAAAATGTACTTTCACTGAATGCAAGAAAGCAATAAAAAAACCTAACTGGATTTCTCCCATTTCTTCAGGCCTGGAGATACTTGTGGACAAAGGACAACTTGATCGAAGTGTGGTATTTCAAAACAGGTCATTGCTACTACAAAAATAATGCTTAATTCTTGCTGTACACTTCTATGGGAGAACTTATCTTGGGCCGCATATCTCTGGGACACAGGGCTCTACCCACCCTGGGGACAGTGATGCACAGACATCAATATGATGGATACAAAATGTCCGTTTATTTAGCTGCGTCACACGCTTATATAGCTCTTGCGCTTCCTGTTCCTGCCACTCCTATGGGGAGGAGTCTATCTTTCCGTCACAGCCCGTGATCTTCCGGTCGCTGATCCCTGTCTATTCCCCTACATCTCCCCCTCCCCATGCTGCTAAAAGTTCTACAAAGCTACTTGCGTAAGCGGATACATATTGCGGTCAGGTCTATATTCATGTAACTCTTGCAGGCGCTCCCTGATTTGTCTTATAACACAGCATAACAATGGCAGCCCACAAGTAACCATGGTTACTACACACAACAAGATCCCCCCAATTATTACTATCCAATCCCAGTTCATATCCCTCTTTTGCCGCCCTTTCCCAGTGTTGCTCTCGTTGCAATATTGCTTGCGATCTTGTCAAGGAGCTCATTTCTTTTCCCAATGGCACGGCTAGCATGAGGATCCATGTCAGCAGACCCTGCAAAGAGACAACTCAGAGAGGGATTATTCATTGTACATCCTTGCACAGTTCTTCTTTCACACACTTTGCAGGCACCCATTCTATGCGCCCTTCATTCTCAACCGCGGCATAGCCCCTCCCCAGGCATCTCAGTTTCCATCCTCTCGCCCATTGCTCACTGCCTGGGAACCTTACTCATACCTGCAGATAGCGCTCGCCTGCTTGAGCTTTGCCAAAGTGCTTCTCCACTGCTGTAACTTGCTCCTGCCCGCGTATAAAATGATTAAGCAAATATAGTGCACGCATTAAAATAGTTTGCTGAGCTGCTACAGGTATAGCTCCCTTATACCCCTCCCCCTCCCCAAGCTGTATTATCTTTGCTTTCAAGGTGCGATGAGCGCGTTTAACTATTGCCTGCCCTGTGCTATTGTAAGCAATGCCGTGTTTTAATACAATATTCCAAGCTTTACACCATTCTTCGGTACTTCGAGCCCGAAAGCATGGTTCATTGTCTGTTTTTATCTCGGTGGGCTTTCCAAGCCACGCCATCACTGTGGTCCAATGCGCAGCCAACTGCGTTGCGGTCTGCTTCCGATGTTGAGTAGCCATGATGACTCCACTATGTGTATCAATTGTAATTGCGAGGTGCCGTCCGGGGGCCAACTGTGGACATTCAGTAAAGTCAGTCTGCCAGATAGCATTTGCTTCCAGTCCTCGAGGGTTGACTCCTGCCTCCCACAGTGGCGAGTGCTGACAGTAAGGACAGGTGGCTACTACTTCTCTTGCTGCTCTTATTGAGATGCCACATTCCTTTGCCAAGGCTTTAGCACCCAGGTGCAGTTGTTGATGCAGTTTCTTCGCCTCCGTCAATGTCCAGACTCCCGCAGCTGCCTCATCAGCCATGCGATTCCCCTCAATCAGTGGTCCAGGCCCCGTCTGATGACTGCGAATGTGAATTACTGTCACAGTTGCTCCTCGCTGCGATAAAGCAACCTCTAGCATCAAGGCAGTTTCCGTGTGTGTTACACGCTCTCGTTTCATGGACGTGACTAATTTATACACGTATAAAGAGTCTGTGCACACATTTATATGCCAATCTATATCCTTTTGCAGGGCCATCTCTAGCGCTTTCACTTCTAGCCACTGCACACTTTTACCCTGCTCCTCATACGTCTGGCGCATCCAACTATTCTCTTCTTTCCACACTACCGCCGCTCTGTTCGTCTTCGAGGAAGCGTCTGTGAAATATGTTGATCCTGGGTGAGGGGTATCCAAAACTCTACTATCCACACTGAAATCCACCACTTTGGCTGTCTCGGCCCACCTCTGTACCATGCCTGTGACGATTTTCCCTGGGTACGAGTATACTGCCAATTGTATATCCTCTTCACTCTCTACCACCTTCCGCCATTTCTCCCCATTCCACGGCACTGTCAGCTTATCTGGCTCCTTCCCAAAGATTCCCTTGCTTTCCTGTAGCAGATGCCAAATCATTCCCCCGGCTACCTTGACTTTTGTGGAGAACGCATCCTTGGGAACCTTCTGATATACCCATCGCAGTGGCTTTTCTTCCCCTGTCCGTATTTGATATAGCAATCCTAATCCTCCACCGGCGGTCAGAATCCAACCTGCGATTAATTCCTCCTGAGGGTCCCACTGCCATACTCCTTCCTTTTGCATTCGACGTTCTATCATCTGCAACTGCTGGACTGCCTCGGCGTCTAAACTCCTGGGCTCCCATGGGTCGGTCCCTTTCAGCAACGCATAGAAAGGTTGCATCTCCTCACCGGTGACACGCACGTACGTCCGCAACCATTGCAGTGCTCCTACCAGCTTCTGTACATCGTGTAAATTTTTAACCTTAGGTGTAATTTTAATAGACTGAGCTTGTATGCAATCCCCTTCTATTCTAGCACCCAGAAATCCACACACTGGTCCTCGCTGTACCTTTGCCTCCGCTACCTGGAGGCCCTGTCCCTCAAGGCCCCTTTGGGTGTCTGAAAAGACTTGTTCACACAATGCCTCGGTGGGCGCAGCTATGAGGACGTCATCCATGTAGTGGATCATGTAGATTCTCTCCCGATACTGTCGCCTTACTTGCTGCAATGCAGAAGCCACATACCTCTGGCAGATCGCTGGAGAGCTTTTCATTCCCTGAGGAAGTACTGTCCGCTGCCATCTACTACCTGGTTCTGCGCGGTTCACCACGGGCAGAGTAAAGGCAAATCTCTTTCTATCATCTGGATGTAGCGGAATACTGAAGAAGCAGTCTTTGATATCTAAAACAATGACTCGCCATCCTTTCGGGACAGCACTCAGATCTGGTAGGCCGGGTTGGAGAGGCCCCATGTCCTCCATTTGCTGATTCACTGCTCTAAGGTCATGCAGCATCCTCCATTGGTTTTTATCTTTCTTTTTTATAGCAAATATAGGGGTGTTCCACGGGCTCATCGAGGGCTCTAGGTGCCCCGCTTCGTGCTCTCGTCTTACTATAGCTCTTACAGCCTCTGTTTTCTCTGTTGTCAGGGGCCACTGCTCCACCCAGACGGGCTGTTCGGTTTTCCACACTAACTTGTGGTGACAAAGCCCCTCTGAGGCAGTGGCCCTTATGCTAAATTTTTCAACCCGATCCCCATCTGGGCAAGGGCGTCCCGCCCCAACAAGGGGCTTGCTACACCATCTGCTACTAGTATGGTCACTATGGCCGTGAGGAACTTCCCTGCCTCCTCGTCCATGACTTCGAGTTTCACAGGGCAAGTACTAGTCCTCGTTTGTTGTTCTCCTCCTACCCCTATTATACGTTTTCCCATGGCAAGGGGCCAAGTTGGTGGCCACCATTCGAGTGGCATCACTGTGACATCTGCCCTGGTATCCACTAACATTCCCAGGCATATCCGTGCCAGGCAACTCGGCTCTTGTGGGGTAATCATCACCGCCGCCATGGGTCTCTCATCACAGCCTATGACCAAAGCCACGCGGGGGCCATAACCTGCAAATCTTGCTGGTTCTGCTCCCCTGCCTGAAGGTTCACTCCCCCTTGGCCCGCTACGGTGGGCCAAGCTCCTGGCACTGGCACCATGATGGGGGCCATTTGACTCACAGGAGGCGTGAATCCCCCTCGCTTCGCCCTCCTTTGGCCGTTTCCCGGCTTTGTGGTTGGACAATCTCTTGCCAGGTGTCCTGGCTTCCCACACACCCAGCACCTCCCTACTGGGCGCGCTCCTCCTCCATTACGTCCCCCCCTTTCCGCTAGTGGGCACCCAGCTTTAAAGTGCCCTTGCTGTCCACACAAGTGACATCTCGGCCCCGCCCTGGCCGCTTGCACCATCACCCTTTCTTCGCTTCCACAGTCAGGGTTCTGGCAGATGTGCGCTCCCACACTGCCATGCTGATTCAACGCCTCCTGGCGCAAGACATGCCTGATGGTTTGACCCAATGATGCCCCCACTGCCAGGGTGCGGAGGACATCTTGTGTCTGCGGATTTGCTTGACTTCGGAGGCAATCCATAAGGACTGCCTCCTTGGCCGCTGGCGGCAATTCTGATTCTATAATAGCCTTCTGCAACCTGTCACAAAACATTGTAAATGGCTCTGCTAGTCCTTGCTGTATCTTTTGCCAAGGTTCCGCTCTTTTTTTTTTTTTATACCTGCCCACTTCACTATACGCTCTGCGGGAACTCTCCATCACCACTTGCAGCTCCCTGCCCCTCCTCCAGGAGTTATCCGGACAGGGAATATCCCGGGCATCTCTATCCTTACTCCATCGAGGCTACAATCTCTGGCTATCAGCCGCCAGTTAGGTAACTCGACTGACTGTCGCTGGGGTGCACCCTTCGTTGAGTCCTGTCTGCCGCTGAGTTACTACCCCTAGTGCGCACATAACCTGCTGCAGCTGCCGCAGCACGTCCTCCACGGACCCCTCCGGAGCTGCAGCGCTCCGGACCTCCCCTTTTGGCAGTCCTTCTCCTCCCTCCTTCTGACTGGTCCTCCGAGTCCCTGCTGCCTTATGCCTCTTTTTTGCACGCCGCAGGCAATCTGCCCCATCTTCCCACATGTGGACATCGGTTTCTCCCCCAACTTCTGATTCGCTGCTACTCGAGGTTGATCTATAGCCACCCTGTCCTCCCCTCCAGGCACCCCAATCCCCCTCCTCGCCCGACTCCCATCTCAAGGGTTGCCCCGGGAGCCAGTCTCGAGGGTCGGGCAGAGGGCGGCGCCGCTGCCGGCGCTGATCATCCTTCTCCTTCCGCTCCGTCACTCCCGCTGTGTCCGCTGCCACGTCACCCTCCCCGCGCGCAGGTACCCGCGCCTGTGCCAAATCGTCCCAGGGGTATGCAGGGGGGCATTCCAAAGGTCCTGCTGGCTCAACAAGGAACACCGCCGCTTCCCGATCCGCCTCTTCGGGAGCCTCAGACTGAGTAGTTGGCCAGGCTACTCCGTCCGAACTCTCCCCTTCTTTCCCATCCCCCGCGATGCTTGCCCCTGTCTGCGTCCCCACTGCCCAGCCTGGGTCTCTTTCCAGGCTACTGTCGCCTGTAGCACCGTGCAGGCACAGCTGCGCCTGCCGCCCCGTCTCCTGATCCTCCCGAGCTTTCAATAGTAATCGGTGTATCTTTCCCCAGAGCTGTATGTACTGGGGTTTTTCCATCATAGCCCTTTCGGCTAACTCCTCTTTAATTCTCACCCAATTATCTTTATTAAATATGTCTGCAGGACTCTGTATGAGCCCCTGCGTAATCATCCATTGGATGGCCTTTGAGGTAGGCGCCTTCGAAATCGAAGTTCCATATTCCTCCCCAATCCCTTCAGTACCTTTACGACTGATTCCATGGCGCGCCCGCCGACCTGCGGCTCACCGTCCCACCCCTGCGTGCCTCAAGCTATCATTTCCCCCCGGCGAACTTGCCATGCCGCCCCGCCGATCACGTCGGGGTCACCACTTGTTGCTGTATGCTTCTACGGGAGAACTTATCTTGGGCCGCATATCTCCGGGACACAGGGCTCTACCCACCCTGGGGACAGTGATGCACAGACATCAATATGATGGATACAAAACATCCATTTATTTAACTGCATCACACGCTTATATAGCTCTTGCAAGTTGTATTGTCTATTGAGATTGGAACAGTTTCCTGGTCCTTTCCCAATAAACTTCTGTCAATATGGTGGGATTCAGGAGCAGGATAGAGAAGCCAGCAGGGAGGAGAGAAGAACCCCCTGTCATCACACCATCACCTCAGAGACAGGATCCTTGGTTAGACCAATTCTCATGCTACTTTGTTTGTTAGTTGTTTAATAAGCTTTATTATTAAGTGTAGGGGAATAGACAGGGATCGGCGACCGGAAGATCACAGGATGTGACGGAAAGATAGACTCCTCCCCATAGGAGTGGCAGGAACAGGAAGCACAAGAGCTATATAAGCGTGTGACGCAGCTAAATAAACGGACATTTTGTATCCATCATATTGATGTCTGTGCATCACTGTCCCCAGGGTGGGTAGAGCCCTGTGTCCCGGAGATATGCGGCCCAAGATAAGTTCTCCCATAGAAGCGTACAGCAACAAAGTGGGATCTCCTGGTCTTTAATCACAAACTAACTTGAGGGGGTTCTTGCTGAAATGTTTCAAGTTCCAAAAATTAAAGGTCAGATAGCAACTTCTGGGAGAGAAATCAAAAGCCCTGAAACCACAGGTGTCATAAGGAGCTTCACATGAATTAGGGCATGGTAATGCAGCAGGAATACATGGGAAAAACCTGCAAGTGATGATTCATTTGCTCCATAAACCCGCGTGTGTTTGAATAACAAAATGCCTCTAATTTGTATGGTACATGTTAGCAATAAAAACTAAAAGATACAGGTTAAGAAACCTGGTTAGTGAAATTAAATTTAAGTCATTAAGCTATTATAACAAATTATATTTTTAGGTACTTTCACACTTAATGTTAGAGTAATATCATAGAGAAGTCTCAGACAGGCATGTCCTGGAACATGTATTAACGCTGAAAGTAAAACAGTTGTTACATTTGCATCCTCAAAAATCCAGAGGAACTGATAAGTGAACTTCTTTTTTACACAGTATTGCAGTGAGAATACAACTGAGTACAAACCAAAGATACTTCAGTAGTACAAAGATATTATTCAAGTCCTTGGAAGACTTCTACCGAAACTATAGATTTTCCAATGAGCTGTACAATTAAATTATAAAATTGTTGCCTATTTGTGGATATTGGCTCAGTAAACTGAAGAGGACTGTATGGATCCATGTGTTCAGAACATACCAATTTGCCCCATGACCACAGGACTTCCCCAAAGGCTGACTGGGAATTGTTTCAGTCATTTTTAGGCATTTTAACAAACTGTGGATACCAAAGCCCTGTTCTTAAAAATAATGTTTTTAACTGTATGATTTAAATACCCTGAAATACAAATGGCTTGAGAATTGCAAGTTGACAGGGTACAGTAAGTCTCTTAGCTATGAATAGCTGCGGTTTTGTTTTGCCATTTGTAAGTGTAATTTTTTTTTTTTAAGATGTTTCAGTCATAGAATCATTCATATAGGTTCCTGTATTTTGGTGTTGATGGCTGCTTAGCTGTCACACGTTTTGATAAAACTTTGCAGATTTAGGGATGTACCACTTCTATTTTGAAGCACCTACTAAAACATTAAGTTCAATACTCACATAATCAGGAAGCGGAGGGTCATTTGAACCAAGGGAACCTCTTAAGGACTGCGTGGCTTGCATCAGCACATGGTTGTGTTTTTTAAACAAAGAAAATAAACTGGAGGGGAAAAAAAAGGTAAAAAGATTAAAATAACTTCACAATAATGTCCTGAAATAGTTAGACTATCCAGTCAGAAGAGATGTTTTATTATATATGCAAACTTGAATAAAGAGATTTTTAGAATGCAATGCACAATAGTTATAGAATTTATTTGTTTATTTATTTAACACCTGGACTAGGCAACAGCAGAATTTGAATTAGAAATATTCTATACAATAAATGATATGAAGAACGTCATATGTTAATGATTAAACTCTTAGAAGTCAAACTATAACAGAAGGAATAGTAATTTTAGTTCATAACTAGTATGTATTCGCTAAACAGCAATTTTTAAGTGCACGTCATGCAACATATTGCAATATATCCTTAAGCATCTTGCGTATTATCCATTTCAATAACCTATTTATTTAGCACAGGAAAAACCCAAGTATATGACAGAAGCTTTGGGTATTTGAAGGCCAAGTTTTTGCATTTTACTAGTATATGTTCTTTTCCAATTTATTTTAGCTTAAGTCAAGGAATAAAGCATTACCTTAGCTTTATAAATAATCTGTGAAATCAGAGGTCCATATACATACAGAGAAAGAAACATTTTTTTCATGCATTTTGAAAAATAGCATGGCCATGACACTCAGAGGATGGTATAATCTGATACATAAAGAGACTATAACTTGACTGCAAAGGTGGAAGGAGAGATGAGAAGCAAGCAGATTCAGTGGACAAAGGCCACCAGCTAGTGCTCAGCAGCTTCAAGGAGTCAGATACTTCTGTAAAGCCACTGGATACCTCAAACATGGTTGTCATTCACAGATAACCCACTTCCCCTCCCCCCCCCCATTGGTATGTCATATGTTTTAAGACGTTCTGTATTTAAAAACATTCTTCTGCCTTCTTTTTGGAGCATTACAGGACTCCTGTCAGGCTTTCCTAGGATGACTGTGTTGATCCTTAGAGGATGAAAAGGCTGCCTTGACAAATAAGCACCAACAAAATTCACTAATGCCTGAGCATGTCGCTCTTGGAGTTGGTTACATTTGTTGATGGAGCAGTGGCAGATTTCTTGATCACCAGCTCTCTTAGAAAATAGTAAAACCAGTTTAGTAATTAAAAAATTAAGTGGCAAAATACTAGCTCAGTGTTATATTCTAGATAGTCTCTATTTCTTGGAACTGGAGGACAGCTTCAGTGCTCGGAAGCATGTGCTCAGAAAGCTTTTCTGCATCAAGAAATTATACATTTGAAGAAGCCCTCTTAATTTTTTTACTTAAAATATATCATTGATATTGTATCCTTCATAGTCAGTAGGAGTAGATTCCTCAGAGTATTGGTGTTTATCCCCTTGTTGCTAGTCAAGAGCCTCAGGAAAAGGCTTTTCCTAACACTTACCACCACCACAAGGAATTAGTTGCACTTCTCAAGCCCAAATCTTCCCTCTTGAGAGCCAACTCAAATTCCACCATTTCCCAACACCTCTTCAGTCAGATATTTCTTAGAACAGATTAACAGCTTGCTTTTAAGGACAACCTTCACCGCACTTAAGGCATCTGATTAACCCACATGAGAGCCCCTGGGTAGGTTGTACCATCCTCAAGGTTCAGCCAGAGCCTGCCAGCACAAGGAATGAGCTCAAGATGGCATGGCAGAAAACAGGGTCAGTACCACGGCTGCCTGATTTGGAGTCCCACCAGGACACTATCGCTGAGGTGGTAGTAATCGCAACTGGACTGATATGGCAAGAACATCGGATGAGATTACAAGACCTCTGTGGTGGTTACGAGGGTTGAGAACATTTGGTGTTTTCAGGATAGCACAATATATTTGATGTCATGAAAACTAGAATCTTATTTTTTCCTTTGTGCTGTCCAACAGAGCCTCGACAAGACATGTTATTCCTGGGGCCAAATGCTAACCTCCCACTAATTCACAGCTATTAGTCAAAACTACTAGAACATTCCCTGTTAAAAAGGGAAGAAGCAACACAGAAATAAGTTATATTAGCAGGATTTCCACTTTTTTTCTCCTCCCATAATCTGCTATTGTGTTCACAGACTCAAATTTTTGTTCAAATCATTGAAATTTGAATTTGCAAACTGGTCCTTGGTCTGAAACAGCAGCACTACTTTTCAAGTCACTGGTATTTTTGAAGGCTCAGATTTCAGAGATACTGTCATCAGCACCATCTAGTGCTGTGGAAACAGAATAATTGGTTAAAACCAACCTGATGATGATTATGGGGGGGGGTGCAGCAAGAACAGATTAGATCTGGCATCTATCTGCTTCAGAAGATACAGATAATGTCACAAAGAGGAAAAATTTGGAATAAGAAGGATTTCCAACTAGTAGATTCTTCTCCAAAATACATAAAGCATTTTGGCTATAAAGGAAATTTAAATATAAACAAAGAATTGGGATAAGGATTTTGAAAGGTGCATTTATTCAATACATGTGAAGAGGAAAAGGCACATATATTGGTGTTCTGCATGGAACTGGAATAGCGAAGGGCATATTTATTTTCTCTGGTAAAAATGCAGAGAACTGCAAAAGGAAAAGGACGGAAGACTATTTCTTTATATCCTATTTTCGCTTCTTTAAATATTTCCCCCCTTTTTTTTTAATTAAGTGTAATTTAACTAAACTGGACTACTTGTTTATGGCATAAGCAAGCCCTTGGTATCCGATTTCTATTTCCAAAGAGCAGCAAGGGGATAAGCTCTATTATATGTTGTCTTTGGCACCGGGGCTTCTCCTTGCAAAGTTTTGCTCTCCTGCTACAGCTCATCACCTTTGCACCTGTGCTGAGACACTTCTTTGTGGGACCACTGCCCAGAACACCAAGATTCAGGTTAAAAAAACCTCAACACAATTCTCTTCTTCATAAATTGGTTGTCCTGCTCAAAGAACCCTCCCTTAGAGGAGCATGAGTGCAGGGGCACATCGGCAGGAATTTTTCATACTAGGAATAAAAGCATATAGAACTGCACCCAGAGCAAACTCCAAGAGCTCCACAGAAACACTACAACTAAACAGAAAAAAAATTAAGGGCAAATGCTGTGACTAACTACTGAATTCAGAGCTTCAAAGGAAGTAGCGTTGCTGCCCAAAATGGTGTAAAACTTCATCACCAAATAATTCACTTACTATGCCTCTATCTCTACCTCTGAAAACCACCTTGATAAATATCACCTTCATTTTTGAAGTATCAGAACAGATTTAGTTACAATCCTCAAAAGGCATTTGCATGAAATTTAGCTCATAAAAATCTGTTATCAATAAATGTTGCCTTCTAACAGAGATGCTTGCTTTTGTGACAGTCACATCTTCAGTGTCTGTAAGGTTTTGGGTCTTATTTTGATTTTTAAGGTATGAATAATGCAATTAAAAAAAGGCAACAATGTTTTTTACAAGGTTGTTCCTACAACAAGGTACAAGAGACAAATGCCAATTCATACAGAGGTGGAAATTAAGACTGTCTCGCAGATTTCCCTCATGTGTCTTAGTCACACTTCTATTTTTTTACTTACTAAAAATCAAGATGAGATCAAATTGAAAAATATGTATATACTATGCGGTCATGGAGGGCAGCCTGCACAGGTTGACAGGAATACAGAGTTTTCTACCAGAATACTTCCCCTCTTTCTTCTGTTCTTCTCCATCGACTTTCAGACAGGCTACAGAGCTCGACAGCCCTTATATTTTATAATAATAACAAATTATGCTCAGAACAATGAAAGTGTGTTAGTACCTGAACTCATCTCTCACTCTCAGAAGTACTTATGGATCAATGTTTAGCAAGAAAAATAATAGGTTGGAATAACAGCAAGATGAAATAACAGCTGGCATCTATTACAGATCATCAAATCACCATGGATGAGCTCAACCAACGAGGAAGACTCAAGGCTGAACGACCATGTCAAGGTCTCGTGGTTCTGACTTTTAAGAATTAAGAAAACATTGGTTTCTTAACTCCCTCTATACAGATGAAGTTTTTAATTTAACACAAGGCTGAACCTCAATCAATAAAAAAAATTATTACAGACTAAACAGTAATGGTTGCTTAAATGCAAAAAGCCAATTCCACAAAGCCTGTGGATCCCCCCCCCAAAAAAAAAAAAAAAAAAAAGAAAAGCCAATAAGGGGAACTCATTTAACAACTTTCTTCTTGGGCCACCAAAAAATCACAAGCCAACAATCACAGAAAAAAAATAAGCTTCTGCAAGTTCTGCAGAAAGTCTAATTTATAGCAGATTGAAAAAGCCTATAAAGAACATTTCTCACATACAAAAAAAAAAGAATGTATGAAATCAAACTTTTATAACTAAAAAATTAGGAAGATAAAGGAATTAAAATTAGAAGTTGAAAGTAAACCCAAAGTTAGAATTTTGCCAAAAACCAGAGCTTTCTGAAAGTTTTGTATGAGGAGGAAAGGTACCAGTGTACCTTATTTCAAGAAAGTAAATAGGATGACCCAAGATAATAACACGCCAGTTAATCCCGAGCATAATAATAATGGAACAGTGATCATGAGACTCATTCAAAGGAGGATGTCACCAGCATAGAAAAACAGACCTTGTCAAGCACACTCAGGTTTTTATTTTTTTCAATTAGACTAGAAATAAGATAAAGCATGATAGTACCCCTGTTGTAACAGGCTTTTACACATGATTTTTGTGACTTCGTTCCACATGGGATTTTTTAATTAAGAAACTCAAATGATAAAAAGCAACATGACATGCATTATATGAACTGAAAATCAGAAATCTGAACAGTTTGAGAAATCTTCAAATTTGAATCTTGAAATAAGTTTTCTTAATATGACCAAACAAGAATATATTCTTGGCCCCTCTAAATGCCAATAGCTATTCAACATTTCCTATAGCTACTGAAATACTTTCAATAATATAAAGATTATATATAAGATGATGCATATCATTTATATACATCAATGATAAAGAAATATTATGGTTAAACTTTGCAAATGGCACATTCATTACAGGAGCATCAAATAAAGGGAAAAGGACATTTTAAAAAAAATTTTTCTTTATCTTTCAAGAAGTTGGACCCAAATAAACTTGGGATTTAATGCATCCAAACTCAAATTTATCAGCAAAGAATCCAAGCTGCTCCCCAAATGTGAAGGATCTCACCCTGGGAGCAGCAACTAAAGACCACCAGACCAACAAACAGCTGCCCATAACACAATAAAGCTGCTGAAAGAGTAATTCTCTTTGGTATTAACAAAAATATCCAGCAAAGTTTTGCTCTACAGCACCTGCCACTGGCATCCCATGTACCGATTTCAAAACAGTTGTTTGAAAATGCAAAGGTTCAGAGAAAAATCAGGATATTAATTATTAAACCAGAAAACATACCTCTCCATGAAACGTTCAAGAAACGCAATTATTGAATGGATTTAAGAAAAGGAGAAAGGGTGATTTGACCAAAATGTAAAAATATGCACATGGAGAAAAGTGTGTTAACAGAGGGTCCTTCAAGATATCAGAAATAAAAAAACCCTAATAAGTTTTAGTGAAACAGAAACTAAAGTACCAGTTGCATGGGCACAGCTCTCTTACAGAAGTGGCTGAAACCAGGCATGAGGTGCAATAAATTCTTATTTAGACTGTCAGGGCTCCCATGAGGGGAAGCCCGGTGCATCTCTGCTACTACTCATTGGGAGCAGGAGGAGGTCGAACACTGAACACAAACACAGAGCCAGCTCATCAGCGTTGCACCAACATCCTCATGCTCTGGCAGACCCCCTCCACTTGGTTCTTGAAGCTCTGCAAGACACCAACAGCAGAAAGAAAAGCTAGGCTGGGATTCCTCCTTGTGCTGGTTTTGCTGAGAAGGGGTTAATTCTCTTCACTGTAGTGCCTGTGGTGGTCAGGGACCTTTCCAGCTCCCCATGCTCTGCCAGGTGGGCAGGAGGCTGTGAGAGGCGGGGCCACAGCCCTCAGCCTCTGGAGGTGACTCCTGTCCGGAGTGAAGGAAAGGTATCCCTTTAAAGAAGATGTTACATATCGCCCAGGAAAATGGACAACTATGGAGAAAGGCATCCAGTATCTAAGGGAATTAGCTGTGCTTGAGGTGATTTATGGTGACCTGGACGATCAACAGTAATCCAAAGATCCAGATGAAGCCCAGTGCACATGACTCATGTGGCGGAACTTTGTACGGAGCGCACCATCCTCATACGTAAACTCATTGGCAGTAATGTCCTGGAGAGAGGATGAGGAACCAACAGTGGTGGAGGTGATTGATAGACTCCAGGATTACAAAGTAAATAGCTCTTCCGCGCTCGTCTCTGCTGTGGAGAAACTATCCCGAGAGGTCCAGCAACTCAAATATATATCCTACTCCCCACCTGTACGTAGTAGTGTCTCAGCTGTTAGGAATAAGCGTCCTCATAGGATACACACCACGGGCCACCCTATGGTCACACAGGTAGAACCACAGAGAGGACATGATGAGGTGGGATGGAAAGCCTACCTCAGCCCTAGAGGCACGGGTATGTGAACTGCAAGGAAGAAAAATCACTCAGGGAGGTTCTTCCAGAAAAGCTACTGCTCCAGTTCCCAGTGAGCAGGTCCCCAGACAGAGGAGTAGAACTGCTGATTTTCTTTCTGATCTTAATAGAGAGACTCTTGATTCACATTTACAGGAATGTAAGAGATTACCCCATAGATGGCTCAGTGTCACAACATACCAGGCATCCCATGGTTCAGGAACATCAGATCTCTATGTAAACCAAAACTAGGGAAGGTTTGAAAGACACACCATGAAAAAGGTGTGTTTCAGATGCAACATTTTCTGGAAAGAAATAATCTGGACAAAAAGAAAAGGAGAAAAAAAGCTACAACTTTGGGTGGGGAAGACATGAACAACCTTTGAAGCTGAAAACCGAAGAGTCAGAGAGCAGGAGACAAACTGAGCACATTATCAGAGGAAGGTCAGAAGGAGCTATATGACAGAAAAAAGGAATAAGGATTGAACTTCTCCCAATCCAAATCACTGATGAGCTTCTCAAGTAGAAAA
Source organism: Phalacrocorax carbo (assembly GCF_963921805.1). Classification (NCBI taxonomy): domain Eukaryota; kingdom Metazoa; phylum Chordata; class Aves; order Suliformes; family Phalacrocoracidae; genus Phalacrocorax; species Phalacrocorax carbo. The sequence continues at coordinate 3,596,337 of NC_087548.1, read as the reverse complement.
TTTCCAATTATATGAAAGTTTTAAAATATTCTATATGCACCGAGTACAGAATTACTTGAGGGCGAAAGCGCTGTTCAACATAATTTATTTGAAGCTTAGAAATTCAGACATTCTAAGCCTTCTCTCCTCACTCGCCTAGTTCAGAAGTATACTGCAATTAAACTGAACAGCACACAAACACAAAACATTATCTGGTGATGGAAAAAAACAGTTCCACCGATCAAAACATTTGATGATGAATGTTCTCAAACAATTCAGCAATACTCCGTGCTGTTCCTTCTCTCTGCCCTCGTATACATGCCAAACGTACTATTGTTCTCAATTTTAAAATAATTAAATATAAGCCCTAAACACCGAAACCATGTTATGCAAATACTCCTTAAACAATAGCATTTTACAATGCCTGTGTGAACACCACAAATGTATTAGGGAAAAAACCCTCCTTTATATAGCGCACACTAAAAATACCTTCATTTTGAAACCTGACATCTAAAAGTTGAAACCATACCTTAAATCCTGTACACGTAAGGAACACTTCTTGGTTTTGACCTATTTTTTAATGGATTACAGCAAAAGAGGGAGCGCTATGGCACAAGAACTCTACTCACGTGCTGGATAAGAAGCCTGCGCAGACACTTCCAAGCAGAGGATCCAAATCGCTCATCTGCTTGAATAACAGTTCATGTATGGCCACGTGAGAGGTCACATCAAAACAAATGCACTGCACTGTTTTATACGAAATATAATCATTGCTAGTCCTATATGGGGGGAATGATTGCAAGCAAGTGCAGTAGGGGCAGTTGAGCAGTCCTTCTGTGGGTGATGGAGAAGTGATCTGTAAGCACTTACAGAACCAGGCCCTGGGAGAAATCCATTTAGCATAAGTGCAGAAAAAGTCCCCAAATGCCCACATCTACTGAAGAGCCGAGCCCTTTAGGCATTTTGCATTTGAATTATCCAAGCTGTAATGGCACATAAATAGAAATAATAAGAGAGAATAACCATGGAGAACTCCAAGGGCTACCCGGGGTGGTTCACTCCACAGAGGGATGCAGCTCTTGCTTACTTGAGCACAACTCTAATGCCCATGAGACATTTGGGATCCCAGGAAAGAGAAGCTAACCAACTAAGATATCAAATTGCTAAGGAGAAAATAAGAATGTACTGTATCTTTCTAATCTCGTAAAGAGAAGCATGACATTAAGTTCTGACAAATAAAGCTTTGCTATATTTACTATTAGGTCCCTCTGGCTTGTGGAGATGATGTGAAACCTAGAGACTTAGGGTGTGCAGCCCCCACAAAGGTCATGTATGCAAATAAAATGGTTTGTATGGGCATCACTGATGGACTTATTCATCAAAGTGTGTTTAAAGGATCAGGGAATGAAAAGGGCTTCTCCCAGGTAGCAAAAGGTCTACGTGAGGCTGGTATTGGCACATTCTGACTTTGCTGGTCGGTGATCAGACTTTTTTTGACTTTTCTTGCCTAGTGCCTTCTCAAAAATGTAAGTTTGTGTCCCCTTGGAAACACTTGCCTGCTATTTCAGGGCAAACCCCAAAGCATCACAAATTATTTTAATGCAACATGGGTAAACAAATGATTTCTGTCCCATCTTCCTGTTAAACAGGAAACATTAAAGACTGTTCTTTTAATTCTACAGTCCTAAACTTGATCATAATAAATGAAGTACTTCAAGATATGTTTAGTTCACAACAAAAGTTTCTCATTAATTTTAAAGAACATTTTTTTGTCTGCCACTGCTTACATATAAACAGATATCTACAATTCATGTGCTATAAAGACATTCCAAATTCTGTCTCCTAAAGAAATTTTCTTATCAATAGAAGTAGAAAAACACGCAGTCACCATACACTTGTGGCACAAGTATATAAGCAAATTCAGGAGCAACTTAGAATGATTAATGGAGGCTTTGCATTAGCAAACAAGATTTCCTGTTAAAATGGAATCAAAAAGACAAAGAGACTAGAAAAAGCATGGCAGCAATGAATTTGATGTGGTGAAACAAAAGTAAATATTTACAAAAGTAAGCCAAGAGTTTAATTTGCAGAGAGCGGGAAATGTATTTTTCAACTGAAGGCATAAACTGAAGGCAGCTCATGGCCACTTTCCAATGAATGTTGGGAAATTGATGCTCCTATCGCTAGACAAGTAAAAGGAACAGAAAGCAGTAAAAGCCTTCCACTGTATCTTGGTACAGATAATTTCATTCCCCTTTTGTCTGGCATGCCAAATAACATCCTAATAATTCCACTTAAAGGATAGAGTCAGGCAAGGACCAGGAGCACTACCCAGAAACAATATCTTCCTAACTCCATGTCGTATTAAAGTATAAACTTAATAACCAGACTGCGATCTACTACAGATGTAGCCCCCCATGGAAAGCTGCTGTATTTTTCTCTGAGAGAGTGGCAAATTAAATTCAGGAAGGCTTAAATCTGTGGGAGGAAATATATGCAGTCCAGGATAAACAGAATACATGTTTGTAAAGCTCAGACTAATTATAAGGTTTATTCTGAGCTAAATATTCCTGAATCTGCCTTAGGTGTCTCAAGGCATGAATGTAGTTCCTTTCAATGTTCCCTGTGCTTGTCCTGTTAATATTTTATAAGACTATTGAATGGGCAATAGGGTCCACAATATTTCCACTTCATCCACTTGCTCTTAATTCAATAGGGTGTTTCATAGCTGCTGAGAGAAGACATTTGTCTTGCATTAGGACATAACTCCATGGGTGAGAATTGGAGGAAATTGCTGGAGAAAGCAGCCTAAGCAAAACTCCCACCCAAAACCAGACTCTGAACAATGAAACAACAACAAGAAGATTAAAAAGACATCACTGCCATGAAACCTAAGGTCCAAATCCTTATCCTTTGAGCAGCTTTTATTTGGTATGGTTTTGCTCAAACACACTGGGTGTGCGTGTACATATGTATTCCTAAGTAGTTGGGTCATTGATACACTTCTAAAGAGAATTGCTGTGCATCTCGTTACTCGCTCTGACAGGAAAGAATCTGGACCCACATTAGGAGTTAACAGACTCATTCCATACACAGAAGATCACAGGGTATGTGCATTGCTAGCAGCCCTCTTTAGGCTAAGACTTAGGCAAAACATGAGTCTTGAATCATGCTTCCATCACCGAGAGTCCTCACTGCTGGCATCACACGTCACCCACACTCCATCCTTACAGCAGTCCCGCTCAGTGCAGGTTCGCCTTTTCAGTGCCCTGACATGGTTAAAATGAATTGTTCATTGCATTCTCCTTTGAACCTTGGAAATAATACCATGACTTTGACCTAATTTCATAAAACTGAGTTTCAGTATTGAAGCAGCAGAACAAGAAACAAGCTGCTAGGAGGACACGTTATCATGCTGTAGACAGATAATATTAGTTTTGTCTTATGCCTTCTATTCCTTTCCCCCTGCCTTTCTTCAAAGCCCTGTCCTAAAGGTGTCTCTGCCATTCTTGCTCCACAGGAATGGGTTTAATTGTTTTCCTCATGCACTGACCTTCTCTTCAGTCAGGTGTCCTTCCTGTTCACATCCTCCTCCCTCCACGGTGATCCTAGCAGTGTCTCACTAATGGTCATGGAAAGTCTCCATGTGCCTCCCCCTAATTGCTACAGTTAGCTTAATTACCCTATTGACAAAAAACCTCTGAAATTTTAACAAACTAGAAACATTTTTTTTAAGAAATAAAAAAAAAAAGAAATCAATTGGACCTATCAGGACTCTCCAGTAAAGCTGTTGCTAAGGTCCTTACAGAAATGACCAAAAATTTAAACCAGACATACATCTCACCACTAAGACGTGCTCCCAAATGTAATCCTGGATGCAAGGACTGTCTCTTGCATAACAATGAGGCCATTTCTAGACTTCTAAAACCCCATAAGGAAAGAAAATTTGAAAGATAATGCATTTATATCTGTAGATAACTTCTGTAACTGTTCATAATGGGTAAGTATATATTTTTTAATCCAAATCCATAAATACTTTGTATTTTCTTTGTGAGTATTTGTGAACCACTGAAAAACTGTTATGAGTACCATGGGATCTAAAAAAACCCTAAATCAGTAATTAAGGAAATGAATATTTTTTGTCTTCAGGACAGAGTTTAGATGGCATGTGTTCAGCGTGTCCTGAGGCCGCAAAGGGAATAAAGATGATGTAAAAAGCCAAAGCAGTGAATAATACTATGTTCAGAACAAAGAACAATGCATAATCAGTTAAAGTTTTGGTTTTGTTTTTGAAACAAAGATGCCGAATTAAAACTTCACAGACAACCTTAATCTATTATTTCCTAAACTTTGAATGAAATTTCAATATTGATCAAGGCAATTTTTTTTAATGCAGTAAGTGCATAAAACATAATATATTGATTTGAGTGTATTACGACCTTTCTTCAGCAGAGTACCTCCACCCATGCTTCCTTAGCGATTTTGACTCAAAAAATCTAGTTCTAAGTGTATTTCCAGGCATGAAAAAAATTTATAGTTTGAGCTGCACCACTAAAAAGCTAATGTCAGAGCAGCAGTTTATTCATTCCCCTACAATTCCACCAGGCAGTTATTGAGAAGAACGTTCCTTCATGGTACACAAACTGCAGTTACCAAGGCATGTGTATTCACCAGCAAATACAGATTTTCTAGGCAATTTTCAAATTTTACTTATGCATTCCTTTCTGAATAAATTATAATGGACATGAAATATATTGAAAAGACTAGAGAAGAGAACTTTCTGTTAAAAATGTATGGTACTTTATAATGAACACAAAATTCACACTACAATTTTTGGCATAACATAAGCGTGTGCACATATCTACAGATATGTACACACAACCTCCTCCAAGAGAGGTACTTGTTGGAAATATTACTTCTGTCTGCAAATAGCACGGACATGCAGGTATGCACGCTTTGAAAGAGAACACTTAAAAATTCTCAGAGGCACATGAAGGTACTGCTACTTGAAAAAGAAGAAAAATGTAAGAAAAACACAGGATAATGTCAAATAATGTTACATATTAAATACTTTTCAATACCAAGATTAAGTTTAATCTCTATTACTAAACATTTCCTGTGAAAGCATAATAACAGTGTACTTCAAAAATAAATATCACAAGTAAAAATTGTCTACATCCTTCACTGTAATGTCAACATTGATCTCCTTTGTTGAATTTCTGTGGATTTATGTACCTAGATTTAAACCTGCAAAATGTAGCCAGTCATAAATAAACCTCTGTCCAGAGGAAAACTCATGTCAAAATAGATACGAAATAAAAAATAGGTCTTTTCATTCTGAAAAACATCCATGTCATTGAAAGAAAACATTTATCAAGAACACTATTTTTTTTTTTAAGGGATGTTAATATCCAGTCAGAATCCATCAGCAGCAGATGCTGAACAAAACAAGCGATCATGAAGCATTTCATAAGAGTTCAATTCACTATGGAAAAAGCTATGGTTAGTGATCCACACGGAGCTCAATTTGGCTTTAGAAAGCCCCAGCCTGCCCTTGCCCAGTTCAGTACAAGTGCTGCACCAACGTCCTGGGAAGCCAACCTACAGCATTTTCTTAATTCCTGTAATTCAACTTTTTTCTTTATTTTCTTTATTTCTTTCTTCTCAGTAGCAAGAGCTCCTCAACAGCACCCATGCCCATTCCTACATACGTGTTAGAAATAATGACAGGGCTTTTCATCTGCTTCATTTTCTGTGCATCTTTATTATGAACAGTAAAGCTGTCTTTCCTAAAATTGCATCCTAAACTTGGAGAGTTCAGTGATTTTCTCCCACTTGTTCTATGGCTTTAAAAAAAAAAAAAACATAAAAGGGAAAAACAACCTGTGCAAACATAGAGCAAGGACCTGTAATGGTTACAAATGTAACTCCCGAGTATGGTACATATGTATCAAGAACATACCATGGCCTTCAGCATCTACAGAACATTTTTAGAAATATATTACAGACAGTTTAAACTACTTGTCATTGCAGGAAGATGGCAGTTACAGAATAGATCATCTGGAAGCCTTTGCGGAAGGAAAAATGTTTGGAGTACTGAATTCGCCCAGCTTTTGTCTCCATCACCAGTATTGCTCTCCCAAGTGGCAAATGCGTGCGATCAAAATCACCGTGGCTCACAGCAGGAAAAGGCTTGTCAGCATCCTGAAGGAGCTCAGTCTTTGACTGTCCCTTCATCTTTTATAAAAATACTTTCCATATTTAGCAAAAAGCACATCTTACCCATGTTTTGTAATCCAACCGTGACAGAGCTAAAATGTAATCATGTTTCTTTGCTGTAGTCTGCCTATCAGGGTTTTTAAATTTTACTCTTCAGTTAAAAAAGGCATTACAGACATTACCACTAAGAACTAGAAACATTACATGGGCATGAAGAGCCCTTAGGCGAGAGAAAGCAGATTTTATTTTAGGTAACACCTCAACATTACTGTTCGTTACTTTTTCAGTAGGAAAAGGTCATTATTTCCCACATACACTGTTGTCCTAAATTACTTTATTCACTACTGAACTTGTCATTCTAAAGCGAGTTTATTTTATTGCCTTTAGACACACACAAGCTTCAGGATTGGTGGGAAAACTGATAGAGATTTGATTTACTGATTCATTTCAGCATACTTGCAGTTGTGCAATATTTTTCCATCTTCCAAACCAACATGATATATTTTTTAAGTCCCAGTCCCTCAAGTTGCACAGTAATTAAATTTACATTGTCTTCAATTTATTTGGAAATTAACCCCATTCCCACAGAGAAAAGAGGTGGTGTTTTTGCGCTTTACCTCCCACTCAGTTTTATACATCTTATTCCCCTGTGTAATTCTCTCTGCCTCTATCGATTAAAAAATCCTCCCAAATTCCTAAAAAAGTGCCCTCCCCAAATTGTATTTTTTAAAAGACAAAATTCTGTGATGTTCCAGGTCGTTCTCTGTTTTTCCCAAAGCAAAGAAAACAGTTCCAAGAACAAAATTAGCATGATGGTAAAGCAAACACCAACAGTTTTCTATTCTATACTGTATAAAAAGCAAGTACAACCCTCATGGGATGGGATGTTAATTCCCCTCCACCTTGGGAAACAAATGGCAGAGATGGAGCATGGGACTAAATACAAATTGTATTTCAATGGGATGTTCAGAAGAGACAAAACATGGCTTCCTAGGCACATACAAATATCTTTCTGAATTTAAATTTAGCCAGGTGACAACCAAAGGCATACAAAGAGTTTTCACAACCCTGGTGGTGTAATCTGGATTAATGTGAGGCCAAAACTATTCTGGAAAAGCAATTTGGAAATGTGATTAACTACACAAACAGTATAAAGGCCCTCAAAAGTACAATCAAGAAAATCATAGTATTTTCAAATTAAGCCATGTTGTAACAAACTGATGAAGTAGAGTGGACAGGGAGTGGGACAGAAAACTAGCTGAACAGATGGGCTCAGAGAGCTACGGACAGCAGCACGAAGTCCAGCTGGAGGCCAGTCATGAGTGGTGTGTCCCATGTGTTGATCTGGGGGCTGATGCTCTTTAACATCTTCATTAACAACCCAGCTGATGGGGCAGAGTGCACCCTTGGCAGGTGATACAGAACTGGCAGGAGAGGTTAACGCACCAGACAGTTGCATCTGGTACAGGGGGGACCTGGAGAAACAGGCCAACAGAAACCTCATGAAGCTCCACAAAAGGAAATAACAGATCCTGCATGTTGAGGGCTGACCAGCTAGAAAGCAGCTTTGCAGAAAAGGACCTAAGGGTCCCGGTGGACCCCAAGTTGAATGTTCACCAGCAATGCACCCTCACGACAAAGAAAGCCAATGGCACCATGGGCTGCATTAGGCAGAGCGTTGCCAGCCCATCAAGGGAGGTGATCCCTCCTCTCCGCTCAGCACTGGGGAAGCCTTATCTGGAGCACTGGGCTCCCAAGTAGTAGAGACATGCACATACTGAGGCGAGTCTGGCAAAGAGCCACAAGGATGATTAAGTGGTGGGAGCATCTGACATGCAAAGAGAGCCTGGAAGACCTAGGACTGATTAGCCTGGGGAAGAAAAGGCTTGAGTGGATCTCAGTGCATACAAATATCTGATGGGAAGGTGTAAAGATGATTAAGCCAGACTCTGTGGCACCCAGAGAAAGCACAAGAAGAAATGGGCACAAATTGAAATACAGGAAAGTGCATTTAAACAAACAAAAAAAACAACCCACACATTATCCAGAGAGTTTATGAATGCATTCATCCTGGTTACTTGTCCACACTTTGTAGGGGAATAGACAGGGATCGGCGACCGGAAGATCACGGGATGTGACGGAAAGATAGACTCCTCCCCATAGGAGTGGCAGGAACAGGAACCGCAAGAGCTATATAAGCGTGTGACACAGCCAAATAGACGGACATTTTGCATCCATCATATTGATGTCTGTGCATCACTGTCCCCAGGGTGGGTAGAGCCCTGTGTCCCGGAGATATGCGGCCCAAGATAAGTTCTCCCGTAGAAGCATACAGCTACAACACTTTTACAACCAACCATTTCCAAAAGAGAAGGGGCTCAGTGAGAATTAAATCCTAAAGAGCAGTGGTTTATGAACAAGATGTTACCTCTTGTTAACCCAGTCCTTTACAAGGTGTACAGGCACACAATTATCATTTACTTCTTTTTGGCACACTGTCTGTACTTGACAAGCACTATAACAGTTTATTCCAGATCACATATCTCAAGGACCTTCCCAGTTTCCCTTGGAGCATGGAGCAGGGCTGGCTGCCAACATAAGAAGGATGCCCGACGCGCGATTACCTGCCTTTACGAAGTGGTCTGCAGCACAGATACAAAATAGGAAGGACCAACTTCAATATATACTTCTTGAAAGTTACGGCCCTATTTTCAAACCAGAGCATATATTAACTATTTATTACTATACAGGTTAATAAACTTTATCACTTGAAAAGCACGGGTGTAGGTTTTATTGCCCATATTTGTAGGGCTTCATCACAAAATGATCATTGCGTTATGTCTGATTTAACAAATAGATCTTTTGCCAAATATGCATGAAGAAGTAAAGTTAGTTGAAAATCCAGTCTGCATAGTACTTGAGAACCACCAAGTACATCGTTATAATGTGATACATGACTAAAAAAAGCATAATTCACACAAATCCCTGAAAACCTTCCAGTTTGAAAGCAGCTACTGAGCTGTTAAGAGAATCAAAAGTCAGAAGTTTCTCAGACAGAGAATTGTCCTTTTGATACACACTGACACCTATTGCAGGAACCATTCAAAAGACTGAGTAATATATGTGGTTTTAAAGGACATGGTCAGAAGCATATAGCAGATATGCAAAGTGTATATATTTGGTGATGTTTTAAATATGTTTTATTATAATATAAGGCTTAATAAAAGAGCAATTGTTTCACACAGATTTCAGAGTCTATATGTGTGTAGGTATACACACATATGTATATGTGGGTGTCTTCATATCTTTAGCAATGTTGACTTACAATGACATCATAGATGTAACAAATACTGAAAGACATTCTCCTCCTCTCCCTTCCTCTCTCTCCTTTTTGCAGTCTTATCCTAACATTTTCTGCTTTGTAACTCATCTCCCTATTAGCTCTTTGAAAGCATTCTATATATCCCACAACTATAACCATATGGTACTTCAAAGATCTGGTCCCCTTGAAACCAGTACCCCTGAAACCATTTGACCAGATAAGGATGATGGCCCCATCAAAGTCAAAGGTTTTCACAGAACCAAACTTGTCCACTTATCCAATCCAATAGGGATTTATTTTCCCTATTCAAGTCTAAAATACACATTTACATAACATAACAGATTCCAAATCCTACAAATATATGCCAAGAATGTCCTCATTTCTTCCAATTCTTTTGATTGCAAAAGTGAAATCCTTATGTTTTCAAATTTAAAATATTTAAATATTTTTGCTACTTTTTCATGTAAAAAATTCTGTCTTTAACTGTCGAAAATATTCAAAAGTGTATGATACCATTATATGTTTGAGATAAGGTATAGAATCAAATGCTTGAAAAATGCAAAAAACGATCTGCTACGAGGCTATTAAGTTGAAGCAGTTTTGCTTTGCTAGAGCTTAAAAACGTTTTATGGCCCAGTCACTGTCCTACTTCATAAAAGCACTAACAATAAATAGAGCTGAAATTCCCACTTCTGAGTAACTGAATAGAGACAACCAACCTATAAGGAACCATTTCTTCTCATCAACCTAAGGAACTTTTCCTTCTCCTCTGAAGATGAGCAGTTTGGTGTCTGAATCACAGACTTTAGAGAAACCTACCCAATGAATTGAATGATAATACAGAGGTAGTATTACAAGTTCAGAAGCACTTTAAATTGTGCTTAGTTAATATGGCTGATCTTCCCATTCCTTCCCTCCTGTAAATTCAGATGCCAACTGGCTGCAACAGAATGAAGAAAATCCTACACCCTGTTTGAAACTGAATTCATGCTGTTGCAGTTAGAAATCCACACTACGTGCTTAAGTGCTAACATAACTCTTACCCTTGTCCGTGTCATGTTGTACTGGATGGTTCTTATCACAACTAGTATCAGGAGACTCCCAAGTGAGATCTTTGTTAAGACACGCTCAGCATACCAAGTGATATTTTTCAATATCTGGAAAAAAAACCCCCAAGTTCTTCAGCATGTAGGTCTGAATAAGAACATAGATGGAAAGTTGTCTGGACTCTCACATTCCTTAAGATAGATAAATTAGCTTCCAGCCTCAAATGTGACCAAAACCTACTGTATTCTAAAGCAAGAATAAAAAAAAATAAAACAACCAACCAACCCACAAACAGACCTCTGCAGTATTATCACCTAGTAGATCTCATCAACTCATCAACTTTATTGTAAGTCATGTGGAAACACATTAAGTGTAGAAAGATTATTAAATTTAGCAATTCTGTCATTTCTATGCCCTGTGCCACCACACTCCTATATTCTTTTTGATCTTACCCTTTACACTTTATAAAGTCTCCTGTTCCACCCTAGACACCTGACTAATGTTGCCAATTCCTTCCCATTTTCCCTCATTACAAGTTGAGCAAGAGGCAGCATGTACAAGCTCTGACTGAGCGAACATGCTGAAGGATGCAGGGCAGATCAACAGGTTAACTGTTGACTTCACACTGAAGCCCTTCTCTTGCCAGAGGTGAGGTCTCTTCCATAAATAATAGGTTAGAGAAAGTCATCAGCTAAGTTAAGAGCATCATATCTTTCAGTGCTCTCCACTATCTGGGTGGATGAAGTTTACCACCATTTCTGAGTTTATTGCAGAAGGAGAATCAATTCTCTCTTTCCTCTTAGAGTACTCAGCTGACCAACCTGGAGTGATATAGCAAACATATGCACAAACCCCCCCACCTTAAAGGACTGGTAAAAATGAGTCAACAGGAACTGCCCTAAAAGCATGAAGAAGAGCCTCTATAAATTGAGGGTTATTCTGGGTCAAAACAAAAATCTGTTTAACAAGGACTATTCCGCACAAAGTTGTCACTCTGTATAACTTTGATGTATTTGATAAATTAAGTACGTTTCACTGAAACTTCATTTTCAGATATCTTAAAAATCCAAACCCCACCAACCTCACTGATCAACTTCATTAAATAACCTTTTCTCTTAAAAGGTTATAAGAAAACACACTTCTGACTATATCCCTTCTTCCACCTCTCCTTTGGATGAGTGAAAAGAATTGTCACCCTTCATTTTACATCATTTCTGCTTTTAGAATTCCCTCTTCCACTAACAAGCTTGCTCAGCAAAACCTCTTCTTTCTTTAAGAGAGAGGATGGAGAAGTAGCAACTGATTTCCTATGAGGAGACGCAGAGAGTTGGCCACTGAATGACTTGCAGAAGACAAAGGGAAAGGCAATGCTGGCAACTACCTCCAGCTGCTGCTGATTTTATACTATTTACTCCTAAGATATGCACGTTAATATAAACTGTGATGGAAAGAATCTTAATTTTATTTGTGAAAAAGAAGTGGTATCTGGAAAGCAAAATTAAAATTATATATATAAATTTAGTGAAATTTTGAAATATTTTTTTAAACAGCACTTTCAGAATCTAAAGCTTCATACAGCTACCTAAAAAAAAAGGATAATCTCTGCAATGATATCTGCACGGGCTTCTGAAGGAATATAATACTAAATTCTGCAAAATCTGTGACAAAATCCAGGCCCAAAGTTCAGGCATCTCTCATTACAAAGTGCTACACCATAGCACCATCCCTTGGTTTGGTAGTGCATGACTCTTCCAATATAACTCAACATTGCCACCGAGAAATGATTCCACATCTGAAATGTAGGTTGTACTCACACATTCCAGTAACCTGGAGAAATGGACAATCAATGCACAGGTATTTAGATCTCGGGTTTTTTTTGTTGAAGGTGCAAAACATAGCCTTGTCTCATTAATGGTAATGGCAAAGGAAGGGTTACTTCGTTTCTCTGATAATCAGGCATTTACTTTACAAACAATTGTATGTCCTGTTTTTAAATGATGTGGTCACTTGGTTGCTAATCACCAAAAGAACACAGAACTAGAATCCAAAAATGTCACCCCATATTTGTGGTTTCCATAATATTTAATATGTCATTTGAAATTCTGTATTTTATATTTTTAAGGGGATTAGTAATGATGGTCACACACACTGTTCAGTTCAAAGGAAGTGTGTTAAGCAATCTTTTTCTCTTTGCCTATATTTGAGAAGGAAACAGCAGAACAAGAGCTATTTTACTAACACACCTTCTTCCATTCAGCCCAGAGCCTGGATTTGTGCAAACATTTCTAAATTACAGAATGATAGAATCATTTCGGTTGGAAAAGACCTTTAGTATCATTGAGTCCAACTGTTAACCTAGCACTGCCAAGTCTACCACTAAACCATATCCTCAAGCATCACATCTACAGGCCTTTTAAACACCTCCAGGGATGGAGACTCAACCACTTCCCTGGGCAGCCTGTTCCAATGCGTGACAAACTTTTCAGTGAAGAAATTTTTTCCTAATATCCAATTTAAACCTCCCCTGGCACAACTTGAGGCCGTTTCCTCTTGTCCTATCGCTTGTTACTTGGGAGAAGAGACTGACCCCCACCTCACCTCAACCTCCTTTCCGGTAGTTGTAGAGAGCGGTAAGGTCTCCCCTCAGCTTCCTCTTCTCCAGACTAAACAACCCCAGTTGTATTTTACAGCATGCCTATTGCCGAATTTCTTTTCTAGTCAGCAGCCTTAATTTCTGCAGTAAGTTTAAGATGCATACATAGTGTGCATGCCTCCCACAAAGCCCCATAAACCAAGCAAATTATTTATACTACAATCTGTGAAGCATCAAAGATCCTAAGTACCATGCTGCATTGAGGACCCAATAGGCACTCAAAACACCGCAGTAATATAAGTTATATTAGTGTTGAGAATGAAAAGGTTAGACTATAATTTTTTTTATGTCACCTACTCTGAAATACATACTCAAAAAGCCCTGTAACCTACATATAATTCTGCTTCGTTTTATCCATCAACTTTTGCCCTTAAATCCCAAACACATATGTCATAGGCTCTTTGCTTTAAGGGTTTCTTTTCATTATCAGGCGGGATCAAGTCCTCCTTCCCTTCCACACCATACTCCCACCTATGCCTCTAAAAGCATTTTTGTCAGCTCCGAACACAAAGGAAAGACCTATCCTATCAAATACATGGCATGATGACAATGAAGACCTTTGAGAAATGCATCCAACAGTTCCTCTCAGCAAAATTTGCAGTCATGACAGCCCTATATGTGATTAATCAGAAACATTCAAAGCAGCAGAATTAAAAGGGAAAAACTATTTTTTTTAAAGGAAGCATTCTTATAGGACTCCTATTTGGGGGCAGAAAAGCAGTCACCACCTTCACAAATGTGATTTTCTTGGCTCGATGCCCCCGTAAGCACCTAGCTGCCCAGGCCACCCATCCCCTGACAGCCAATGAGGCGCTTGCTTTTCAAGTACTCCACTGCAGAGCACCCCAAGCCGAGCTCTGCAACGCACACTGTAGCTTTTCCCAGCATTTGTGACAAGAGCATTGCTGGCAAAAATAAAGTTATTATTTAACACAAGGCACCGGGGGATATTATATTTCCCTTAGTATTGTGTTGGATCCTACCGTAAGTAATACTTAATAGTCAAGACATAAATACATGCACATTTTATCAAAACTCTTAGTCAATAGACTAAACTAAAACCCAAGTGTAAAAAAAAAGAATCCTGTGGAGCTTATTCTAGACAGGGGTAACACTTTATAAGTACTATCTTATAAAGGTACTATAAGTACCTTTTTTGTTTGGTTTTGGGTTGTTTTTTTAAAAAAACATTTAACCTTCCAAGTTCTGCAAATTCCACGTACATTTACGTTTCTTTCATTTACCTCCCACACTCATTCTCACCTTAACTCTGTGTCACTTGAAACTCTTTCACAGTACAAGAGACATTTGAAATAGCATCTTAATTAGCATTCATCAAACTCTCTCCTCCCTCATTTTATTCCTAGCCTACCTGAAAGCCTTTTCCATTAAGTATTTCAGAGAAGACTGCATTTGCCTATGCTGAAAGATCTTGGTGGGTTTTTTGATGAACCTCCTAAAAAGGAGGAACCTCCTAAAAGGATTCTTACCCATTTATGCTTTGAAAAATCACACATACAAAGGCCTGCGCAACAAGAGGTACACCCCAAATATCATTACAGACTAGATACACTAAAATGAAAAAAAGATATAGCCACTGAAGCCATTTGGCAGGCTCAGGAAATTAATGTTAGTAGGTAAGGTGATGCAGTTTGAGATACAGAAGTAATTTCTAGACCACATATGAAGAGACAAAACAAAAATTCACATCATAAAAATAAAAAGTAAAAATTAAAAAATAAAAAATAAAAAGTATCTCCATTATCACATGCTACCTAGCACCTGACTTTTTGTCAGCACACTCCTATTTCCCACAGGGAGCTAAAGTGAAGCCAATGACTCTAACCTAGAGAGAGGAAAACCACTGTTTAATAGTAGCACAGCACTGGCTAAGGTGACAAACATCCCCAGCAACAGCCTCAAGTGTGACAATTTTTGGTGAACATTTTTACTAAAAAGATAGAAAAATCAGAATATGGGGAAGATGGAAAGACTCAAGAGGTATTTAAGGGAAGAATGTTCAAGGCTGAGGAACAAACAGGAAATGTGAAATCACTACAAGAAAGGTTTCCACATATAGCAGACTATGAGTGGATGTGGAAACAGGTATAATTTTGGTTATAACAAGTCACTAATACTATTTTAAGACAAAGTGA
Organism: Phalacrocorax carbo; assembly: GCF_963921805.1. Taxonomy (NCBI): domain Eukaryota; kingdom Metazoa; phylum Chordata; class Aves; order Suliformes; family Phalacrocoracidae; genus Phalacrocorax; species Phalacrocorax carbo. The sequence continues at coordinate 3,580,961 of NC_087548.1, read as the reverse complement.
TGATGGTATAAATGAAAGCAAGTCATCCAAGAAGTTTCAGTAAACAAGGACAACTAGTCAGGACAGACAACACCAATGATTAACAGAAATAGATTGAAAGACAAAGAAAAATCCACATATGTTTTCACACAACAGACAACTGGAAAGTTAAAAAGCTGTTAAAAGTTGTGTAATTAATGGATTACACATATGAGCTTCCCTGCAAGAAGATACTCTGCTAGAGAAGTTGATTATCCCAAGGCTGCTAAGCATAAACCTAGGAGCAGATACAGCAAGTTAGTGGGTTACTTCACAACTGCAAAATGCTAAAATAAGTGCAGACGGTCACTTTGGTTGCAATTAATTGATTGTGGTTTCTTAAAAACATCTTATTTATGACCATGTGAATGTATCTGTTTTCAAGATCTGGTTTTGACTGGGATAAAGTTCATTTTCCTCACTGTAGCTGGTATAGTGCCGATGGCACACTGATGTTTTAGTTGCTGTTAAGTAGCGACTAAGTGTTGCTAAGTAGCGCCTATAGTAGTTAGGGACCTTTCCAGCTTCTCATGCTCTGCCACGTGGGCAAGAGGCTGGGAGGTGTGTGTGAGGGATTGTAGATGATGGTCTGTGTAGGGCCACGACAGAAAAATTACAAGCTGAACACAGCTGTGAGAACGTGGCCTTGAAGAAGGGAACTGGGAGGATTGTTATTGAACAATATGATGTTGCAATCTGGGAGCCGCTGTTAGCCGGCAGAGCACACACCTGGCAGGCCTTGTTGCATGTGCTGGCCATGCATGCAGCAACGTCTAGTCAGAACTTTTGCATTGAATCTGCTAAGGGTATAAAAAGGGGCATCTCAAAGTGGAGAAAGAGAGAGGACACAGAGCACGCTCTACGAATCACAGGGGACTCCCTGAAGGTGCCAGGCTGTCATGGTTTTAGCTGGGATAGAGTTAATTTTCTTCAGTGCAGCTGGCCCAGTGCTGTGCTTTGGACTTAGCATGAAAAAAAAAAGTTGAGATAACACACAGATGTTTTGGGCTGTTGCTGGGTAGCGCTTGTACTAGTCAAGGACATTTCTAGCCTCCCATGCTCTGCTGGGTGCACAAGAAGCCGGGAGGGGAGGGGGCACAACTAAGAGAGCAGATTCAAACTGACCAAAGGGATATTCCATATCATGTAACGTCATGCCCAGTATGTTAACTGGGAGGAGTTGGCCGGTGGAGGGAGGAAGCAATTGCGGCTCAGGGAGGGGCAGCGTTGGTCGGCGGGTGATGAGTGGTTGTATCATTCATGTTTCTGTGGTTTTTTTCCCTTTTTTTTCCCTTTCCCTTCCTTTTCCATTTTATGATATTAACATTATTGACATTATTATCATAATCATTATTATTATTTTATTGTAATTATTAAACTGTGCTTATCTCAACCCACAAGTTATTTTGCTCATCCAATTCTCTTCCCCATCCCACAGGGGTGGGGGCAGTGAGCGAGCGGCTGCATGGTGTGCAGTTGCCAGCTGAGGCTGAACCATGACAGTCCATTTTTGGCACCCAACATGGGGCTCGAATGCTTTGAGATAATAACACTTGCTGGTCACAGCATTGATTCATCTGTTCTTAATATTAGTTTGTCCAGTCTCTATGATGCTGATTGTAAAGTACATGTTAAAAATTGCTGTTGGTTTCTGTAGTTTGCTGTGCTCTGCAGTGATTAGAGATGTTTTGCCTTAGAGACAGAGGAAATTAAACAGCTGTCTACCTTGCCTGGCCTCTCGAAGGCCCCATCTGTTGTGGGCTTGCTGAAGGTCCAAGAACAACAGGTACCGATCGCCACCACAACAGTGCACCGACGGCAATATCGCACCAACCAAGATTCTCTCACCCGCATCCATGGGCTCATCCGTCGACTGGAGAGCCAAGGAGTGATCAGTAAGACCCACTCACCCTTTAACAGTCCCATATGGCCAGTCCGGAAGTCTAATGGAGAGTGGAGGCTAACAGTAGACTATTGTGGCGTGAACGAAGTCATGCCGCCACTGAGTGCTGCTGTGCCAGACATGCTAGAAATTCAATACGAACTGGAGTCAAAGGCAGCCAAGTGGTATGCCACAACTGATACTGCTAATGCATTCTTCTCAGTCCCTCTGGCAGCAGAGTGCAGGCCACAGTTTGCTTTTACTTGGAGGGGGGTCCAGTACACCTGGAATCGACTGCCCCAGGGGTGGAAACACAGTCCTACCATTTGCCATGGACTGATTCAGACTGTACTGGAACAGGGAGAAGCTCCAGAACACCTTCAATACATGGATGACACCTTTGTGTGGGGCAACACAGCGGAAGAAGTTTTTGAGAAAGGAGAGAAAATAGTTCAAATCCTCCTGAAAGCTGGTTTTGCCATAAAACAAAGTTAAGTTAAGGGACCTGCACGAGAAATCCAGTTCTTAGGAATCAAATGGCAAGATGGATGTCATCAGATCCCCATGGATGTGATCAACAAAATAACAGCCACGTCTCCACCAACTAGCAAAAAGGAAACACAAGCATTTTTTGGGCGTTGTGGGTTTTTGGAGAATGCATATTCCAAATTACAGTCTGATCGTAAGCCCTCTCTATCAAGTGACCCGGAAAAAGAATGATTTCAAATGGGGCCCTGAGCAATAACAGGCCTTTGAACAGATTAAACAGGAGATAGTTCATGCAGTAGCCCTTGGGCCAGTCCAGGCAGGACAAGATATAAAAAATGTGCTCTACACGGCAGCCGCGGAGAATGGCCCTACCTGGAGCCTCTGGCAGAAAGCACCAGGGGAGACCCAAGGTCAACCCCTAGGGTTTTGGAGTCGGGGATACAGAGGGTCCGAAGCCCGCTATACTCCAACTGAAAAAGAGATATTGGCAGCATATGAAGGGGTCCGAGCTGCTTCAGAAGTGGTTGGTACTGAGGCACAGTTGCTCCTGGCACCCCGACTGCCAGTGCTGGGCTGGATGTTCAAAGGAAACATCCCCTCTACACACCATGCAACTGATGCTACGTGGAGTAAATGGGTTGCACTGATTACCCAGCGGGCTTGAGTAGGAAACCCCAGTCGCCCAGGAATCTTGGAAGTGATTATGGACTGGCCAGAAGGAAAAGATTTTGGATTATCACCAGAGGAGGAGGTGACACGTGCTGAAGAAGCCCCACTGTATAACAAACTGCCAGAAAATGAGAAGTAATATGCCCTGTTCACTGCTGGGTCCTGTCACCTTGTGGGGAAGCACCGGAGATGGAAGGCTGCTGTATGGAGTCCGACACGACAAGTAGCAGAAACTGCTGAAGGGGAAGGTGAATTGAGCCAGTTTGCAGAGGTAAAGGCCATCCAGCTGGCCTTAGACATCGCTGAACGGGAAAAGTGGCCAGTGCTCTATCTTTATACCGACTCCTGGATGGTGGCGAATGCCCTGTGGGGCTGGCTGCAGCATTGGAATCAAAGCAACTGGCAGCGCAGAGGCAAACCCATCTGGGCTGCCGCACTGTGGCAAGATATTGCTGCCCAGGTAGTGAACCTTGTTGTGAAAGTACATCATGTGGATGCTCACGTCCCCAAGAGTCGGGCCACTGAAGAACATCGGAACAACCAGCAGGTAGATCAGGCTGCCAAGATTGAAGTGGCTGAGGTGGATCTGGACTGGCAACATAAGGGTGAACTATTTCTAGCTCGATGGGCCCATGACACCTCAGGCCATCAAGGGAGAGATGCAACATACAGGTGGGCTCGTGATCGAGGAGTGGACTTGACCACGGATGCTATTGCGCAGGTTATCCATGGATGTGAAACATGCGCTGCAATCAAGCAAGCGAAGCGGGTAAAGCCTCTGTGGTGTGGGGGATGATGGCTGAAGTATAAATATGGGCAGGCCTGGCAAATTGACTATATCACACTCCCACAAACCTGCCAAGGCAAGCGCCATGTGCTTACAATGGTGGAAGCAACCACCGGCTGGCTGGAAACATATCCTGTCCCCCACGCCACTGCCTGGAACACTATCCTGGGTCTCAAAAAACAAGTCCTGTGGCGACATGGCACTCCAGAGAGAATTGAGTCAGACAACGGGACTCATTTCCGAAATAACCTCATAGACAGCTGGGCCAAAGAGCATGGCATTGAGTGGGTGTATCACATCCCCTATCACGCACCAGCCTCTGGGAAAATCGAAAGATACAATGGACTGTTAAAGATGACACTGAGAGCAATGGGGGGTGGAACATTTAAACACTGGGATACACATTTAGCAAAAGCCACGTGGTTAGTCAACACAAGGGGATCTGCCAGGTGAGCTGGCCCTGCCCAATCGGAACCCTTATGTACTGTGGAAGGGGCTAAAGTCCCTGTAGTGCACATAAAAAATATGCTGGGCAAAAGAGTCTGGGTTATTCCTGCTTCAGGCAAAGGCAAACCCACTTGTGGGATTGCGTTTGCTCGAGGACCTGGGTGCACTTGGTGGGTGATGCGGGAGGATGGAGGAGTCCAGTGTGTATCTCAAGGGGATTTGATTTTGCGTGAAAACAGCCAATGAACTGAATAATATGCTGTTAATTGCTATATAATGTTGTATGTCATCACTACTATGGTTGCTATATGCCATGATATGGAATGGTATCATGGTGGGAATCTCCCAATTAATAATAGCAAATGAACTTTCAGTTGAACCAAGCAAAGTGCAGCAGTGAGAGAACAAGAACTACCAGTGCAGCGGTGATGGAACAAGGACTGACTTCAGCATTCAACAATCCGACACCACACACAGCACCTCTCTGAAAGACTCTTACAATAGATGAAACCCAAAGTCATGGACTAAATGAACTCAATGGACATTTCACAGGCATTTTACAGGGGTGGTCCATAGACTAGGGGAATGATAAAGGAAAATCTGTATATCCTGTTAAAGGATGAGAATGTGGGTAGGGATCATTGAAATTGTATTGAATAGTATGGGACCTGAGCATGATGTAAATGGTATGGAATAAGGGGTGGCTACTGTCATGGTTTTAGCTGGGATAGAGTTAATTTTCTTCACTGCAGCTGGTATAGTGCAGTGCTTTGGACTTAGCATGGAAAAAAAATGTTGAGATAACACACAGATGTTTTGGGCTGTTGCTGGGTAGCGCTTGAACTAGTCAAGGACATTTCTAGCTTCCCATGCTCTGCCAGGTGCACAAGAAGCCGGGAGGGGAGGGGGCACAGCTAAGAGAGCAGATTCAAACTGACCAAAGGGATATTCCATATCATGTAACGTCATGCCCAGTATGTTAACTGGGAGGAGCTGGCCGGGGGAGGGAGGCAGCAATCGCGGCTCGGGGACAGGCAGCGTTGGTCAGCGGGTGATGAGCAGTTGTATCATTCGTGTTTCTGTGGTTTTTTTCCCTTTTTTTCCCTTTCCCTTCCTTTTCCATTTTATGATATTAACATTATTGACATTATTATCATAATCATTATTATTATTATTTAATTGTAATTATTAAACTGTGCTTATCTCAACCCACAAGTGCTTTTGCTCGTCCAATTCTCTTTCCCATCCCCCAGGTGTGTGGGGGGAATGAGCGAGCAGCTGCATGGTGTGCAGTTGCCAGCTGAGGCTGAACCACTACACGGGCCTACCTCCCTTCTCCGTGATGACCCCGCTAATGGTCACCCTCCTGCTCAGCGGTGTCTCGGGCGTAGTCGGGTTGGTAAGACTCTCATAAGGGGAAAACAATATGCTAGTAACTGCTTATGCCAGGCTATAAGAGAACAATAAATACTGTTGTGGTTTTTAAATATCATGTGTTGTGTGAATTTTGTGCATAAGAATCCTGCAAACCTGTTACAGGAGGGGAGGGGTCACAGCCAAGACAGCTGACCTGAACTGGCCGATGGGATATTCTATAACATATGACGTCATGACCAGTATATTAACTGGGGGAGTTAGCGTGGGGCAGAGTGGTTGTGGCTCAGGGACTAGAGGTAGCAGGTGGTGAGCGGCTGCAGCACTTGTTGGTTTTTTCGGTTGTTTATTCCCCTCCCCCTGTCCCCCTAGGTTTTGTCTCTCTCCCATTATCTTCCTTTTCATGATATTATTATTGTTGTTGTTATTATTACTATTGTTTATTTTAATTATTAAACTGTTCTTATCTCAACCCACGAGCTTTCTCACTTTTACCCTTTCGATTCTCTCCTCCATCCCACTGGTAGGGAAGTGAGCAAGCGGCTGTGTGGGGCTTAGTTGCTGACCAGGACTAAACCACAACATATATAAAGAAATAAATGAACCACTCTGACAACAAAAAAAATCTCAAGCTGAGCACTTGAACCTTCCAGAAGAAAGATATACTGTTATTTGAAGAACCCTATATGAACATTAAGTAATGGTTACATTCTGTAATATATAAATATAACAGGGATACTTTGTGGTTGCACATTTAATTTCCTGACTTCTGAATGCTTAGAGTACTGAAAATGTAACATACTTTTCAAAACAAAATATATCTATCTATGAAAATGGGTAGTATAAAATACTATTTGTTTTGACATCACACGCACTGGAAATCCAAAGTAGTAGCACATAAAGGGACATATTTCCAGATGCTTATTGAAAACAAAGATTTTTATTCAATTTGCTCTAAAGTGATACCCAAGGGTTGATCTTTTTTCCCCTCTGAGATAAAATACAGTTACCCTGACAAAAGATCAACTTACTGATTAAATCTCTAATAAGCTGTTTCTTATAGTCTCTCATATATGAGTGAAATAGCAAACCAACCCTCTCCCACAAATAAAATGAGGCCTGTGTTTCTTCCCACCCGCTTTGGCATTATTCTGTGGGGCACATCCCTGCACTTTACCAACCAAAGTGGAAGTTCCTTGGTTCACACTATGATGGATCTCAGGTCCCATCATATGCTCTCTCACAAAGGGTGTCCCCACAGGACAAGAGGAATGGGACTGGAACAAGTTAAATAACCTTGAGGAGGACTTTGAGCCCTCCAGCCTCTCCAATCACATCTTTCTCATCCACCCAGGGCTCCTTGTGGCATGCACAAGCCTTCACCCTTCCTGTTTTCCCTCCCTGTAGCCCATACCCCATTCCTTCTCAGATCTTTCTCTTCCCAGTTTCCACTTCCTCCACCCACACCTTGCCCATTCCAGTTTCTCATCAAAAAGAAGTCCGACTTCACCTCCTCCAGCATTTTGTCACTCTGTTCCTACCCTGCCTCTTTTCTCATTTCTTTGCTCAGCAATCCCAGATCTTACCTGTCTCTTCTTTACTTCATCTCTCTCTCCCCACTGCACCCATCCCATGTTCCTTGTGCAGCCAGCCAAAGCCTCTTCCAAATTTCTCCTAATCATTGTCACGTCAGGCTCCTGTTCCTATACGCTTTCTTCAGATGTGTAGACGTGGTGCTTCAGGACATGGTTTACTGGTGGACTTGGCATTGTTAGGTTTACAGTTGGGGTCGATGAACTTAAATGTCTTTTCCAATGTTGTGCTGGTTTTGGCTGAGAAGGGGTTAATTCTCCTCACTGTGGGGGTCGGCTACCTTTCCAGCTTCCCATGCTCTGCCGCGTGGCGGGGGGGGGGGCTGGGAGGGGCAGGGCCGTTGTGGGGGCAGCTGACCCCGACTGGCCAATGGCATGTTCATTCCATACCATGTGACACCATGACCAGTATATTAAGGGGGGGCAGTTTGCGGCTCGGGAGTGGCGTGGCATCGGGTCGGTGGGTGGTGAGCGGCTGTGTCGCGTGCAGTTTATTTCGGCAGTTCGTTCCCCTTCCCCCCTCCCCCGGGGCTTTGCGCCTCTCGTTGTTCTCCTTTACACTGCATTTCTATTGTTGTTTCTTTTAATTTTAATTATTAAACTGTTCTTATCCCAACCCATGAGCGTTACCCTTCTGATTCTCTCCCCATCTACCGGTGGGGGAGTGAGCAAGCGACTGTGTGGGGCTGAGCTGCCGGCTAAACCACAACAAATGCAAATTATTCTGTATGGCTTCAACTATTGCCAAGCAGCAACAGAAGCATCACTGGGCACACAGTCCCATCTCACAGGAGCTGGAAGCAGCACTTCCACAAGCTTCAGCTTGTCCCTATGCATCTCAACTGATACATGACCCCTGGGCAGGGGAGGGTGCAAACAGCCTGGCTGGCTCTGGGAGCAGCAAAAAGAGACTATTCAATCACCATGGACATCAGGCCACTTCCGGCTATGTATCTGCTGTGCTCCCCTTCCCCCGGAGATTTATAATTTGGTCAAATTTAGTCAGATCATCAGCAGGAAAGCCCTAGCACAGAGACTACCTGCCAAATTTCCAATTCATAATGCAAAACATGAAGTTACCAGAGCTTGTTAATGAACATGTTGACAGTTGTAACCATGGACAAGACACATTCATGCCCTAGTCTCACTCCAGAAATGGCCAACGGTTCTCACTGAAACTTTAAAAATACCAACCCTGGAAAATGCCTTGGAATAGTCCACTATTCTTAAAAAAAACCAAACAAACCCAACCAAACAAACAAAAACTATAAAACAAAATTAAAAGTTAAAAAGTTACATACCAGCTCCTGTCACCCCTACTATCCTCTCCCCCATGCTGAAGAAAGCAACCATACCAGGTAGGCAATGAAATGCCTATTTAAAAAGCAACAACAGCAACCACCACCATCCCTCACCTGGTTTGGGGTTTCAGAAGCATGAAATATGAAAGTACCTTAAATTTCAAAATCATCTACCTGAAATCAGTGCCACAATTTGAACAATTTCATTGGTTTGTAGATAATATTAAAAAGGGAAAAAAGAAAAAGAAAAAGCTCATACCTGGGGTGGTCTTGCAAGAATAAGACAAAAAATAAATAAAAATTAAGAGGTTTTTATTAATTACTCTTTTTAACACCAGGCTCCCTGGACACCTACAACTCAGGGTACAAGAACTGCAGATGCAAAGAACAGGAACTCAGTTCTATATATATCGAGCACTGAGATTCTCAGTCTCAGTTTCCTATAACTTTGCTTGTGGCATATTTCTCAACGCAATAAAAGTAAACACAGTTAAATTGTGATTCACAGTCTTTCGCTATTTAGTACAGCATAAAGTACTATAGTAGCACTACAGGTTACTGCTACATAAAGTACTATATGATGTTATTTTGACATCCAATGTAACTTGAATTACATTTTCATAAATCAGAAAAGTCACAAATACTTGTCCCCTTTAGGGCATTCTTTCATCTACTCATTTACTCTGTTATTATTATCATTAGTGAAAGAAATGAAGCTCTACATGGTTACAGGGACCTAACTGCTTTAAACCAGTTGCAGGAACAGGACCTGTGGTTTTGATCATATTTTCCAGGCAGTTAAGACCACATTAATTTTAAACAAAAAAAGCTTCAGCAGTCAAAAAGAGTTTCTGTGGTTTCTTGAGCTCTTTACCAGTCAGTATAATCACAAGATTTATAAAACTGTGCTTACTAAAATTAATCTTAAAAATCAATAAATAAATGTGGGTTAAATATAACAAAGGAAAATAGCCCCCAAATTGAGTGTACAGTCATACTTCTTATAAGAACAGTACACATGCTACACAGCAGCAGAGAGGCAAACAGGTTGACCTAATATACATCAAATGCTTTTTTCCTTCATACTTTACCCAAGTGATGGGGGGAAAAAATCCTGCTGTAATTGCTAACATTTGATAAATGTTTGCTGTGAATAAGAATTTCATTCCAGTTGTGTAACTGACACTAAATGTTACATTTTACAGAAATACCTGTACAGCTTTCCTGACTCTATTAATTTTGCTGCCCTGTAATATCCTCTCAGTCTTTAGGAGATGTGGAGCTAATATTTAAGAAAGTATGAGACTAATTTCGTACTTTACACTGTAGTTTTTGAATAGTAACTTGGTCATTCATAACTGGAAACATCTGTTTAAATAATTAAAAAAGATGGGTGAGGGGAAGTGATTTATCAGTATGATTTTGAATCTTTTTTCCACAAAGTAGGGCACTAACTACACTTATTCCCCATCACAGGGTCTGTAGGAACCCACTACCCATATATCCATTCCTCAACAGTTCACAAGACAAGATGCAATGCTCACATTTGTATTTTGATATCCACATCCCTCTGTAAAGTTCAGGAATGACATAGATAAAATAGAGCAAGAACATAACTTTATTTTTTTAAAGTATAACAGAGTGTGGTTTTTCTATAGATAAAGAATCATTTCTATAAGGAATATTTAAGAGCTGGTATCACAGTCATCAACTCTCTCGTCTACAGAATAGTTTAGTTTATTTTATTTAGGTGATTTTCAGAGTGCACAGTTGAAGTTTTGAACAATGGGGGACCTCCTCTTTCTCCTTCATTGCATCCAATCTGCCCATGTGACACCAAGATTAAGAGCAGGGGGAAGAAAAAGCCTTCAAATTCAGTAAGAAAAGTGCTGCAAGGGTGGAAAAGCATTCTGCTTAGCTTCTAAGTTCACTCTCTCCTTCAGCATGAAACATGCCCCCATCGATCAATAGAATGGAGAAAAGGGTAAGAGAAAGAACAGTAAGGAAAAAGAGGAGCACAGGTGGAAGAATTAAGGTTATTCCACATCTATCCTCTGCAGTGTCATAGCTCTCTATTGGCGTTCAGTGGTAAAAGTTTCCATTTTCACAGGTTTTTCTGCAGTAGGGCTAACAGAAGTTCACCTAGACAAGCCTGCAGGCTCAGGTACTTCACAGCCACCTCTCACTACCTAGCTAAGAAGCAAAATTAGCAAAACTTTGGCCACATAACATTATTAATAAATGGATGCTTCTCACCAGACACTATGGAGTGGGAAAACACAACCACAGAGTAAAAGAAAGAAGTTGCTAGTGAAAATCTGAAGTAAAATCAAAGATTAAATTGAGAAGATGATGGAAGAAGCAAAGGCAGGACTGAAAAAAAACAGTGCAGGGTAAAAGGAACAAGGTGGGGTTTGTTTTTGTTTTTATTAAAATGGAAGTAGTAAACTAATACCCACATCGCACAGAAAACACTACAGCTTTGTTGGCAGGGTTAGCTGCAAAGGCAAGAATAAACTAGACAAGAAAATTTGATTTATGTTTTCATTCCACAGCTTGGTCCTCATTACCAATTTTAGGGAAATCTTCCACTCTTACTTATTCAGTAATTAATTTATTGAAAGACCATGTGTAAAGGCTTTAAAATCAATGAAGAATGATGGGTGAAGAGACTGAGGCAGGAGTGAAAACTTGTCTGCTGTACTCTAACCCCACCAAGCTCAATTTATGTGAAAAGTTAAATTACTTAGTGACATGGAACCCAAAAATACACCTCACACACGTGCACATACGGTGTGTATGTATAGGTTCAAGGCACACAAGGGTGAGGCAGAAGAAAGCTTCAGGAAAATGCAGGAAAGCTTCAGTCATCTGCATGGCTACTGCAGGTGCCCCTCCTAAGAGCAGCTTCCTATAAAGTATTCCCAGGAAACTGCATATAAACATCATCTGTCCTGGTTTCAGCTTGGGTACAGTTAAATTTCTTTGTAATAGCTTCTCCCCCCAGCTTTATATACTGAGCATGACATCATATGGTATGGAATATCCCATTGGTCAGTTTGGGTCCTTGACCAGTGTAAATGCTACTTAGCAACAACTAAAACATCTCCACATTATCACCACTGTTTCCAGCAAAATTCCAAAACATAGCCCCATGCTAGCTACTACGAAGAAATTTAAATCTACCCAAGCTGAAACCAGGACAGTATCCACCCCTTATTCCATACCATTTACATCATGCTCAGGTTCCACACTATCCAATACAACCTCATTAACTTCCACCCTCCCTTCCCATCCTTTGATAAAATACACAGCTATCATTTAGTCCATGGCTTTGGGCTCCATCTGTTCTGGTGGTCACTCAGGACAGGAGAGATGGTGTGTTGCGTGGAGTTACTGGTTTTCAGCTCAGGTCAGGTCACTGCTGCACTCACACGGCTTCTTGAAAGGCTTGTCCTCCATTGGTTCAGGTGGTTCCTGCTGTAGTAATTCCTATAACATGCAACTCAAATCGCAGATTACAACAATTTAAAGGTATATCCGTTACAATCTCCACCCCTGGTCCATTTGGATCAGACCATCAGGTTTAACATTGTAATGAACTCCTCCCCTTGCCCCTGCTCTGGCTTGGACTTACCCACAGACTGTAGTCCTTTAGGGTTGTACCTGCTCCAAGCGGAGCCGTACCCAGGAGCCACAGTCTCTCCAGGGGCACACCTGCTGCAGCATAGACTTATCCAGAGCCACAGTCGCTTTGAGGTGCGCCTGTTCCAGTGTGGCCTTCTGCATGGGCCTCAATGCTTTCAGAGCTATACCTGCTCCAGCATGGCCTTAGCCACAGCTGCAGTACCTCCAGAAGTAAACTGGCTCCAACACAGCCTTGCCCATGGCTGCAGTCCCTCCAAAGCCTGCTCCAACATGGCTTTGCCCCATTGTGCTGGTTTTGGCTGAGAAGGGGTTAATTCTCCTCACTGTGGGGGTCGGCTACCTTTCCAGCTTCCCGCGCTCTGCCGCGTGGCGGGGGGGGGGGGGGGGCTGGGAGGGGCAGGGCCATGGTGGGGACGGCTGACCCCGACTGGCCAATGGCAGGTTCATTCCATACCATGTGACACCATGACCAATATATTGAGGTGGGGGCAGTTGCAGGGGGAGCGCGGAGGCGGCGCGGTGTCGGGTCGGCAGGCGGCGAGCGGCTGCGGCGCGGGCAGTTTGTTCCGGCAGTTCGTTCCCCCTCTCCCTTCCCCCCCCACCCCCCCCGGGGCTTTGCGCCTCTCGTTGTTCTCCTTTACATTGCATTTCTACTGTTGTTTTATTTTAATTTTAATTATTAAACTGTTCTTATCCCAACCCACGAGCGTTACCCTTCTGATTCTCTCCCCCATCTACCGGTGGGGAGTGAGCGAGCGAGCGACTGTGTGGGGCTGAGCTGCCACTAAACCACGACAGTCTTTTTGGCGCCCAACGTGGGGCTCAAGGGTTGGAGATAACAACAGCTGCTGGTCACAGCACCATGTTGTCCTTTTTGCAGTTGGTGTTACAGATTGGTGTTGGCTGTTTGAGTCTGCTGTGTTCTGCTGTGATTAGTAATGTTTTGCCTGCAAGATTTGTTATACAAACACTCATTTTCAGCTTTATCTGGTATTTGGGGTTTTTGCTGAAACCGTTACTGTACTTGGGATACCACCTTGTTGAGGCAATTACCTCCTCCTCTGAGAGATTTTATATGGAGGAAATACAGAATAATACCTTTGCAACTTTGTTCTATGATGTCTGTGCCTTTGTTACAACAACGTTTTTGTATCTTGAACATCCTTGGGTGGTTAAGGTGCACTTATTGTTAGTTTTTGGGCAGGTTGTTTTGGTTTTGACTAAGCAACTTAAGAATATCACCCAGAAATCTGCCCCGAGGCTTGATAGTTACGAGTGGCAGGGCATGTGGGATAGCATGGGCAAATACCTAGGGCAGTGGGCACCCCCAGTGTTTCGGAGTTTCACCCCCGAACAAGTGCAGAATCCTAAAAAACTAGTAGAATATTTGGAGAAAGTATGTTGTTATGCTGGGAACTCCAGAGAGACACAGATAACTGCAACGTGCTGGGGTCTGGCCCATGCATACCGAGCCCTGCTCAACAGTATTCAGTGCCCCCAGGGGGAAGAGAATGTCTCTGGATTGAAATGCAAAGTGACTGGCACTGTAGACAATCCAGCCCTGACGGCAGGCACTGCAGCCACTCAAACCCCCACGACAAGTACCGGAGCTAGCTCAGAAAATAAACCCGTACCAGTATCAGTTGCCCCCATACACAAGACAAAATATTGGAAGCGGACATCAACTCGTTTAGAACGGGATGATGAAGAACCAGGGCCATCGCGGGGAGAGGAGGGAGAAGTAATAAATGAAATAGAGACCACCCGATCCCTGTCCTTAAGCGAGTTGCGAGATATGCGAAAAGATTATAGCCCTCGTTCAGGTGAGCACATTGTCACCTGGCTGCTCCGATGCTGGGATAATGGGGCCAGTAGCCTGGAACTAGAGGGAAAAGAAGCCAAACAATTGGGATCCCTTTCTGGGGAAGGGGGCGTTGACAAAGCAATAGGAAAAAAACCACAAGCCCTCAGCCTCTGGAGCTGACTTCTGTCTGGAGTGAAGGAAAGGTATCCCTTTAAAGAAGATGTTACATATCGCCCAGGAAAATGGACAACTATGGAGAAAGGCATCCAGTATCTAAGGGAATTAGCTGTGTTTGAGGTGATTTATGGTGACCTGGATGATCAACGGTCATCCAAAGATCCAGATGAAGCCGAGTGCACACGACCCATGTGGCGGAAGTTTGTACGGAGCGCACCATCTTCGCATGCAAACTCATTGGCAGTGATGTCCTGGAAAGATGACGAGACACCAACGGTGGCAGAGGTGATAGATAGACTCCGAGATTACAACACAAATATCTCCTCCTCGCTTGTCTCTGCTGTGGAGAAACTATCCCAAGAGGTCCAGCAACTCAAAGAAGATCTGTCCTACTCCCCACCTCGACAGAGCAGTGTCTCAGCTGTTAGGAATAAGCGTCCTTTGGCTCAAAGAAGGGGATACACACCACGGGCCACCCTATGGTTCTACCTGCGTGACCACGGAGAGGACATGATGAGGTGGGATGGCAAGCCTACCTCGACCCTAGAGGCACGAGTGCATGAACTGCAAGGAAGAACAGTCACTCAGGGAGGCTCTTCCAGGAAAGCTGCTGCTCCAGTTTCCAGTGAGCAAGTCCCCAGACAGAGGAGTAGAAGCGCAGATTTTATTTCTAAGTGTAATAGAGGGACTCCTGATTCACATTTGCAGGAAGTGAGTTGTGACTGCCATGATCAGGACTAGGGGGGCCCTGCCTCCAGCCGGGTGGAGGAAAGGGATAACCGGGCTTACTGGACTGTGTGGATCCGATGGCCTGGCACGTCCGACCCACAGGAGTATAAAGCTTTAGTGGACACCGGCGCACAGTGCACCTTAATGCCATCAAACTATATAGGGGCAGAACCCATCAGCATTGCTGGAGTGACAGGGGGATCCCAAGAGCTAACTGTATTGGAGGCCGAAGTGAGCCTAACCGTGAATGAGTGGCAAAAGCACCCCATTGTGACTGGCCCAGAGGTTCCGTGCATCCTTGTCACAGACTGCCTCAGGAGAGGGTATTTCAAGGACCCAAAAGGGTACAAGTGGGCTTTTGGTGTAGCTGCCTTGGAGATGGAGGAAGTTAAACAGCTTTCTACCTTCCCTGGCCTCTCGAAGGACCCTTCTGTTTTGGGGTTGCTGAAGGTCAAGGAACAACAGGTGCCGATCGCCACCACAACAGTGCACCGGCGGCAATATCGCACCAACCGAGACTCCCTGATTCCCATCCATGGGCTCATTCATCGACTGGAGAGCCAAGGAGTCATCAGTAAGACCCACTCACCCTTTAACAGTCCCATATGGCCAGTCCGGAAGTCTAATGGAGAGTGGAGGCTAACAGTAGACTATCGTGGCCTGAATGAAGTCACTCCACCGTTGAGTGCTGCTGTGCCAGACATGCTAGAACTTCAATACAAACTGGAGTCCAAGGCAGCCAAGTGGTATGCCACAACTGATATGGATAATGCATTCTTCTCAATCCCTCTGGCAGCAGAGTGCAGGCCACAGTTTGCTCTTACTTGGAGGGGTGTCCAGTACACCTGGAATCGACTGCCCCAGGGGTGGAAACACAGTCCTACCATTTGCCATGGACTGATTCAGACTGTACTGGAACAGGGAGAAGCTCCAGAACACCTTCAGTACATTGATGACATCATTGTGTGGGGCAGCACAGCGGAAGAAGTTTTTGAGAAAGGAGAGAAAATAGTCCAAATCCTTCTGAAAGCTGGTTTTGCCATAAAACAAAGTAAGGTGAAGGGACCTGCACGAGAAATCCAGTTCTTAGGAATCAAATGGCAAGATGGTCGTCGTCATATTCCAATGGATGTGATCAACAAAATAACAGCCATGTCTCCACCAACTAGCAAAAAGGAAACACAAGCTTTCTTGGGCTTTGTGGGTTTTTGGAGAATGCCTATTCCAAATTACAGTCTGATCGTAAGCCCTCTCTATCAAGTGACCCGGAAAAAGAATGATTTCAAATGGGGCCCTGAACAACAACAAGCCTTTGAACAGATTAAATGAGAAATAGTCCATGCAGTAGCCCTTGGGCCAGTCCGGGCAGGACAAGATGTGAAAAATGTGCTCTACACTGCAGCCGCGGAGAATGGCCCTACCTGGAGCTTCTGGCAGAAAGCACCAGGGGAGACCCGGGGTCGACCCCTAGGGTTTTGGAGTCGGGGATACAGAGGGTCCGAAGCCCGCTATACTCCAACTGAAAAAGAGATATTGGCAGCATATGAAGGGGTTCGAGCTGCTTCAGAAGTGGTTGGTACTGAAGCACAGTTGCTCCTGGCACCCCGACTGCCAATGCTGGGCTGGATGTTCAAAGGAAACATCCCCTCTACACACCATGCAACTGATGCTACGTGGAGTAAATGGGTTGCACTGATTACCCAGCGGGCTTGAGTAGGAAACCCCAGTCGCCCAGGAATCTTGGAAGTGATTATGGACTGGCCAGAAGGCAAAGATTTTGGATTATCACCAGAGGAGGAGGTGACACATGCTGAAGAAGCCCCACTGTATAACAAACTGCCAGAAAACGAGAAGCAATACGCCCTGTTCAGTGATGGGTCCTGTCGCCTTGTGGGAAAGCACCGGAGATGGAAGGCTGCTGTATGGAGTCCTACACGACAAGTAGCAGAAACTGCTGAAGGAGAAGGTGAATCGAGCCAGTTTGCAGAGGTAAAGGCCATCCAGCTGGCCTTAGACATTGCTGAACGGGAAAAGTGGCCAGTGCTCTATCTCTATACTGACTCCTGGATGGTGGCAAATGCCTTGTGGGGCTGGCTGCAGCATTGGAAGCAAAGCAACTGGCAGCGCAGAGGCAAACCCATCTGGGCTGCCACATTGTGGCAAGATATTGCTGCCCGGGTAGAGAACCTGGTTGTAAAGGTACGTCATGTGGATGCTCACGTCCCCAGGAGTCGGGCCACTGAAGAACATCGGAACAACCAGCAGGTAGATCAGGCTGCCAAGATTGAAGTGGCTGAGGTGGATCTGGACTGGCAGCATAAGGGTGAACTATTTCTAGCTCGGTGGGCCCATGACACCTCAGGTCATCAAGGGAGAGATGCAACATACAGGTGGGCTCGTGATCGAGGGGTGGACTTGACCACGGATATTATTGCACAGGTTATCCACGAATGTGACACATGCGCTGCAGTCAAGCAAGCGAAGCGGGTAAAGCCTCTGTGGTATGGGGGACAATGGCTGAAATATAAATATGGGGAGGCCTGGCAAATTGACTATATCACACTCCCACAGACCCGCCAAGGCAAGCGCCATGTGCTTACAATGGTAGAAACAACGACTGGCTGGCTGGAAACATATCCTGTCCCCCACGCCACTGCCCAGAACACTATCCTGGGTCTTGAGAAACAAGTCCTGTGGCGACATGGCACCCCAGAGAGAATTGAGTCAGACAACGGGACTCATTTCCGAAATAGCCTCATAGACACCTGGGCCAAAGAGCATGGCATTGAGTGGGTGTATCACATCCCCTATCACGCACCAGCCTCTGGGAAAATTGAACAGTACAATGGACTGTTAAAAACTACACTGAGAGCAATGGGGGGTGGAACATTCAAGCACTGGGATACACATTTAGCAAAAGCCACGTGGTTAGTCAACACAAGGGGATCTGCCAGGCGAGCTGGCCCTGCCCAGTCAGAAATCCTACATACTGTGGAAGGGGATAGAGTCCCTGTAGTGCACACAAAAAGTATGCTGGGCAAAACAGTCTGGGTTCTTCCTGCCTCCGGCAAAGGCAAACCCATTCGTGGGATTGCTTTTGCTCGAGGACCTGGGTGCACTTAGTGGGTGATGCGGGAGGATGGAGAAATCCGATGTGTGCCTCAAGGGGATTTGATTTTGGGTGAAAACAGTCAATGAACTGCATGGCACAATGTGAACTGCTATATAATACTGTGTGTCACCTCTGTGTTGTACCAATGATATCAGAGTACGAGCCTCCCAACCCATGGAAGATCAACTATGAAACAAGCCGTGCAGCAGTGATGGAACGATGACTGACTCGGTATGCAGCGACCCAACGCCACACACCATCTCTCCCACCCTGAAAGACTGATACAACAGATGGAGCCCAGAGTCATGGACTGGATGAACTCAATGGACATTTTTAATGGACATTGTACAGGGAAGGTCCATGAACTAAGGGAATGATGTCTGTGTATTATGTTAAAGGATGGGAAGGGGAGGGGTGGTGGTTGGTATGGTTGTATTGCATCACATGGGACCTGGGCATGGTGTAAATGGTATGGAATAAGGGGTGGAGAATGTGCTGGTTTTGGCTGAGAAGGGGTTAATTCTCCTCACTGTGGGGGTCGGCTACCTTTCCAGCTTCCCGCGCTCTGCCGCGTGGCGGTGGGGGCTGGGAGGGGCAGGGCCATGGTGGGGACGGCTGACCCCGACTGGCCAATGGCAGGTTCATTCCATACCATGTGACACCATGACCAATATATTGAGGTGGGGGCAGTTGCAGGGGGAGCGCGGAAGCGGCGCGGCGTCGGGTCGGCGGGCGGCGAGCGGCTGCGGCGCGGGCAGTTTGTTCCGGCAGTTCGTTCCCCCTCTCCCCTCCCTTCCCCCCCCCCCCTCCCCCGGGGCTTTGCGCCTCTCGTTGTTCTCCTTTACATTGCATTTCTACTGTTGTTTTCTTTTAATTTTAATTATTAAACTGTTCTTATCCCAACCCACGGGCGTTACCCTTCTGATTCTCTCCCCCATCTACCGGTGGGGCAGTGAGCGAGCGACTGTGTGGGGCTGAGCTGCCGCTAAACCACAACACCCATGGCTGCAGTCCTTCAAGAAGTAAGCCTGCTCCGCTGTGGGCTTATCCATGGCCACACACTTTGAGGTGCTCCAGCATGACCTCATGCATAGCCACTGATGCTTCATGTGTACCTGCTGCAGCATGGACTTATCTACAGCCACAGACACTTTGAGGTGTACCGTCTCCAAGATGGATTTATCCTTGGGCCACAATTACGTCAGAGGTATACCTGCTGTGTCACAGACGTAACCAAGGCCACAGATGCTTTGAGATATACCTGCTCTGGCATGGGCTTATACACAGACACAGATGCTTTGGGTTGTCCTGCTCCCACATGGACTCATCTACAGGTCACAGTCCCTTTGACTCGAGTTCACACTGGAGTTCCAGCCTGTCCAGTACAGCAGCACAGAAACAGCAGCGGGGCCCTGGCCATGGCTGTTATCAGAATGTTCCTAGGCCCGGCAGGGTAAGGTGATAAGCAGTACAGCAAGCAGTGAAAGCAAAAAGTGCCACTAATGAGCACTAGATTTTAAGGCATACAGTAAGTCAGGCAAGCCCCATAGCAAGCACAGAAGCCTGCCAATTAATAGCTAAACAGCAATAACCGCTATAAATTCCATCTAGCACATTCCAATCAAATCTGTCGTTATCTCAAACCTTTCATGCCCCACGTTGGGTGCCAAAATGGACTGTCGTGGTTTAGCCCCAGTCAGCAACCAAGCACCACACAGCTGCTCGCTCACTCCCCCCCACAATGGGATGGGGGAGAGAACGGGAAGAGTAAAAGTGAGGCAACTCATGGGTTGAGATAAAGACAGTTTAATAGGGAAAGCAAAAGCTGCGTGCTGAAGCAAAGCAAAACAAGGAATTCATTCACTACTTCCCATGGGCAGTGTCCTGGTTTCAGCTGGGATAGAGTTAAATTTCTTTGTAGTAGCTAGTATGGGACTATGTTTTGGATTTGTGCTGGAAACAGTGGTGATAATGCAGAGATATTTTAGTTGTTGCTAAGTAGCAGTTACACAGGTCAAGGACTTTTTCAGCTCCCCGTACTCTGCCGGGTGCACAAGAAGCTGGTAGGGGACACAGCCAGGACAGCTGACCCAAACTGACCAATGGGATATTCCATACCATATGATGTCATGCTCAGTATATAAAGCTGGGGGAAGAAGAAGGAAGGGGGGGATGTTCGGAGTGATGGCGTTTGTCTTCCCAAGTAACCATTATGTGTGATGGAGCCCTGCTTTCCTGGAGATGGCTGAACACCTGCCTGCCCATGGGAAGTGGTGAATGAATTCCTTGTTTTGCTTTGCTTCAGCACGCAGCTTTTGCTTTCCCTATTAAACTGTCTTTATCTCAAACCATGAGTTGCCTCACGTTTACTCTTCTGATTCTCTCCCCCATCCCATTGTCGGGGGGAGTGAGCGAGCAGCTGCGTGGTGCTTGGTTGCTGACTGGGGCTAAACCACGACAGGCAGGCAGGTGTTCAGCCATCTCCAGGAAAGCAGGGCTCCATCACACATAATGGTTACTTGGGAAGACAAACGCCATCACTCCAAACGTCCCCCCTTCCTCCTTCTTCCCCCAGCTTTATATACTGAGCATGACGTCATATGGTATGGAATATCCCGTTGGTCAGTTGGGTCAGCTGTCCTGGCTGTGTCCCCTCCCAGCTTCTTGTGCACCTGGAGCTGAAGAAGTCCTTGGCCAGCGTAAGTGCTACTTAGCAACAACTAAAACATCTCCGCATTATCACCACTGTTTCCAGCAAAAATCCAAAACATAGTCCCATACTAGCTACTACAAAGAAATTTAACTCTATCCCAAGTTGAAACCAGGACACATCTCTTCTTGCTTTCTACATACAGAGCTATAGGAAATAATCTGAAATTTCAGAGAGCAAATACTCTAAGTCTCTACCACTTGACACCAAGAAAAAATGCCAGTTCCCTCTAAAACAGGCTGGAAATCCACCTGGGAGAAGAGTTCTCTTTAGATACCTTGACACCTGCTTCCAGCTTTTTATATTTCATTAATTTCACATAACCCCAAAGGAGGGTTTTCATGTCCCAGTCAAAAATTAGATAAAATCAATGCAGACATCTTCTGCGTTATCATAGCTTTAGAAGCTAGAAAACTAGAACAAAATTGTCCAAGGTATTCTCCAGCACAGATGGTCAAGGCCCACTAAAACTCGTCAAAATTTGGATCATTATATATCACAGAATCACAGAATGGTAGGGGTTGGAAGGGACCTCTGGAGATCATCTTGTCCAACTCCCCTGCTTGAGCAGGGACACCCAGAGCAGGGGGCACAGGACCGTGTCCAGGCAGGTTTATGGACAACATAAAATAGATATTAATCTAGCAGATAGACAAAAAGAAATGCCAAGTAAGGAAGTAACATTCAGTTTGGAAAATAAAACTCCAACTCAAAGCTCCTCTCAGATTCATCAAACTGGTTAAGCAAAGTTTTTCAAGAGAAATAAATAAAAAAAAAGGTTTTCTGTTTTTATCTCTGTTCTAGCCCCTCCACTTCCATGGCAAACACTCAGCATCTTTGAGGCAGCCTGCCTGGCTATTGCTACATTAATTTGTAACAGGAAACAGAAAAAAAAAGACAGAAAGAGAGGTATATGCAGCATCTCCTCTACAAGAGGGAGTGCATTTGTTCACTTGGGAAAGTTTTGAAATGACTCTTCTAACTTCAGGTTACTAGTCCTCATGAAAGAAATAGGTACATGCCATCAAATTTGGATGAACACATACAGCCTCTGCTGAGGAAAGAGATATACAGATGTATCTTTATAAAAATAAATATTTAAATGATTTTTAGAGCTGAAGAATTATTTACCAAAACAACTCACCACTTTGTGAATGGATCGGTTGAAGCCATCATCCTCTGTAAGGATCAGCAAAATTATAAGAGCCATGTAAAAATGGTGTGAATTCCTTTCTTCAACATGATACAGAATTTCAAGAATTGGAAGAACCTTTAGGGAAGGAAAAATGTGTGTATTAGTTTAGTCTTCAAATACCTCAGACAATAAACAGAGGAGCCTTTAAACCTCCCGTGTATCACCCTGCCCTTAACAGTATCATAGAAATTCCTCCCTCTTGAAATAACCACCCCTAAATAGTGACGTACAGTATTCAAACACCTTCCATCTGTTTCATTCTGTCTCCACAAGACAGTCTAAACAAAATTCTTTCTTGTGGTCAGACATGGCATTTCATTTCCTAATAAATGAGATTTCCAGCCATACCAGTTACCATAGGCTCCGAAAGCTTTAGTTCCCCTCTAGACTATGGGAAAATAAAATTGTTAAACAAGATTTTCACCAGTTCAAGCAGGAAAACAATTGTTTCTAACCATTTGTGCTACCACAAGCCTGGTCTGAAAGGACTTTCCTCATCAAATATAGCCAAACATATTGGAGCTGAGGTGCAGAGGCATTTTGAGACCTGAAACTCAAATCCCATTTTGGTGTGTGGCGATCATCCCAGGAAAAAAACAGTTTGTGTTGGGTTAAGACTAGAAAAGGCCTGTTTTTCCAATTCTAGATAATGTGCAGCCATAGAGAACTGACATTATGATGAGAGTTCAGTCCAAGGTCTTGCAACATTTCCATCAGGATGAACAGCTAAAGCCAAAGTCTTGCAATAATAATGAAAATGAGATTTCACTGCAACAGCAAGCATACCTAAATGGTAGTCTAAAGTTAATCCAGATGCAAACGTCGTCCCTCTACCAACTGAAAATTAGCTTTCCACTGGCTCAGTACAACGTGGCTTCCCTGGGCTGCAGAAATAGGCCTAAATAGCAAAATACCCTGGACAAAAGAACTGGAGAAAACTCTCAATTCCAAGATAGTGGATGAGATGCAGAATTCGTTCCAAGAAGCTTCTAAACACCTAAAGACTTGCTGTTTTTCAGAATAGGCAGAGTGCAGCAGGATGAATCATGTGAAACCTGTTCTGGTGAGTGGCCAATACACAGAGTGCTTCACAAGCCTCTGAAGTTACCAGAATGTTCTTTGACAATCAACCAGTCCCAAAATAGTTGGAACATATTAAAACACACAAGTTTCTACTAAAACCAACGAGATTGATCTAAATGCTGCAGGCCACAAAACCTTTTGACAGATGATTTGGCCAGGGTCAAGACAATACCACAACAAAATATTTACTCATCACAAACATCCTTCCTTTACCATTTCAAAGGATCCTTCATAAACCTCTCTCCCCAGTTGAAACTGGAGTCGATGTCTTTTGTGAATATAGGTCTTAAGAGTAAAGACCAGGTTTTCCCTAGAATATTGACTTAGCATATAGCAAAAAACCCCCACTAGTCCTTTTCCTTGGATGGGGGAAAGGGGATTAGTCCATCATGGCATTAGTTCACTGTTCAAATTATTTCCATCTCCAATACTTATTGCACGTAGCTTTGTGTTGTATAAACTCAAAGCCATTTCCAAGTCCAAGCATTATGATAAGCTGCATATAGCAGGAAGCAATTTAATACTACCAAAGAACTACATTTACAACTTGACTTTGCAGGGAGAACAACAAAAGCCTTTCTGAAGGTAACCAGTGGAACAGCTGCTGAGTTTTTAAGACAGCTCCAAAATACCTGTGTATTCCTTCAGAACAGCCCAACATACCTCTTCTGTCTATGCACGCTAATATTAGGTCAAACTGTAGTTGAAAAAGTACATCCAAGTTCCTTAAGCCCTCCAAGTCCTAAAGGTGTTGCTACAAACTACATTATAAAAGGGTACCTTGATTCTGACACTGAGACATTATAGTAATTTCCATATGAGCCAATATGTGAAAGTACTCTTACTAAAATTTCATACTAGCCACTGAAATCACTCTCAGTCTGAGGAGTGAGTTGCTCTCCAGACCACTGCATTCAGTCTCCCTGCCCCAAACACACCTTGAAAGCTTTCAAAACCCCTTCCCATCTCCACTCCCCCAGCCATGTTTTCCTTTCCACGCCTCTTTCAGACTTCTCTCCACCTCCATACCAGTCCAAATTCAAGGAGGCAAATGGCAACTTAACACTCTCTACCTGCCATTTCCAGATGAAACCTGAACCAATTCATCCAGTTTCTATAACCCTTCCTCCTCTGAACACTTTTTCCTTTGGATACTGATTGCTGAGGTACTCACACCTTTAGGACAAGTATTACTGTTTTCAGAACAAAAACTATTTGACAAGCCACCACTTAAATAAAAAAAAAGAGTTAGGATACAAGATTAAACTAAAATTTTAATTATGTGAAAATTTATCTAGAATTGTAACCAAAATGCATTTCTACGCTTTTATGTTATGCACATACATTAAAACTTGTATATCTATCTTCTTATGTGCTGGCATTATCCAGCCACATACTGAGAAGACGATAACCACTTCTTTTTGTATTGCTGGCCCTTTTATTCACAGTCATCAAACAATCATCACTAGACTACTACTGACACTCCTCCATCAGGAGCAACTTTTAACTGGCAGGACACAGCCACCATTAAAAAGTTACTTTTAATCCCCCAAACAAGGGGCAGGTAAAAACAGACACTGAAAATTGCAGGTGCTATATTCAGTCCAAGGTCAGGAACAGTTTCCCCAGCAGAGAGTTTTAAAATAGCTTGTCTTTAGTATACAACAAAATACAAGACAGCCACATGAGTAACCTGCTTAAGCCAAATTTATACCACAGGAAAAAATATTGCTGTGCCATCAGTTAATATAAATACATCATCACATACATTATTTCAGTCCAGACATGTTGAGCAGCAACAAAATGTACAGCATACAGCAGCACTGCACAGCTCAGCAGCCAAAGCAAACATATTCAACAGAAATAGCTTATTTCTCACAAACAGCTATCTCACTGACATTTTTACCTGCAATCTGGGTGTTAACTGCTCTTACAAACAGAAGGCGGCTCAACATTCTCTTGTCCACAGACCACGACACTACACTTATGAAAAAATTTGCTAATTGCCCCCTATTTCACCAGTCCCACCAGTTCCTGGAGAATCCTTCAAGTCATTTCAATAAGATAGCAAAATTCCAGATGTGAACATCCCTAACAGCATCAGATATCGAACCCAATTATTTTATAAAATTATACAAAGTGACATGCCATAAGTTATGGAAGACACACAAACATCCTGTCCGTTCTACAAAAGCAGACTGTTATTGTAGGAACAAAAAAGACACATTGCCTTACTAATGATAAAACATTATAAAGCACAACAGAAGATGAGGGTATTTAACTGACAGAGGTAGATTCATATGCAAATGAGGAAGCAAGCTGAGACATTATCTATTACAACAGTTAACAAAACCACACTGAATCAATTTACAAATTAAACTGAAGTTACAAAAGAGCAGAAACACATTTCAAAACCTCCTAGGAAATGTCACAGAACATCTGCTAGTGATGCTTCCTGGGCACCAAAACCGTGAAGTATTACAATAGGGGAAAACACAGCAAATGTGATGCACTGAGTGCAATGAAACAGGAACAACCTACAAAACCCCTCAAAGTTTAAGATGAGCACTCAGCTGACTGCTGACCTGATCTCTCATATAGCACAGACCCTGTACTTCACCCAACTGCCTCTGTATGAAGAGGCCGCTAACTTATGCCATATTCTTCAAAAAACTCATCCACCCTCATTCAAAGATATCCAGAGAGAGCACTGTTTTGCCTCAGAATTACCTTAAAACTGTTTTGCTCCCATATCTCTAAGTTGTGGGATTCAGCCTTCCAGGCTTTAGTTCTTATCACACCTCTCTGCAAGTGGAGAGTCCTTTCTGTTCAAGGCTTCCCCCTTGTGAAGGCACGTATGCATCCTGATGCTTCTCAAGCTCTTTTCTGACCAACTGAGCTAAGTTAGCTTTCTAAGCCTCTCAGTTCTGTTGTTAACTTTAAAGCAAAAAAAAAGTTTCCCTACAGTCTCTCCATTTTTCAATAGCCTGTAAATATTTTATGAAGTATGGTAGCACACCACCAGAATAGTACGCAGCATGTTAGCACCACTCTTGCAGTTGCCATATAGGGAAGGAAATAACCAGCTCCGTTCCTCCTGCCTCTTCATCTCGTTTACAAGCCCAAGACTGAATTAGCCTTTTTCACCACAGGGTTGTAATTAGGAGATCATGATTTCTCTGTCCGGTAACACTCCCACCCCCAATCCTTTCTGTGTCTGGCTCAGCCTGTGTTACTAAGTGATTAAAACTGCACTTCTCAGTTGGCCACTGCTCATCCTTACTTACCAGCCAGCTAAAAACAAGAGGATTGCACAAAGATGTCAGTAGCAACCACAAAAAGCAACAGTATGCGTGAAGAGTAAAGTGAGAGCAGACTGTTTCAAATATTAGTATTAAAAAAAATAAATCAAACATGCTGTTGACTTTTCATTGAGGCTTTTCTCAATTTTCACAGCTTTCCCCACAAAGTGTTCAGTGTTGCGGACTATTTCTGTGATTCTGGGATTTTCTGGTTTATGTGTTTTTGTTTTCATTGTCTGGGTTGTTTTTTGCTTTGGGTTTTTTTTTTTGAGGGGGAGGAAAGATAGGTGATAATATATGAAAATATCCCACATTGCAGAGCAACTGAGTACCTGCATCTGGAGTTGTTTTCACACATGCACCTCATGCTTTTTCGGGAAGTTATAGAATATATCAGGCATCATAATTATCAAGCAATGCCCACACCTAATTACCTTTATTTCTCTAAAGTAAATCAATATGGGGACAATGGCTGAAATGTAAATATGGGGAGGCCTGGCAGATGGACTAGATCACACTCCCGCAAACCCGCCAAGGCAAGCACCATGTGCTTACAATGATGGAAGCAACCACTCCTTCCCAGTTAGGCTCACTTTGGCCTCCAGTACAGTTAGCTCTTGGGATCCCCCTGTCACTCCAGCAATGCGGATGGGTTCTGCCCCTATATAGTTTGATGGCATTAAGGTGCACTGTGCGCCAGTGTCCACTAAAGCTCTATACTCCTGTGGGTCGGACGTGCCAGGCCATCGGATCCACACAGTCCAGTAAGCCCGGTTATCCCTTTCCTCCACCTGGCTGGAGGCAGGGCCCCTCTAGTCTTGATCATAGTATTCATCACTCACTTCCTGTAAATATGAATCACTAGTGTCTCTATTAAGATCAGAAGGAAAATCAGCGCTTCTACTCCTCTGTCTGTGGAATTGCTTACTGGAAACTGGAGCAGCAGCTCTCCTGGAGAAACCCCTCTGAGTGATTGTTTTCCCTTGAAGCTCACGTACTCATTCCTCTAGGGTCGCGGTAGGTTTTCCATCCCACTTCTTCATGTCCTCTCCATGGTCACGCAGGTAAAACCATAGGGTGCCCTGTCATGTGTATCCCTTCTCTTGAGCAAAGGTATGCTTACTTCTAATGGCTGAGATACTGGTCCATATTGGTGGGGAGCAGGACCTATCTTCTTTGAGTTGCTGGACCTCTTGGGACAGTTTCTCCACAGCAGAGACGAGCGAGGAAGAGATATTTGCTTCATACTCCTGGAGTTTATCAATCAACTCTGCCACTGTTGGTGTCTCATCATCTCTCCAGGACATTACTGCCAATGAGTTTGCATACGAGGATGGTGCGCTCCGTACAAACTTCCGCCACATGGGTCGTGTGCACTGGGCTTCATCTGGATCTTTGGATGACCGATGATCGTCCAGGTCACCATAAATCACCTCAAGCACGGCTAATTCCCTCAGGTACTGGATACCTTTCTCCATGGTCATCCATTTTCCTAGGCGAAATACAATATCTTCTTTGAAGGGGTACCTTTCCCTCACACCTGACAGGAGTCGCCTCCAGAGGCTGAGGGCTTGTGTTCCTTTTCCAATTGCTTTATCAATGCCCCCTTCCCTAGAGAGGGATCCCAGTTGTTTGGCTTCCTTCCCCTCTAATTCCAGACTGCTGGCCCCATTATCCCAGCATCGGAGCAGCCAGGTGACAATGTGCTCACATGAACGATGGCCAAAATCTTTTTGTATATCCCGCAACTCACTCAAGGATAGGGATCGGGTAGTTTCTGTTTCTTGTACATGTTCTTCCTCTTCCTTCTTCTCTGACGGAAAACCAGCGGGAGACAGGCACCATCCGATGATGATCATCAAGTCACGTTTATTGGCAATTAGCAAATATCTTTTATACCGTTCGTAAATTAGCTCATACATATTGCAAAAGCACAGCTCATCATTGGCTGGGAGGTAAATGCCAACTCCTCCCATGCTTATCTCTTGTGTTCAGCCTTGCAATTAGCAGTTACTTGTTTCTCACACTCCTTTACTGGTCAACAACAGCTGGGCCCAAGGTCGCTCCGACCCTGAGCCTGTCCTTCTACTTCAATGCCCGCTTTCTGCTAGCCGTTCCCGGGCTAGAGTTTCCCACACTTCTCTTCTTGTGATGGCCCTGGTTCTTCATCATCCCGTTCTAAACGAGTTGATTTTCTCTTCCAAGATTTCTTCTTGAGTATAGGGGCAACTGATACTGGCACGGGTTGGTCCAATGATTTAGTTGCAACGCTTGTCACCGGGGTTGGAGTAGCTGCAGTGTCTGTCATGGGGGGTTTGAGTGGCCGCAGTGCTTTTTGCTTTCCTTGTCTTTGTCTTTTTAGATCCAGAGATCTTCTCTTTCCCTTGGGAGTACTGAATAAACAGGGCTCGATAGGCACGGGCCAGGCCCCAGCACATTGCAGTGATTTGTATCTCTCTGGAATTGCCAGGGCGACAACATACTTCCTCCGAATCTTCTACTAATTTTTCAGGATTCTGCACTTGTTCAGGGGTGAAGTCCCACAACACTGGGGGTGCTCACCATTTTAGGCATTTGCCCATGCTATCCCACATGCCCTGCCACTTGTAACTACCAAGCCTTGGGGCAGATCTCTGGATGATATTCTTAAATTGCTTATTAACCTTAGACAGAACTGACACCGTCTGCCAAAGCAATACCAGAATATATATCTTAACTACCCAAGGATGTTCAAGATACTGAAAAGTTGTTGTAATGAAGGAGGAGACATTATATAAGATGGTAGCTAAGGTGCCATTCTGTATTTCCTCCATAAAAAAACCTCTCAGAGGAGGAGGTATAATTGCTAATTGTCTCCATGAGGTGGTAGCCGAAGTACAGTAACAGCTTCCATGCAAGACCTAAATAACCAATAACGGTCAAGGCCAGTGCTTTCATAACAAATCTCCTAGGCAAAACATCTCTAATCACTGCAGAGCACAGCAAACTACAGAAACCAACAGCAATTTTTAACATATACTTTACAGTCAGCATCGTAGAGACTGGACAAACTAATATTAAGAACAGATGAATCAATGCTGTGACCAGCAAGTGTTATTATCTCAAACCCTTCGAGCCCCACGTTGGGCGCCAAAAATGGACTGTCATGGTTCAGCCTCAGCTGGCAACTGAACACCACGCAGCCGCTCACTCACTGCCCCCACCCCTGTGGGATGGGGAAGAGAATTGGACAAGCAAAATAACTTGTGGGTTGAGATAAGCACAGTTTAATAATTACAATAAAATAATAATTATAATAATGATTATGAACATAATAACAATGTTGTTATAATAAAATGGAAAAGGAAGAAAAAAAGAAAAAAACCCACAGAAACACAAATGATACAGCCGCTCAGCACCTGCTGACCGACACTGCCCGGCCCCGAGCTGCGATTGCTCCCTCACCCCCCCGGCCAGCTCCTCCCAGTTAACATACTGGGCATGACGTTACATGATATGGAATATTCTTTTGGCCAGTTTGAATCCACTGTCTTAGCTGTGCCCCCTCCCCTCCTGGCTTCTTGTGCACCTGGCAGAGCATGGGAAGCTAGAAAAGTCCTTGACTAGTATAAGCGCTACCCAGCAACAGCCCAAAACATCTGTGTGTTATCTCAACATTATTTTCATGCTAAGTTCAAAGCAGAGCACTATGCCAGCTGCAGTGAAGAAAAATTAACTCTGTCCCAGCTAAAACCATGACACACCCCCAGGTCCTTTTCCTCCAGGCAGCTCTCCAGCCACTCCTCCCCAAGCCTGTAGCGTTGCATGGGGTTGTTGTGACTGAAGTGCAGGACCCGGTACTTGGCCTTGTTGAGTCTCATACCGTTGGCTCCGGCCCAATGATCCGGCCTGTCCAGGTCCCTCTATAGAGCCTTCCTGCCCTCCAGCGGAACGACACTTCCACCCAGCTTGGTGTCATCTGCAAACTTACTGAGGGTGCACTCAATCCCCTCATCCAGATCATCAATGAAGATATTGAACAGGACCCGCCCCAACACTGAACCCTGGGGAACACCACTCGTGACAGGCCGCCAACTGGATTTGACTCTGTAGGGGAATAGACAGGGATCGGCGACCGGAAGATCACGGGATGTGACGGAAAGATAGACTCCTCCCCATAGGAGTGGCAGGAACAGGAAGCGCAAGAGCTATATAAGCGTGTGATGCAGCTAAATAAACGGACATTTTGTATCCATCATATTGATGTCTGTGCATCACTGTCCCCAGGGTGGGTAGAGCCCTGTGTCCCAGAGGTATGCGGCCCAAGATAAGTTCTCCCGTAGAAGCGTACAGCTACAGACTCCATTCACTACTACTCTCTGGGCTCGGCCGTCCAGCCAGTTTTTAACCCAGCGCAGAGTGCACTTGTCCAAGCCGTGAGCAGCCAGATGTTTGAAGGGGAGAACCTTAAACACAGAGGAGATACCAGCTGAAAGATTCACGTAGCAATCTCTGATAATACTAACATGTTAAGAGAGGAAAAGGAGCTTGTATGTTGCCCTTTTAATAAGACCAACTTGGTACATAATGCAGCATTTTTCTCATGTATTCTAATTTTAATAATTCTAATTTTAATATTTTAGGCAAAGCATAGTAACAAAAACTAATACTGCTTAACTAGAACCTCAAGATTGAGAGGCCTGTAGAGATCATTATCATCGTTGCTCATTATTGTGGGTAGACAACATAATAGCAAATAATAAGCTTCTTGGGAAAAAAAGGTAGGATCAACAGCAATTTAAATTTAAATGTTAAGGTATTATTAAATTCAGCCTCATATTTTTGCATTCCTACAGAAGATGAAACAATTTGAAAAAACTCTCCAGTTGGAAGTACTTACACTGCTCTGAAATCCCTTTTTAAGAGACTGCATGTAAGATGTAAAGGTATATAATTACAAACTGCTGGTTATGGTTGAGAGCGGGTTAATTCTATTCACTGTAGTGTCTGTGGTGGTCAGGGACCTTTCCAGCTTCCCATGCTCTGCCAGGTGGCTAGGAGGCTGGGAGGGGCAGGGCCACAGCCAGGGCAGTTGACCCCGACTGGCCAATGGGATGTTCATTCCATACCATGTGACACCATGACCAGTATATTAATGGGGGCAGTTGTGCTTCAGGGACTGGTGATGTTGGGTTGGTGGGTGGTGAGGGGTTGTGTTATGTGTGGGTTGTTTTGATGGTTTGTTCCTATCCCCCTGGGTTTTGCACCTCTCATTGTTTTCCTTTCCATTGCATTTTTGTTGTTTTATTTTAATTATTAAACTGTTTTTATCTCAACCCATGAGTGTTACCCTTCTGATTCTCTTCATTGTCCCACTGGTGGGGGAGTGAGTGAGCAGCTGTGTGGGGCTGAGTTGCTGGCTAAACCATGACAGAGGGACTGCTTCTTATCACCTGGGAATGTATCCCCTCATCCATCATTGTTATCTGAAACGGATAACAGCGAGGAGGAGGGAGCAATAAGTGCTTTTATTCCTCTTACAGCACGGACCAGGAGCAGAACAGAGAAAGCTCCACAACTCCTGGCTCCATTACGAGAGGTAACGGGGGCAGGAGGACCGGCTAGAGTAAAAGTACCCTTTTCCACTACTGATTTAGATGCCTGGGAAGAGGTAGCTAGGGGATGCTGGGATGACCCCTCTCGAGTGGCAAAATGATTTGAATAATAATTTTAAAAACCCAGGACCCTGAGTGGACAGATGTAGATTTGATTTTGGGGGAAGTGACAGAAACAGAAAAACAATTAGTTTTAAAAACTGCACAAACTCACGTGCAGGCCCAAATTACCGGGGGAACCTTACAAGGGAATGTGGACAATTACATTCCCCTGACTGACCCACGTTGGGACCCCAATGATGGGCGTGATTATAGATTATTAAAAAGATACCAAGATTGGATAAAATTGGGATTAGAAAATGCAATTCCAAAAGCTGTAAATTGGTCAGCATTATGTGCTGTCAAACAGGGGCAGAAAGAGACCCCTAGTGAATTTCTGGATCAATTGAGAAATGCCATGTGAAAATACACTACCCTGGATCCCTCCTCGGATGTGGGACAAGAACAACTTGTTTCTCTATTTTTGGGGCAATCATCTACAGATATAAGAAAGAAGCTACAGAAGTTAAAAGAACAAGAAAAAAGAGACTTAGAGAATTGCATGAGGAGGCATGGAGAGTTTAGAGGGATTGGGAGAACGTGGATAGAGGAAAACTGATGAAAGTGATGGCAACAGCTACGGTGGCAGCCTTGGAACAGAGAGGAATGGTGAACAGAGAGGAATGGTAAACAGAGGAGGATTTAGAGGATGAGGAAGGGGAAGGCCCTTTGGAAATAGAGGGGGACTGGGAAAGAATCAGTGTGCGTATTGTCGGGAGGAAGGACATTGGAAAAAAAGAAGTTAGAAGTCAGGAGACTGAAAGGGAATAGGACCAATTAATAACTTTTGATAGTACAGGCTATTAACAGAATGTGAATCAGAATATAATACCCCCATATTACTGGTAAAAAAGCCAGATGGAACTTAGTGGGTAGTACAAGATTTAAGAGAAGTGAACAAGATTATTGAAGACCTACACCCTGTGGTAGCTAATCCTTATACCTTACTTACTAAATTATGGGATAATCAAGTATGGTTTACAGTATTAGATTTAAAAAACGCATTCTTCTGTTTGCCTTTAGCCAAAGAAAGTAAAAATTTATTTGCATTTGAATCGGAAAGCCCTACCACTGGCAGGAAAACCCAGTTTACCTGGACAGTGTTACCCCAAGGTTTTAAAAACAGTCCAACAATCTTTGGAAATCTATTAGGATGAGAACTTCAAACGTGGGATCCTCCCTCCAGGGAAGGAGTCCTTTTACAGTATGTGGACGACTTATTAATAGCAACTGAAACAAAACCTGACTGTATACAATGGACTATCAATTTGTTGAACTTTTGGGGACTAAATGGGTATCGAGCCTCTCAACAGAAAGCTCAGATGGTGTGGCAACAAGTAACCTACCTTGGATATGAATTATCTGGAGGACAACGGGAATTAGGAACAGAACGAAAAGAAGCCATCTGCAGAACCCCCCTCCCTCAGACGGTAAAAGAACTCAGGACCTTTTTGGGAATGACAGGTTGGTGCCGGTTATGGATTTATAATTATGGAATAATAGTAAAACCTTTGTATGAACTTTTGAAAAACAACCCCACTCGATTGGTCTGGTCCAAAGAAGCTCAAAATGCATTCAAGACACTTAAAAGGACCTAATGAAGGCCCCGGCCCTGGGCCTACCTGATGTGACTAAACCTTCTGGCTGTTTTCCCATGAAAGACAAGGTATAGCTCTGGGAGTCCTAGTTCAGCGGCTAGGACCCTACAGAAGAGCTGTGGCCTGTTTTTCTAAACAGCTTGACAAAGTAAGCAAGGGGCGGCCAGGGTGCCTGTGAGCTGTGGCGGCTGTGGTCCCGAATATTCAGGAAGCCTGGAAATTCACCTCAGGCCAAAAGATCGCAGTACTGGTTTCACACACAGCATCACCTGTGTTGTAACAGAAAGGGAATCACTGGCTTTCCCCATCCCGATTTCTACAGTACCAGGCCATTTCAATTGAACCAGACAATACTAATAATGAAGTAACTAATGTTACGAACACAGCTTCTTTCCTCAGTGGGGTGACATCTGAGTCATTTACACACGATTGCTTAGAGACCATAGAGACTGTATAGTCTAGCAGATCATATTCGAAAGAACCACCTCTGGAAGATGCACAAGATTCCTGGTTCACAGACGGAAGCAGCTTTGTCCAACACGGTACTCAAAAGGCCGGATACACGGTGACAACAGCGAACAAAATAATCAAATCTCAATCACTACCTGCTGGAACATCAGCTCAAAAGGCTGAAATTATTGCCCTAATGAGGGCCCTGGAGCTGGCAAAAGGGAAAAAGATAAATATATGGACAGATTCCAAAAACGCCTTTGGAGTTGTCCATGCTCATGGAGCAATTTGGAAAGAACGAGGGCTACTAACTGCACAAGAAAGGCAGATTAAGCATGCAGAGGAAATTCTGCGCTTATTAGAAGCAGTCCGATTGCCAACCAAAGTTGCCATCATGCACTGTTGAGGACACCCAAAGGGTAACACTGAACAGGAGAAAGGTAATAGATTGGCTGACTATGAGGCTAAGCAGGCAGTGGAGAGAATGCAAGAGATTTTAGCCTTAATTCCAGATAATAAAAGTAAGAGCCTAGGTGAGCAAGAAAATATTGAATATTCTATGGCCGACAAATAATTAATAGAAGAAATGGGAGGGTGGGTTCCCTCCAGGGGATGGACCCATTCGAGTGACATCCAAATTATAATTCCTGCCAAACAGAAATGGGGAATTGTTAAAGAAGAATGTAATAACAGAACACATTGGGGGGCAGACTCCCTGTATAACTTTTAAAATCAGAAATTAATAGGGAGAAATGTATATACTACACTCCAGCAGGTGACTCAGCAATGTGAAATATCACAGAACCACAGGTTGGAAGGAACCTCAGGGCTCATCTAGTCCAACCTTAATTCAAAATATGTTTGAAAAATAATCCTAATACAGGTAACTGGGTACAATTGGGGAATATTGGGAAAGGAAATATACCGGGGGACAATTGGAAAATTGATTTCTTGGAACTTCCAAGAAAAGGGGGGTATAGATACCTATTGGTACTCACAGACACCTTTTCCGGATGGCCAGAAGCATTTTCTTGTAGAACAAATAAAGCGAGGGAGGTTACTAAGGTACTATTAAATGAAATAATACCCCAATTTGGGGTACCTATGGTAATTTCATCAGATGGGGGCACACACATTTTTGTGCAGAAGTAGCACAGCAAGTCAGCAAGCTACTGGGAATCAATTGGCAATTACATACACCTTACAGACCACAAGCCAATGGACAAGTAGAAAAAATGAATCCCATGATAAAACAACAAATAGCAAAGATATGCCAGGAAGCAAGCCTCTATTGGTACCAAGCGCTACCTATTGCACTACTCCGAATACACATAAAACCTAGGGCTAAAGAAAATTTGAGCCCTTTTGAGATACTATATGGAAGACCATATCAGGCTAAGTACCAATGGGAGGAGCTGAACCAGTTGGGAGATCATTACTTACAAAATTATGTTATATCCTTAGGAAAACAATTGGAAAAGATTAATAAAAGTGTTTTTGGAACCAGGGCCAAAGGGTTAGATCATCCGATCCACCCATTTAGCCCTGGAGATTGGGTTTATGTTAAGAATTTTTCAGGTAATCTGCTGAGAGAAAAGTGGAATGGACCTTACCAGGTGTTGCTGACCACCTTCACTGCAATCAAGATTCAAGACTATAAAGAATTTGCAGGCGGAGGTGTCATCCCTTAGTAAAGTTGTGTTGCAAAATCAAATGGCATTAGATTTATTGACTGCCAAAGAAGGGGGCGTATGCATGATCATTAGTACCAGCTGCTGTGCATATATCCATAAAGATAAGCAGATAGAAGCAGATCTGAATGCACTTTGGGAAAAAACACAACTATTCCATGATGTATCTCTAGATGACACTTCTTTAGGGTTTCAAGATTTGTGGGATAAATTGACTTCTTGGCTTCCTCATCTAAGATGGTTAAAACAATTATTCATTGGCTTGGTTACGCTAATGGTTTTAGGAATGCTTGTTTGTGTGTCTCAGATGTTTTCTCTGGTGTTGTCGAAATTCAGCTGAGACATACGGTGATTGGAAAAGAAATAAGATTAGAAGTTTCCAAGTGGAAACAGGTACAAACTAGTATATCAACAAACTGTGAGCTATAATTGATTTGTGAGCTTTCATGGGATAGTTATTAAACAAATTGTAATTCTTCCACAAAACACAACCTTCAGTGTAAAGGCTTGGAAGGAAAACCCCCTGAGCTCTCTCCCTGGAAAGAGCATTAAATTAACACAGAGGATGTTTAAACATCAGCGTTAAATTTCAATTAATGCTGGCATTGCCTTTTCGAGTATGCTCATTTCTCTCCTCACTAGAGCTTGGGAACAGAGCAGATCCTTTCCTCGTTCCCTCATACACACAACCCAGGTCCTACCATACATCGTTAGCATCCTGACAATGAGTTTTAATGCTTTTGAAACTATTTTGAAAAGTACACCAGCTTGAGGTGCAGTCCTAGGCTGCTTTTGAGACTGAAAAGGCAGTAATAAGAGTTTTGGTAGACATGAAGATCTTCAAAAGATCTTCTTGACCTCTTCCTGTCATTTTAATGTTTCCAAAATTACAATCCTGCTCCCTTGTTGCAAAAATTGAAAGAACACAAGTAGACGAGGCTAGAGAATTCGGTTAAAAAAGCGTTAAATGTCAGAAAGATAACCCAACCACAAAACCCCCACCAAACAGAAAAGATCTAACTTATGTTTGAACAAACTACTATCTGTTCAAATCAAGTCCTAGCTCCACACACTGCTTTCCTATTTATGAAACTTTCAGAATCCAGAAGATTGTTCCATGCTGCAACATCTAAGGCAGCAGTAAATATAGATTATGAAGAAATAAAGCACAATTGATTTTCATTGCATCTGATACCATATCTTCATAAGTGATCTGGATACCGGCATCAAGTGTAGCCTGATGGAGTTTGCTGATTATACCAAATTGAGTGGGTAAGTAGACACTCCAGAAGGGAGAGCTGCTCTGCAGGGAGATCTGGATAGGCTGGAAGTGTGGGCCAGCAAGAACCTTATGAAGTTCAACAAGGACAAGTGTAAGGTCTTGCACCTGGGAAAACATAATCTGGGAGTGCAGCACAGACTGGGATCCACCTGGCTGGAGAGCAGCTCTGTGGAAAGGGACCTGGGGGTCCTGGTGGACAGGAAGCTCAACATGAGCGAACAGTGTGCTGCTGCAGCCAAGAAGGCCAACAGGATGCTGGGTTGCATCAAAAAGGGCATCACCAGAAGAGAGAAAGAAGTCATTATCCCACTCTACTCAGCGCTTGTCAGGCCACACCTGGAGTACTGTGTACAGTTCTGGTCCCCAATGTACAAAAAGGATGTGGACAGGCTGGAAGGGGTCCAGAGAAGGGCCACTTAAATCATGTGTGAGAAAAAAACACAACAAAACAAAAACCCCTTGTCATGGTTCAGCCTCAGCTGGCAACTGAACACCATGCAGCCGCTCACTCACCCCCCCCACCCCTGTGGGATGGGGAAGAGAATCGGACGAGCAAAAGAACTTGTGGGTTGAGATAAGCACAGTTTAATGATTACAATAAAATGATGATGATAAATGACTATGATAATGACAATAATGTTAATATAATAAAATGGAAAAGGAAGGAAAGGGAAAACAGGAAAAAAAAACCGCAGAAACACGAACGATACAACCGCTCACCACCCGCCGACCGACGCTGCCCGTCCCCGAGCCACGATTGCCACCTCCCTCCCCCGGCCAGCCCCTCCCAGCTAGCATACTGGGCATGACGTTACATGATATGGAATATCCCTTTGGTCAGTTTGAATCAGCTCTCTTAGCTGTGCCCCCTCCCCTCCCGGCTTCTTGTGCACCCAGCAGAGCATGGGAGGCTAGACATGTCCTTGACTAGTATAAGCGCTACCCAGCAACAGCCTAAACATCTGTGTGTTATCTCAACAGGTTTTTTTTTCCCATGCTAATTTCAAAGCACAGCACTATACCAGCTAGAGTGAAGAAAATTAACTCTATCCCAGCT
The DNA here is from genome assembly GCF_963921805.1 of Phalacrocorax carbo. Taxonomy (NCBI): domain Eukaryota; kingdom Metazoa; phylum Chordata; class Aves; order Suliformes; family Phalacrocoracidae; genus Phalacrocorax; species Phalacrocorax carbo. The sequence continues at coordinate 3,542,871 of NC_087548.1, read as the reverse complement.
GAAACCATGACAATATCCACCCCTTATTCCGTATCATTGACATCATGCTCAGGTCCCATACTATTCAGTACAAATTCAATAATCCCTATCCATCTTTTCATCCTTTAACAATATATATATATCTATACAGATTTTCATTTATCATTCCACTAGTCTATGGAACACCCCTGTAGAATGCCTGTGAAATGTCCATTGCGTTCATTTAGTCCATGACTTTGGATTTCATCTCTTGTAAGGGTCCTTCAGAGAGGCGGTGTGCGTGGGGTCAGATTGTTGCATGTCAGTCCTTGTTCCATCACCGCTGCACTGGTAGTTCTTGTTCTCTCACTGCTGCACTTTGCTCGGTTCCATTGAAAGTTCATTTGATATTATTATTAATTGGGAGATTCCCACCATGATAACATTCCATTGATGCAACCATAGTAGTGATGACATACAACATCATATAGCAATTAACAGCATATTATTCAGTTCATTGGCTGTTTTCACCCAAAATTAAATCCCCCTGAGGTATACACCGGACTCCTCCATCCTCCCGCATCACCCACCAAGTGCACCCAGGTCCTCGAGCAAACGCAATCCCACGAGTGGGTTTGCCTCTGCTGGAAGCAGGAATAACCCAGACTCTTTTGCCCAGCATATTTTTTATGTGCACTACAGGGACTCTATCCCCTTCCACAGTACGTAAGGATTCTGATTGGGCAGGGCCAGCTCGCCTGGCAGATCCCCTTGTGTTGACTAACCACGTGGCTTTTGCTAAATGTGTATCCCAGTGTTTAAATGTTCCACCCCCCCATTGCTCTCAGTGTAGTTTTTAACAGTCCATTGTACCGTTCAATTTTCCCAGAGGCTGGTGCGTGATAGGGGATGTGATACACCCACTCAATGCCATGCTCTTTGGCCCAGGTGTCTATGAGGTTATTTCGGAAATGAGTCCCATTGTCTGACTCAATTCTCTCTGGGGTGCCATGTCGCCACAGCACTTGTTTCTCAAGACCCAGGATAGTGTTCCGGGCAGTGGCGTGGGGGACAGGATATGTTTCCAGCCAGCCAGCGGTTGCTTCCACCATTGTAAGCACATGGCGCTTGCCTTGGCGGGTCTGTGGGGGTGTGATATAGTCAATCTGCCAGGCCTCCCCATATTTATATTTCAGCCATCGCCCCCCACACCACAGAGGCTTTACCCGCTTCGCTTGCTTGATTGCAGCACGTTTCACATTCGTGGATAACCTGCGCAATAACGTCCATGGTCAAGTCCACCCCTCGATCACGAGCCCACCTGTATGTTGCATCTCTCCCTTGATGGCCTGAGGTGCCATGGGCCCACCGAGCTAGAAATAGTTCACCCTTATGCTGCCAGTCCAGATCCACCTCAGCCACTTCAATCTTGGCAGCCTGATCTACCTGCTGGTTGTTCCGATGTTCTTCAGTGGCCCGACTCCTGGGGACGTGAGCATCCACATAATGTACTTTCACAACCAGGTTCGCTACCCAGGCAGCAATATCTTGCCACAGTGCGGCAGCCCAGATGGGTTTGCCTCTGCGCTGCCAGTTGCTTTGCTTCCACTGCTGCAGCCAGCCCCACAGGGCATTTACCACCATCCAGGAATCAGTACAGAGATAGAGCACTGGCCACTTTTCCCGTTCTATAATGTCTAAGGCCAGCTGGATGGCCTTTACCTCTGCAAACTGGCTCGATTCACCTTCTCCTTCAGCAGTTTCTGCTACTTGTCGTGTCGGACTCCATACAGCAGCCTTCCATCTCCGGTGCTTTCCCACAAGGCGACAGGACCCATCAGGGAACAGGGCATATTGTTTCTCCTTTTCTGGCAGCGTGTTATACAGTGGGGCTTCTTCAGCATGTGTCACCTCCTCCTCTGGTGATATTCCAAAGTCTTTGCCTTCTGGCCAGTCCATAATCACTTCCAAGATTCCTGGGCGACTGGGGTTTCCTACTCGAGCCCGCTGGGTGATCAGTGCAACCCATTTACTCCACGTAGCATCAGTTGCATGGTGTGTGGAGGGGACGTTCCCTCTGAACATCCAGCCCAGCACTGGCAGTCGGGGTGCCAGGAGCAACTGTGCCTCAGTACCAACCACTTCTGAAGCAGCTCGGACCCCTTCATATGCTGCCAATATCTCTTTTTCAGTTGGAGTATAGCGGGCTTCGGACCCTCTGTATCCCCGACTCCAAAACCCTAGGGGTTGACCTTGGGTCTCCCCTGGTGCTTTCTGCCAGAGGCTCCAGGTAGGGCCATTCTCTGCGGCTGCAGTGTAGAGCACATTTTTTATATCTTGTCCTGCCCGGACTGGCCCAAGAGCTACTGCATGAACTATTTCTCGTTTAATCTGTTCAAAGGCTTGTTGTTGTTCAGGGCCCCATTTGAAATCATTCTTTTTCCGGGTCACTTGATAGAGAGGGCTTACGATCAGACTGTAGTGTGGAATATGCATTCTCCAAAAACCCACAACGCCCAAGAAAGCTTGTGTTTCCTTTTTGCTGGTTGGTGGAGACATGGCTGTTATTTTGTTGATCACATCCATGGGGATCTGACGACGACCATCTTGCCATTTTATTCCCAAGAACTGGATTTCTCGTGCAGGTCCCTTAACTTTACTTTGTTTTAAGGCGAAACCAGCTTTCAGGAGGATTTGAACTATTTCCTTTCCTTTCTCAAAAACTTCTTCTGCTGCATTGCCCCACACAATGATGTCATCAATGTATTGTAGGTATTCTGGAGCTCCACCTTGTTCCAAAGCATTATGCATCAGTCCATGGCAAATGGTAGGGCTGTGTTTCCACCCCTGGGGCAGTCGATTCCAGGTGTACTGGACCCCCCTCCAAGTAAAAGCAAACTGTGGCCTGCACTCTGCTGCCAGAGGGATTGAGAAGAATGCATTAGCGATATCCATTGTGGCATACCACTTGGCTGCCTTGGACTCCAGTTCATATTGAAGTTCTAGCATGTCTGGCACAGCAGCACTCAACGGTGGAGTGACTTCGTTCAGGCCACGGTAGTCTACTGTTAGCCTCCGCTCTCCATTAGACTTCCGGACTGGCCATATGGGACTGTTAAAGGGTGAGTGGGTTTTACTGATGACTCCTTGGCTCTCCAGTCAACGAATGAGCCCATGGATGGGGATCAGAGAGTCTCTGTTGGTGCGATACTGCCGCCGGTGCACTGTTGTGGTGGCGATCGGCACCTGTTGTTCTTTGACCTTCAGCAACCCTACAACAGAAGGGTACTTTGAGAGACCGGGCAAGGTAGACAGCTGTTTAATTTCCTCCATCTCCAAGGCAGCTACACCAAATGCCCACTTGTAACCTTTTGGGTCCTTGAAATACCCTCTCCTGAGGTAGTCTATGCCAAGGATGCACGGAGCCTCTGGGCCAGTCACAATAGGGTGCTTTTGCCACTCATTCCCGGTTAGGCTCACTTCAGCCTCCAATACAGTTAGCTCTTGGGATCCCCCTGTCACTCCATCAATGCGGATGGGTTCTGCCCCTATATAGTATGATGGCATTAAGGTACACTGTGCACCGGTGTCCACTAAAGCTCTATATTCCTGTGGGTCAGATGTGCCAGGCCATCGGATCCACACAGTCCAGTAAACCCGGTTATCCCTTTCCTCCACCCGGCTGGAGGCAGGGCCCCCCTAGTCCTGATCATAGTATTCATCACTCACTTCCGGTAGATATGTATCACGGGTGTCTCTGTTAAGATCAGTCAGGACATCAGCACTTCTGCTCCTCTGTCTGTGGAATTGCTTACTGGAAACTGGAGCAGCAGCTCTCCTGGAGAAACTCCCCTGAGTAACTGTTCTCCCTTGCAGCTCACGTACCCGTGCCTCTAAGGCTGAGGTAGGTTTGCCATCCCACTTCTTCATGTCCTCTCCGTGATCACACAGGTAAAACCATAGGGTGCCCCGTCGTGTGTACCCCTTCTCTTGAGCCAAGGGACGATTACTCCTAATGGCTGAGATACTGGTCCGTACTGGTGGGGAGTAGGACATATCTTCTTTGAGTTGCTTGAACTCTCGGGACAGTTTCTCAACAGCAGAGACTAGCGAGGAAGAGAGATTCGCTTCATATTCCCGGAGTCTATCAATCAACTCAGCCACCGTTGGTATCTCGTCATCTTTCCAGGACATCACTGCCAATGAGTTTGCATACGAGGATGGTGCGCTCCGTACAAACTTCCGCTACATGGGTCGTGTACACTCAGCTTCATCTGGATCTTTGGAGGACCGATGATCGTCCAGGTCACCTTAAACCACTTCAAGCACGGCTAATTCCCTTAGATGCTGAATGCCTTTCTCCATGGTCGTCCATTTTCCTAGGCGAAATACAATATCTTCTTTGAAGGGATACCTCTCTCTCACCGCGGCCAGGAGCCGCCTCCAGAGGCTGAGGGCTTGTGTTCCTTTTCCAATTGCTTTATCAGTGCCCCCTTCCCTAGAGAGGGATCCCAGTTGTTTGGCTTCCTTCCCCTCTAATTCCAAACTACTGGCCCCATTATCCCAGCATCGGAGCAGCCAGGTGATAACGTGCTCACCTGAATGACGCCCAAAATCTTTCCGTATATCCCGCAACTCACTCAAGGATAGAGATCGGGTAGTTTCCATTTCTTGTACACACGGTTCCTGTTCCTCCTCCTCTTCTCGTGATGGCCCTGGTTCCTCGTAATCTCTTTCTAAACGAGTTGACCTTCTCTTCCATGATTTCTTCTTGTGTATAGGGGCGACTGATACTGGCACAGGTTGGTCCTCTGGTTTAGCTGCAACGCTTGGCACTGGGGTTTGTGTAGCTGCAGTGCCTGTTGTGGGGGTTTGAGTGGCCGCCGTGCTCATCACCGGGGTTGGAGTAGCTGCAGTATCTGTCGTGGCAGGTTGGGTGGCCGCAGTGCTTGTCACTGGGGTTGGAGTAGCTGCAGTATCTGTCGTAGGGGGTTGGGTGGCCACAGTGCTTGTCGCTGGGGTTGGAGTAGCTGTAGTATCTGTCGTAGGGGGTTGGGTGGCCACAGTGCTTGTCGCTGGGGTTGGAGTAGCTGCAGTATCTGTCGTAGGGGGTTGGGTGGCCACAGTGCTTGTCGCTGGGGTTGGAGTAGCTGCAGTATCTGTCGTGGCGGGTTTGAGTGGCCGCAGTGCTTGTCACGGGGGTTGGAGTAGCTGCAGTGTCTATCGTGGGGGTTTGAGTGGCCGCAGTGCTTGTCACGGGGGTTGGAGTAGCTCCCTTCTCTTTCCCTTGGGGGTACTGAATAGTGTTAAATAGGGCTCGATAGGCATAAGCCAGACCCCAGCACATGGCAGTGATTTGTATCTCTCTGGAATTGCCAGGGTGATAACATACTTCCTCCAAATGTTCTACTAATTTTTCAGGATTCTGCACTTGTTCAGGGGTGAAGCCCCACAACACTGGGGGTGCCCACCATCTTAGGCATTTGCCCATACTATCCCACATACCCTGCCATGCATAGCTATCGAGCCTTGGGACAGATCTCTGGATTATATTCTTAACTTGCTTACTAACCTTAGACAGATCTGATACCACCTGCCAAAGCAATATCAACAGATGTATCTTAACTACACAAGGATGTTCAAGATACTGAAAAGTTGTTGTAATGAAGGAGGAGACATTATATAAGATGGTAGCTACGGTGCCATTCTGTATTTCCTCCATAAAAAACTCCTCAGAGGAGGAGGTAAAATTGCTAATTGCCTCCATGAGGTGGTAGCTGTAGTACAGTAACGGCTTCCACGCAAGACCTAAATAACTGATAACAGTCAAGGCCAGTGTTTTAATAACAAGTCTCCTAGGCAAAATATCTCTAATCACTGCAGAGCACAGCCAACTGACAAAACCAACAGCAAGTTTTAACATGTACTTTACAATCAGCATGGTAAAGACTGGACAAACTAATACTGCGAGCAGATGAATCAATGCTGTGACCAGCAACTGTTATTATCTCAAACCCTTCGTGCCCCACGTTGGGCGCCAAAAAATAGACTGTCGTGGTTTGGCCTCAGCTGGCAACTGAAAACCACGCAGCCGCTCGCTCACCCCCCCGCCACCCCTGTGGGATGGGGAAGAGAATCGGACGAGCAAAAGAACTTGTGGGTTGAGATAAGCACAGTTTAATGATTACAATAAAATGATGATGATAAATGACTATGATAATAATGACAATAATGTTAATATAATAAAAGGGAAAAGGAAGGAAAGGGAAAACAGGAAAAAAAAACGCAGAAACACGAACGATACAACCGCTCACCACCCGCCGACCGACGCTGCCCGTCCCCGAGCCGCGATTGCCACCTCCCTCCCCCGGCCAGTCCCTCCCAGGTAGCATACTGGGCATGACGTTACATGATATGGAATATCCCTTTGGTCAGTTTGAATCAGCTCTCTTAGCTGTGCCCCCTCCCCTCCCGGCTTCTTGTGCACCCAGCAGAGCATGGGAGGCTAGACATGTCCTTGACTAGTATAAGCGCTACCCAGCAACAGCCTAAACATCTGTGTGTTATCTCAACAGGTTTTTTTTTCCATGCTAATTTCAAAGCACAGCACTATACCAGCTAGAGTGAAGAAAATTAACTCTATCCCAGCTGAAACCATGACACCCCTCCAAACCAAATCCAAACCGAGAAACATTTGCGAAAACATTTCTGCATCAGAGGTAGCATGGTTGTGTGGATTGCAATCCAGGAAATCGTGATTCCAGTTTGCTCTTGACTTAGAGCAAATAACTAGCATGCTCTTTGCTCAGAAACCCTGGCCTAGAGCTACTGCTTCGAAGAGCTTAACTTCAACTGTCTATACACTGTGATGCATGAAACTCTTCTTCCTCATGTTTTACAACAGTTCATGGTATTTACAGCATTTCTAGAAGCACACCTGAGAGAACTGAAGTAATCGAGTGTGCTAAAAATCAGACTGATTTCACAAATTCACAGATTCATCCCATCCAACCCCCCTGCTTGAGCAGGCACACCCAGAACAGGGGCACAGGAACACGTTGGTTGCTGACTGGGGCTAAACCACAGCACCTGATAACCTTGTCCTCAAATTATTTTTGGTTTACTGTGCACTCAGAGAATTGCAAGCGTTTGTTATCACAAATTTATGCACACTTTGATTAACCTCCCTTTCAGAGAGAGGGAAGAGAAACCTTTTAAATCCCACTCAACAGAACTGGGCTGCCAGCATGAATTCCTCTCCATAGCAAAAAGGCCAAATATTGCTTTAATGTTTTTTTTTTTTATATGGATAGATAAATTTTGGGTTTTATTTATGTATATATAAATGATATTTTATATAATTATAACAGTTATTTATATCAACCATAAACATATAAATAAGGCAGAATCATTAAGTACTCGTCATTTTATAGACATATTTCTAATGCACGCATTAAGTGCAAATTTTCTCCAAGTACAAGGGCTTCTCCTATGGGCAATTCGCTGCTATTCCATGCAAATGGGCTCTGCTGCACTTCAAACACAACATAAGACCTAACTTAAAAATGTGAAGTTCAGTTACTGAAATAAGCGGTAATAAAAGTTGGCAACACTTTATCATTCTCCTCCTATTGCAATGTTGGTCTGTTCCAATCATGAGCCACAAGATTCACAATTTCAGGCAACTGCAAAAATCCACACTGTGCCTCAGTTCCCTCCTCTTGTTTATGCAGATGATACCAAAACACATACTCATGGGCATCCATATTTTCTATGCCTCAGATGATCCTATCACAAATGAGAGTACTCAAATTTTCCTTTTTGCCACCAGTCTTTGCTTCTTTGATTCCAGTATTTTTAAATAGCGCTAATCAGGGTACTGATATTAACTAATGCTTTTGAAGCCATATTCTCAGAACTTCATCCCAACATAGAGGGGAAAGGGGGAAGAAGAAATTCAGACTGCCATTGACAGAAGCGACCTTTAATGTTGCTAAGACAGATCAAGGCATCCAATAACTGACTTTTCCAGAACAGCTAAGTGATATAAAATTCTAACTAGTTTAACACACTGCTCCTGTTGACTTGTTGTGACTCAACTCAAACTAAAAATGAACCTGTTTCCTAAGCAAGGCATGAGAACATGAGGAACTGGCTCCTGGGAAAATCCCCCTTTAAAATTATCTGCCTAGCATAAAAAAAAAGCAGAGAAGAGCAAAGGGAAAACTCATTTTTTTCAGGACTTAGTTGCCTAAAACACAAGGCCATTTTCATCTTTCTGTTCCCTCACTTCATTGATCATACACAGCTCAGTTTCCACAGCAAATATCACAACAAGACATATCCCTCGCTGGAGGGATTCAGAGCTACTTCTTGCTACCACTCAAGGGGTCAAATCCAGAATGGTTATGTTCAGTCCAGTATTCAGGAAACAAGGGTCAACTTTACCACAGCAAAACTCATCATCTCTCTATTTAACAAGGCAACAACTGAGCATTTACAATGGAACAGGATGAGGTAGGGGGTGAATTCACTGCCTGAACCACAACTGGACTGACAGCAGACATGCTGGACCCAGCTCTGCAAGGATGCACTTCTCTTCCCGGTCCCAGTTTTCATTATTCCCTCCGTCCCATCACTGAATTACATCTCGACAGCTAAACCTCAGCATCTTCCCCAGCCTCTTCATGCACTTCCTTCTATCCAAATAAATGCCCGCTTGCTCCTTTCCCCAGCCTGCTGCACGTACATGCCAGATAAAGATCCCAGTCTCCTGTTTCTTGTCCCAGACAAAACTAAGAAGGAATAGCTAGCACAGCAAAGTCATCACAGATCTACTGCTTCCCTGCTAGGCCTAAGTTTCACTCCAAACTTGTGAAGCACTGGTACCTGCAGCAGTTCCAACCAGCTTCTCTACCAGAGCCTTCAGGAAAGCATTTAAAGCAACTAAATAAAACTCCAAATATAAGTACAGCTGGAAAACTCAGTGCTACAGTTTGGGAGTGCGCTGGCTGCCACCCATGTTTATAAGAAGACTTGCTCACGCTCCTCAAACCCCACCACCTCTCCCTGATGCACACATGCAACAGGCATGTTGGTTTTTATTCCACCCCAGCCTGTCCCTATTTTTGTAATGCAGTGAGATAACTTCCTCCTCTACACTACCTTCCTCTACCAAGGAAGAGAAAGTCCCTGAGTGTTAATTCTCTTGCTTGAAACCTGGTCCACCAGCAACTGGCTGAAGCAACTGCAGGGATGGAACAAGCTCACAAACTTCAAGGGGTGCCGCATCCCAAGCCTCACTGGCATGATGCTCTGTGGAACATGCTTCATGAAAACTCTACATTCAGACAATTTTGCTGCCAGCTTTTCAACAAGTTTCTGCTCAATGTATGCAAACAGCAAGTTTCAGGACCTTGTAACTTGGCCAGATTTAGTAAACTGCAAATGGCACATCTTTGTCCACGGTTTCACTCCCCTAAGCCCCCCTTCCCACATCTCAAGAGCCTGTTCCAAGGCATGAAGGCTCTAAAATGCCTCAATAAAACAGATGTAAGAATTCAGCATCGGTTAAGTAACATTTTTCCCTAACCTCATTCTCAAAAACAGAAGAGCTGTTTTTAATTAAAGCAGTGCCAAAACAAAACAAAATTAAAAATGATCAGCCTAAGGAAGATACTCAGCATGAAAAGATTCATCACAAACAACTGAAGTTTGAAAAAAAAAAATATGAGTAATTGAAAAACCAGATTTCACTACAGCAAGAGCTATATAAGCTTATCTACAGGTATCAATAGCAGCTCCAGCCATGTGAACATTATTAAAATGGTACTTTTAATGATAAAGCATCGAGAAAAACGTCAGTCCTGAAGAATGAAGTCCTATCCCTAGAACAAGCATACCACAGGCAAAGCAGGGCAAAATTTTTCATTATCTTGACTAGCAGAAAATGCTGAAATAATCCAGTCTCCCTGCTCACTCTTCAGAGCAGGACATAAATTACTGACCGTGCTGATGAGTTGTTTTATGTTAGCACCTGCCCTTTGGCTTTGGTCTCTGAACTGAAATCAGCTCCAGAGGCATCAGATAGTAACAAGTTACTGTCACCGGACACCACGGTTGGATTCAAACCAACAAAATGGAGCTGCAACACGATATCCTATTTGAAGTCCTTCTTATGCATCTAATACCTGTTAAGTTGCTTGTCTTTTGGGTAGATAGCCAGGGTGGAGGGAATTATGTTGGGAAAGGTTTTGGTGTATCAAATTCGCTGACTACAAAAATACAACACTACGGGGGAAGAAAAAGGCTGACTAGGTACTACTAACTCTGCCTGAATATACACACTTTTTTATAAAGAGATTTCTTTCTTCCAACAAAAATTGATAGTTAACATTGAAATTATATAGAAACATGTGCTAACACTCATCAACTTGACTATTAAAGACTAAAATTGCATATCATGTATTAAGAAAGTTTTGGATCCAAATACTGATTTGCCAGTTATTAACCTACCTTATGGCATGAATTACATAAAGATTTGCATTTATCCCAATATGAGAAGTTACATTTAGAGGCCTTTTATTTTGTCTCTAGCATGCACATTCAGTTCCAAAATGTTTCATCTTCAGTACCCAAAAATGTTTTACCACAGGGCAAGGGATTCCTTTAGGCTTTTCCAGTTCATAAGGATTTTGCAATAGTGCCAAGCTATAAAGAGTAAAGCATTTGCTCTCTGGGAATGCAATTAGGGAATACTGAGAACTACCCATGACTGCCTTCTCTGCTATCATCTACAATAGGTCTATGCTCATGCTTGAGAAAGATAAATTAATATAACTTTAATATAACCTACAATGCAATTCTCATTCTGTACAAGACCAACCTAGGTGTTAAAAAAGCCATTTTGAGCAGCAGAACTTCCCTCGAGGGTGACGCCCGGCACCACTGCCTCCAGGGCTACTACACGCACTTTTCAAAAGTGCTCCAGATTTTCATGGAGCTCTCTCTTCTGCAGAAACTATTTGACAAGCCCCACCTAACCAACAAAGCCCTACATTGTATACAAGCTTTATAGGCCTTCAGCATCAGCAGCTACCACTTGTGCAGAGTAATCCTTAGGCTATCTGGTTTTGAGTAGATAATTCAAATATAATAATATTTTTCATAAAAACATTTCCGCTATCCCCAATGTTCACTCCATATTTGCCCAACCGTTACTCAGCGAACTTTATGCAAAATCACAAATGCTGGCAAGCTGTTTGGTATGTACGCTGTCTTGCAAGCTGCAGCATGGAGAGGTGACAGCAGGACCCTGTGACTGACCCCTACCCTGGGCTGGCACCAGCGAGGCTGGCCTGCAGCTCCAGGCTGTCTCGGAGCCTGGGCATGATGGCATTCCAACTGCCTGGACACCCAGCCAAACTCCCCTTCCCGTTCTTCTTCTTGGCCACTCTCTTACTTCCCATAATCACCCTTATTGAGGTTGGTTGAAGATACCATCACTTTTAACACAGAATTTCAGGCTTCGTGAACTTGTATACTAAAATATTTAATGGTATTTGTATCTATCAAAATTAAAGTTGATCTGATAGTGTTTCACATTCATTACCTTATTACGGGGGTTCCTCAGGAATATTGACAGAAGGGAAATATGGATATTGATTGCCTATGTCCTAAACTCCACTTAGGAAAACAAAGAATTACAATTAGCAAGTCGAGACAAAGAGAGACACATATATGCTGTATATACATCTTACAAAATAATCTGAAATTGTTAGTTAAGTGGGAATCTTACACAAGTTACCACATGCAAACAGCATGTTTTATTAACCTTGAAGCAAGGCCAAGCAGTTAAATCATGAAGATAAAGATCAGGACACTGGAATTTTATTCTTGTAATATCAAGTCATTGTATAATTTTCATCAAGCTGCAAGCATGTTATTTCCTCTATTTCCCCTGTCTGTAAAAATTAGAATTTTCTACTTAACAAGGGCATTTACCTCTCAATGCCCTTGGCCTGAATGTGTGCTGTTTGGTCTCAGCAAGGTATTTGAGCACAAGAACTATTTCACTGGCTTTACCAAATTTACGCTCATAATTACAGATTATATACTCATTGGGTATATATCTGTAGACATATATACATACAACTATAGAAATACACAGCTATAATATATAAATCTATAAAAAGATGGATCATTGTTGACAGATATTCGAAGAATGCCAATTGCTAAGAGAAGCAGTTCCATAAATATAAGCTATTGAAGCTCAATTCAGAAGTCAGCAGTGAGGTACATGGATAAATCTGAAGCCAAAATTAAAATTATGCAAGCCAAAATATTTTTTTCTAGCAATATTTTTATGTATTTATATTATATTTATATTATCTAGGCATTTTGATACCTACAAGGTATATATAGTTGTATATATACACACTAAATATATATTTATATAGTATACTATGTCATATATATTTATATTAAAGATTTATTTATTATTATATTTTTTATATATAGTCACTATATTTTATTTATATTCTATCTTTTTCTATTATATAAATGCATACACACAAAAAAAAAACTAGAGGGTATCAAACAACCATCAACTGCTGTGGTGCCTAAAAACTTCTCCCATTCTTGGCGGAATCCATTTGACCCAGATTTTCCTTCCAGAGTAAGCCCTGCTAAGTTCTCCCACAATTCTACTTCCCCTCTCTTTCAGACAAGGAAAATCCTTGCTCAAAGTCATGATCTGATTTTCTTTATAAAAACCAAAACCCTCACCAACCTCTCACATAGGTATTTCCACAAGCATTCATAACTGAAGTCCATTAACTATAAAACATTCAGAGGATTCTTCCAGTTTTATCAAAGTGGAATTAATTTTGCTAGTTAGCGAGTTCAGCATTGACACAGCATTTACCCAAAAGATTAAGAAACAGGTAAGAACAGGCTCAATTTATGAATTGTAATGCTTGTAGATGGCCGTCAGACAACTTAAAGTCACCGCATTAGGGGCTCAGAGAGGATGTATACCAGATATTAGAGGCCCCGAACAGAACAAAAAAGCACCGTGACTCAACTGCAGAGGAAAGAGACTATTAAGTGTAAAAAGATTGTGTCTTTTCCAAATCAGAAAAGAAAAAGGTACATAAGCTTTGGGAAGTTCAGTGCTAAAGCATATCGAGGCAAGCCAAAAATAACTTAGGAACAGCTTGCTAAAGGTATAAAAATTAACAGTAAAAGCTTTTTCGAACAATCTGAAGTAGACAGCTCTTCAGAGAGGCCAAAAAGCAATGGAGGCATTAAGGGAGCACTCTGAGAAGGTCAGGCTCTAGCAGATGAGCTAAATGACATATGTTAGGTGCGTTTTCCAACACACTCTGGATATACCATCATCAGATCTGATCTAAGGCCAGTGGAAGGAGCAACTGCTGTGGTGTCTCTGCTCAGCCTCTTTTGGCAACAGCTCATCTTCAGTCAGATGAAGGCTCAACAGGAGGCTGCCTTTGGAGAAATAGTCTTTAAGTGAAAAGTCAGGAGAAGATTTAGGAAGAAATGTATAGAGAAATGTTAAGCAAATGGGAAGGGTCAGTGCAGCTTTTGTAATAGGTATGACTTACCTATGGAAAAGCCTGATTTGAATCTTCTCCAGCACCATTTCTACAGCTGGCTAGAACTGCTACAATAGCATGCCAGCCAGATTCAGAACTAAATAATTTCATTTTTTAAGGCATGTGGCATTTTCAGATCATCCCACAAGACTCAACATCCACATCAAGTGTTGACTCTCAGCATTTATCTGTATCTGGACTACAGAGCTTCAGCTGTATAACTAAAGTGATGCACATCTTTACTTTTTACTGTTTATATTAAGTTCACATCTAGGAATCCCTGCTGTAGATATAATTATAGCTAATCCAAGCTTCTCTTGCCCGAGTTTATGCATTTAAGAAAAGCAAGAGCAGCTATAGAAACACCTGGCTCCAGAATAAGGAATGCCCTGACGCACTTATTGCAGTAAAAGCCTCAGTTCTAACTCAAATACCTAAAATCAGTATGAAGTTGTGTAAACTTACCTTACGTACTCAAGCAGAGCCTATGGACCTCCTTAACTAGTTTTTAATCAACATTTGGTATAAGTCCAAAACAGAAAAACAAAACAAAACACAGTACTGCTTAATTAATACCCCCTTAACCAGACACAGCATTAATTTCTTTGAGGAAGATGTGAATTAAAGGACTCCAAAATACATTCAGAACAAATTTTAAAAAGAAAATGTACAATATATCAACTATTACGTCCCAAGCTTTTATTACCTCCCACACTTCTCACACAGACATAAGAGTTTAATGATAAGACACGCACATGCATGCATGATTATAATTTATGGATAGTGGACCACATTCAATTCTAGTTAATAGCATTTGGCATTCTAGCAAATTATAAAATCCCTTCCTATTCTTGAGAAAGGATACAATGATGATTCCCATAACGGACACCACGCTTCATAAAGAATTATGTCTAGCATGACACCCACACTAACCAGACAGAACTATAATTTTTAATTTATGCAGTCATTGTTTCTTTTCAACGTCTGCCTCCTAAGGAGGATAAAGTGACAGGGAAAATGTCAGTTCTACACAAAAGGGATTAATTTGTACATAATGTGCAATAATTAAAAGTATTTCAGGTTTCCATCTTTAGCAGTTGCATTGTGCTTGTCTCAAGTATGTGCAATTAACAGGTAAGCAAACTCACTACTCCTCTTGTCTACTTAAGTGACAGAGGTTGCCTCCCTCATCTCCCAGCCACGTATGATTACATCCTTAACTGTGAAAACATACTCTTTGGGGTTTTATTTTTAAATTCCACTCCCTTTCCAAGGCAAAGGGTGCTTTAATTTATCTTAAGCTTTGACATAATCTCTCCTCTCCCCTGACAAAATTATTGGTATAGCAAATAAAACTGTTTCAGGACTTGAACTAATTTCACCATGACATGATATTTCCACAACTGACTTGTGCTGCTCCTATCAGTAGTTCATTCTATGCCCGACATAGTAGATATCATATGAATAAAGCTCTCTTCTTTCACCTTGTACACATTTAAAAACCTACCAGGCTTCAGGAGTTATTTTAGGAAGGGGTTAAAATACAGATTTTCATTGCAGATGCACTAAAAAAAATAAATACCCATCATCAAAGATTCTGGGGAAGGAGCAGGAAGCTAAGACGACACACAGACACACTTTCAGCTTCCCCATGTGTCATCTATAATGCAGAAATAATAAAGTAAAATAAAATAAAGAGTAAATGCAAAATAACGTGGCAACTTTAAAGTCTGCAGCATAGCTTTTGCATTTCTTCAGTCTTTACAGACGTGGCCAAAGCAACTCCCTTGCTATGTTGAACTGGGGCAACTGTTTATGTGAATGACCTGATGTCCGAACACTCTCACCCTGTCGTGGTTTATCTGGCAGCTCAACCCCACACAGCCGCTCGCTCACTCCCCCACCGGTAGATGGGGGAGAGAATCAGAAGGGTAACACTTGTGGGTTGGGATAAGAACAGTTTAATAATTAAAATTAAAAGAAAACAACAACAGAAATGCAATGTAAAGGAGAACAACGAGAGGCGCAAAACCCGGGGGAGGGAGACAAACCGCCGAGACGAACCGCTGAGCCTCAAACTGCCCCCCCTTAATACACTGGTCATGGTGTCACATGGTATGGAATGAACCTGCCATTGGCCAGTCGGGGTCAGCCGCCCCCACCATGGCCCTGCCCCTCCCAGCTCTCCCTGCCACCTGGCAGAGCGCAGGAACCTGGAAAGGTAGCCGACCCCCACAGTGAGGAGAATTAACCCCTTCTCAGCCAAAACCAGCATACACCCTAAAATGTGGTACAGGAGAATCTGGCAGGAGTATGAGGGGAAAACAATTAATGTGTAATTTAATAATAAATGCAGCTTTGGATTAAATTAATCCATCGGCAGACCTGAAAACCAAATTCCGACAGAGCAATAATAAAAAAAAAATTATTTACTTTGCTTTATTAAGTTTCCTCACCCTGACCCAAAATGCAGCTCAGTTTCTCCTGTCCATTCACTTTCCAACCCCTCCAAGGGACCTGCCAGTAATCAGACACTGGGTGTAAACCTGTTCATAATATGGTATCAGCACATCGGAAACCAAACAGACCATACTTTTTCCTGAACTACTGAGCCATTTTCATCAGAAAATACATGGCAGCAGAACACATCCTGAGTGGTACACTGCAGATATTTTCAAAATTTTGAAGAATAACTACCTTATAGAGTTACAAGTCACAGGTGTTACTTTAATGTCCCATATTAGTGCAAAAAATCCCACCCTTTTGGTCACATATTAACCCTACATACTCTGAGTCTACCACCCAGAAGGATGGCCATCAAAAAGTTTAAGATCTGTTAATACTTTCTGAGAAGGGCTGTGGTCTACTGGAAGATGCTGAACCTGAAGACTTTAATTCCCAGATTTTGGTCCATTTCCTAGATGGCATGGTCAAGCCTCTTTATCATTTGCAATATATTAAAAAAATAATGTGGACATAATGGTATTTACAATCTTTTTAAAGCATTTTCACATTTACTGCTAAAGTAAATATTGTGTAGGAGATGAACACTCTTGTTGACACTGAATTGTAAGGTGAAGAGGTATAGATTTCTTACCATCCCCTAGTTGAAATCTATAGGACATCGAGAAAAACTCAAGTATAGCAGTCTTTGTTGGTTTGATTTTTTAAATAAAATTGAAATTAAATTTCATAATTATAAATATTGTATTTATCTCAATTTCAATTTCTGTAATTCTCTAGAGCTAAGAAGAGTTTGGAAAGCATGAAAAGCCTCCTTTTCACCCATATAAAATTCTTTTCCTAGCCCTAGCAATCTCAAGATATCAAGTTTTAAAACTTCTGTTGTTATAATACATCAGCTTGATTCTTGGTTTCCTTTAACAAGCAATTTTGCCTGAAGAATTAAAGAAGAAAAATAATTTTTGAGCCAATAGGTTTTCTGTTTTTTTTTTTTTATAATGGGTTATTTGAAGCTACTCAGGTTTTGGAATATCAGGATAAATGTCAGGGAGATAAATCACCAACACACCTCGTGAAGCTTGCTGCAGCACTCTCAGTAAACAAGCTGGAATGTATGGTTATAATTACAATTTGTATGACCACAGAAATCAGAAGCTCTAGTCACGAGCCACAGCCTTGCTATGCTCTATGCTATGTGTTATACATACTCAACAATGGTCCCTACCCTAAGCATCTTACAATCTACACATAGGGCAAGAGACAAGATGGATTAGCAGAGGCTGGAGAATAGGCCATATTAGTCAGCACAGATGCAGAGCTCCCAGCACACCACGAGCCTAGACAGTATCAGGTAGATGTCACAGAAAAGAGGCTTTACAGAAGACTTAAAAAAATATAAACTTTGAGAATGTTTAGTATAAAATATTTTGGCACTGTCATAAGGGTGAAGTGGTGGCAGCCAAGGGTCCCCAGCAGCGTCTGCCTCTCAAAAGGAAAAAAAAAACACTACCATTTGCTCCCTGCAAATGTGTTAAGTCTCACCAGAATCAGCAGAAGACTTCCAAGAACTATCAAGCCCAGGACCTTACAGTATAAATTGCTCTTCTGGGAAAGGATGCTTTGCTATCATTACCATCAGCGTATATGAAAAGATCAGGGGTCCCAGAGCAAAAGTCTATGCTACCTGTCCAGCTAGTTCTAAATCACTGGGGGTTTACTATCAAAAATACATTGGTGAAGCTTAGAAGAAAGATCAAGACTTTCTTAAATAATTATACTATGACTCTTCTAGTTTCCAGATCCTTGTGACTGAAAGCCCCAGGAGTTTGGTGGACCTGGGGCCAAGGCATGCTACCAGAAATGCTACTGCCATATAACTGTTTTATATTCTTGCATTATTCAAACCCACAAAAATAAATTAGATTTCAAGAAAAACAAAAACCACAACACAGTGTGTGTCAAAGGAAGTGTGTAAGAGCTTGACAATGAATACATCTCTGGCCCGCAGAGATTTATGCCAGAGGCAATGTTTTTCTGTGCTACTGTGATTAAGACAGAAGATGAGTTTTATCTTGTGTAAAAAGGCAATGAAGACTCTCAAAGGGGACATTCAGGCACTGCTCTGACAGCGGTTCAACCTAACTTCAAACCAGCTCCTATGGTCCTCACAGCACCAAAGCACATATTTCAGTCAGGACGAAGCTGCTCTAGAACCCAGCTTGCCAGGCAGCTTTTGCAGACTGAGCCTGCCACAGCTCCACCACTATTAATACTCGACTACTTAGTCTCAAAGACTGTGAGCTTGAACTGCAGCCACACGTTTTCCTTCAGTTCAGACACATCTTTAGAGAAACTAAGAGAAAGGTTAAAGGTCTGGACACTATCTAAATTTTCACATTCAGGCAGGTCAAAAATGCCATGATTACAGTGACAAGAGGATGATGCTGTTACAGACTGTAAGCCAGAAGAAAGATGAACAGATAGAAATGGGAAAAAAGTCTCAGATGTACATTTTCATTATGGTGAGCATGAACAGGCAATGAAACTTTGACTAAGCACCAGGGAGATAGACAAGGTTGTAGTTATGTAGCAGATCATGCACCAGATCTGTGACACATCATGAAAAGGTTCTGGAAGGTAGAAACAACCAGCCTGAAATATTTGTAAGGAGAAAAAAATCTTGGTGGAAATGTAAGCAATAACAGACACATCAAAGTAGCTTTTTTGTGTCTCTCTATTTTGAGAAGTTTTAATCTAGATATTACAAATCAGATACATAATAATCTTTTTCACCTTCAATTTTAACATAAAATGTTAAATATTAATAAATAGTTTTCTTGTAAAGTCAAAGATAGCCATGCAAATGCTCCTATTAATCAGAATGTAGCAAAAAATAAGTTATAGTATATAAGTCATGGACGTACAACACAGGCCATCAGCTGCCTGCAAGTACACTAATGTTGAATGACATAATGCAGAGTAAAGTATACCCTTACATGATAGAAAGTCATTAATGGTCAGGAATGTTTGTCTAGTTCCAACCAAAGAGTACAGACATGAGAAAATGAGTATTATTGATCACTATATACTGAATTCTGCAACTTATATTAATGCTACACCAGTACATTTGTGGGCCAGGTGAGTTATGAGGATTGCTTAGGTGATTAATGAAGATTAATCCAGCTACTGCCTTTTCATTAGTTTCTTACAGGTACAACATTGTACCCATTATATCTATAATTATCTAAACAGCACAAACTAAGTCACTTAGATCTTAGTGTTGCAGTAACTCCTAAGGACTGCAAGAGGCATTAAAGTGTTTTGGGTTGGTTTTTTTTTCAATACCAAAGTATAAACTGGATCAACTATTTCAAATGAAACCATTTAAACTGACTTATTTTTCCATAGTCTTGAGTAGTACTAACATTTTCCTTAGCATATCATCTGTTTGGCAGTTCCTCACTGTAACATGAGTTTTATTTTGCAAGAAATAAAATGACTAAAAGACTTTGCTTGTCCACAAAAAGTTCTCTCAACTTGGTTAACTGTGGACCATGAATTGGCAAATGCTAATACTCCTCAAAAAAAATGAGGGGAATTAAAACCAACAAAAAAATAATTTTTGAAGATAAGTTGGTTCAATGTACCTTGTGAACCAAGAAAAATTAACTTCTGATTTCTAATATATGAAGTCTAATCTCTACCACCATGCATATTGATACCATTTATGCCT